>NW_028324170.1:6154712-6462448 GCF_054372755.1 Phalangium opilio
AATTCAAAAGCAAAATCCCGTTATGTAGGACACTGCTAGCAGCGCTGGGCTCTGCTGAACGCGGCCCAGATTTCCACCATGATTATAAAATCTAAGCCTAATTATTTAAAAGTGTATTTAACTTTCGGCTCACTATGAACCGTTAATGTCTCTGCATACAGAAACGAAAACCAAACCCAAACGTTTACTTTTTGGTTCACTAGGCCTATTGACAAATAAGAGGTCATTTGACCAACATAGCAGCATTGTGCTTGTATTCACTGTGATTTTAGAAAGGATTATGCTATAAACAGATGTAGTATAGCTTAAGTAATATATAAACATCCATTTTAAATAATAATATTAAAAAAAATCTTTGGAATATCAAAATGAAATAGAGCTTTAAAGCTACAAAAGTACTAAATGCATCATAATTACGAAAAATATTTCCACATATTCACTTTATATTAAGGATAAAGGGAATATTATGGTTTCTTTACACATCAAAACAAAACGAACTTCTAACGCAGCGCACTACTGTAACAACGGACGGACACATACAGACAACAAGAATGAAAACTTCAAAGCTATGACCCGATAACGATTAGCCCTTTCACTGATCTAATTGCTACCATGATGCTTTCTTCTATTATAAAATGTAAGTCTGATTATTTAAACGTGTATTTAACTTTCGGCTCACTCTGAACCGTTAATGTCCCTTCATTACAGACACGATAATCAAAACCCAAAGATTACTCCACTTCAGGTCTCAATTATTTACTCTTTGGTTCACTAAGCCTATTGCGGATCAAACTTAATTTACCCGACAGAATCCAGGCCTTAGTTTTTTTCTTAAAATAACTAAACCAAGGATTATTCTATATACAGATGTAGTATAGCTTAAGTAATATATAAACAGCCATTTCAAATAATAATATTAAAAAACATCCTTGGAATATCAAAATGAAACAGAGCTTTAAAGCTACAAAAGTACTAAATGCATCGTAATAACGAAAAAGATTTCCACATATTCACTTTATATTATGGAAAAAGTGAATATTAAGGTTCTGTAGGATTTCTTAACACATCAAAACAAAGCGAACTGCTAACTCCGCGCACTAGTGTGACAACGGACAGACACACACAGAAAAAAAATAGACTGCTTTTTAACTCTTTCCGTATTAATTTTGAATTGAGAAAAGAGATTATCTTAAATTTTAAAATAAATATAATTAATATTTAATATTTTCTTCGTTAGTTGTTCGCCTTATTGAGCGTTACATCGTTTTAAAAAAGAATAATTAAACAACCTTGAGAGACTTGACTAATATTGACGTTTGAAATGAAGCATACTCCGGTTGCTCGCCTTACTCAAATAGGTAGTATATAAGGGTGTCGAACTACAGCTAAAAGCAAGAACAACCGCAATTGCGTGAACCTTGGAGGAAGACCCCTCCATTGGAAGGCTAGACGTTTCTCGTAACCCTAGCCGATCGCCGCGTATGTCTTAACCTTAAGGATGATGGTGGTGTTAGAAGCCAGGTGTACAGACTGGTGTTCATGTGGAATGGACAAAGACGAGAAGGTGGAGGTGTTAGAAGCCAGGTGTACAGACTGGTGTTCATGTGGAATGGACAAAGACGAGAAGGTGGTGGTGTTAGAAGCCAGGTGTACAGACTGGTGTCCATGTGGAATGGACAAAAACGAGAAGGTGGTGGTGTTTAGAAGCCAGTAAGTACAGACTGGTGTCCATGTGGAATGGGCGAAAGACTAGAAGATGGTGGTGTTTAGAAGCCAGTAAGTTCAGACTGGTGTCCATGTGGGGTGAACAAATGAACAGAGTTGTTAGACAGGCAATACAATTTCCGGGACTGTAAATGCGGTCTGGAAATTGAATACACGTTTGCTCCGATTTGCAAACTGCGAACGCGGTCACGTGGGTGTAACAACGGACAGACACACACACAGACACACACACAGACACACAGACACACACACAGACACGTCGAAATTAGAACCTCTCCGTGACATACGTCACTCGGAGAGGTAAAAAAAGATTATTCCTAAGTTGTGTTCTTAAGCTGACGCCACACAGTCCCTTTTTGGCGAGTAAAGAGTCTTAGACTTTTGCCTTGAGCGGCTTGAGCATGGATTTAAAATACAAATATTTGGCGGTCCGGCTAAATGAAGATGTCTGCTCGACACGCACAAATTAAGTAAACACTTGTCATTGGGCAAAAATAGTGTGGCATCTTAATAGTCAAGCAATCATAATTTCGGAAAAATATATTTGTCAAATGTCCAGTGCCCCGCTTAGTTTTTAAACAATTTATGGGACATTTAAAAATTTTATTGGACAATATCCAGTGTCCTGTGCTTATTTCCGGTCATAACCAACTAGATCACGGAACGGGGTTGAATACCGTAAGATCAACTCCCCTCTAGGTCAACTTACTACTAGGCCACCCTCCCGTATGGTCAACTTTACATAAGGCCAACCCATTATTTTGTGGTAGAAAAATCCTGTAATGGTGTTTTTTGGGCGGGGAAAATAGGTTTTTAACATAGGGAAGGTATTTTAACGTGGAAAAGGTATTTTAACCTGGAAAAGGTATTTTAACCTGGAAAATAGGTATTTTAACATGGAAAATAGGTATTTTAATATGGAAAAGGTATTTTAACCTGGAAAAAGTATTTTAACGTGGGAAAGGTCTGCAAGATTACTTGTCCCTGGACACGAGTCAAAAGTATTTATTATACTGCACCGTGTTTCTAAGCACTATATTCATTTTTATTTATTTATCAGTACAGTACAGGTAAGCCACTAGAGCTTGGTTAGTACAGCCGAGAGAGATTAACGATGAAGTTATACATTAGTAAGAAAAAAGAAAAAAAAATATAAGTAACATTGTAACAAAGTTGTTTAATCTGTTTTATATCTCATATTTATCCGATATTCGTACATAAGCCACTCCGTTGGCTTCACGAACAGTGTTCAAATAAATAAATAAATAAGGGTACTAAGCGTAAACTGTTAGAGTAGTAGTAGTATACGACCATATTACCTTCCTATAAGCTTTAATACAGTTAAACGCAGGGTACTGACATTATTGCATTAAAAGTGTAATGGCCGTCACTACTCACTAGTGCTTCGAGTGGAGTGAGCTCCCCCACGGACGACTAACTTCCGTTTCTTCCTTACCGAATCATGAAGCCCGCCAACTACGGCACTCTCTTGCGCTGCCACCTTAAGTCAAAAACCACAAATAGTAAACTAAAAATATGTAGATTCACAAGATTCAATAAGTGGAAGTTTCCTTTTTATTACAATATCTATAAACTTGCCAATAGTGAGGACAATGTTAAACAAATTAGTTAATTATACTTAGCCCAAAAAAACCCGCGGGTTTTACCCACCATAAAACCCATCATTAATATCTTCAATTTTGATGAATTTGAATGCTAGAATAATTTCATTTTAAAGATACGCGTTGTTTCAACTTCAAAAGGACCATTTATTATTATTTTTTTTATGAAATATTTGGTCCTTTTTTTAATAAGCAGTTACTTTTGAATGACAATTTCTACCATTCACCCAAGTACCAAATAAAACCCAGTGGGCTGGGCTTTTTTATTTTAAAAAAAGCAGGGTTTTTTGAACCCAGATGTCAATGGACTAAGGATGTTTCTTTAATAATGATCAAGGATGTGTACAAAAATGAATATACATTTCTCCAAAATAATTTCCAATAAAGGAAATTTCATTAATGAATGAGCTAGAGAATATTCCCACTGGTCCACGAACAAGCAGAAAGAGAGCAAATTTAGCCAAGTTAAGTTAAACTCCTGAGAAATTTAATTGCGTGAGGATTTAGAAAGGCTAATAGAAAACCAACTTACAGATTGAGACATTGGATATGTATTTTTTAACACTGCGAGATATAAAAATTAAATCTACGCATATTTTTCAAAAAAACGAAATATACATGAAATAATTTTCATTTCTTAAATGGATATTGACGAAGAAAGATTCAAGACTTCATCATAGTCATGAGAGCTTTTTTAAGCTTTGAACTATATATATTATGAAAAGATATTCGCTCCTTTGATTCCCAGCAGGATGGTGTAAATTACATTCTTTTAACCATATCAATTCCAATAGGGGATAGACATTAAACGGAATGAAATGGTCTGGCAGTTTCTTTATTGACTTAAAGGGATAGACTATCAACTTTTCTCCGCATCTCGACATTAAATGGACTAAAATAAATGTTTAATAAAACCTTTTTGGCTAATTTTACGCAATTTTGGTGGCTAGAACGAAATTAATGGGGTGAATAGAATTAGACCAAACCATTTTTAATTCAGCGACAGTGCTATCATCTTCCGATAAATCAGGTCATTTTGGCGCACGGAGATGTTTCTATTTGTTGACAATTAAGAAACGGTTATAATAAATATTAATTTACATTTTTTGTCCCTCGTTTCGGCCTGTCGGGCGTGGAAATGAAAACATTCACTGCTACTGAAACAATGGGCGTTTGATTTCTTTTCTACCGCGTCGTAATGCTAGAACGAAATTAACCATCGCCCAATTTCTTCCTGATTTAGTTTGGGGGAGGGGGGTGAACCAGATAAATTTTTGTATTAAAACAGTCGCAACCAGAAGTACAAACTTTTTCTGCGAACAGGCTATGAAGCTTTGGATAAATCATGAACCTATTCCGCTCTTGGTTTTTTAAAACAATACAAGGACAAATGTCCAGAGTCAGGGCTGTGATTAAAGCATTAGTCCAGGCAAATGACTATTAAAATAAATGCCCTAAGAGGCTGAGACAAGAGTCTTAACCCGGCTATTCTGGTCCAACTAACTGACCAGCCAGTTTCCCCTTTCTTATATCATTTTATGAAGGGGAAAACAAACAAAGATTTCTTTAACAAAGTATTTCACCTGGTAGGTAACCCCCCCCCCCCCATTCTTGCACAGAGCTGTAAGGCTTACTTAAGATTTAATTTTCATGTGATAAGTACAGTTATTAATTGACCTAGTTTTCTGAATCCACGAGAGATAGCTTTGTTACGTCCAGTGATGATGATGGCAATTAAATCTGAATCTGAAACTTATCTCTAGGTAGGTAATTATTAATTGACCTAGCTTTTTGAATCCATGAGAGATAGCTTTGTAACGTCCAGCGATGATTTTAATTAAATCTGAATCTGAAAGTGTAGACTTATCTCTAGGAAGGTAATTATTAATTGACCTAGCTTTTTGAATCCACGAGAGATAGCTTTGTTACGTCCAGTGATAATGATGGCAATTAAATCTGAATCTGAAACTTATCTCTAGGAAGGTAATTATTAATTGACCTAGCTTTTTGAATCCATGAGAGATAGCTTTGTAACATGGCTTTGTAACGTCCAGCGATGATTTTAATTAAATCTGAATCTGAAAGTGTAGACTTATCTCTAGGAAAGTAATAATTAATTGACCTAGCTTTTTGAATCCACGAGAGATAGCTTTGTTACGTCCAGTGATAATGATGGCAATTAAATCTGAATCTGAAACTTATCTCTAGGAAGGTAATTATTAATTGACCTAGCTTTTTGAATCCATGAGAGATAGCTTTGTAACATGGCTTTGTAACGTCCAGCGATGATTTTAATTAAATCTGAATCTGAAAGTGTAGACTTATCTCTAGGAAAGTAATAATTAATTGACCTAGCTTTTTGAATCCATGAGAGATAGCTTTGTTACGTCCAGTGATAATGATGGCAATTAAATCTGAATCTGAAAGTTTAGACTTATCTCTAGGTAAGTAATCCACCTTATTCCTACCTTCGCCAATCATGAATGATAGTGTTTGCCCAACGTCCATTGAAAATTTGAATTTTAACTTGAAAGTATCCACTATCTTCAGTTAATTAGTAACCTGTCTTCGTGAACGCTGAATTAAATGATCCCAATGTCCAAACGTTATTTCTAGAAATGGTTACCCTGACCAACGCCCTGACCGTTGCTCTGACTTGCTCAAGCCAGAGCCAAAGAGAGTATAGGGGAGGAGTGGAAAGAGGGGCAAAACTTGTCTCGCTTTTCTACCGCGCATCTTCAATGCGCAGTACCGAGGCATTTCCGTTTGAGACATTAAATGGTATCGTAGGTGGCGCTATTGAGCCGGAAACTCCCTCGTACCGCTAGCCTTGCCGCTAGTATAATTTAAGCGAGACATAACTATTTACGCTTGTGGAGCGGGGGAGCTTCCACTCCTCCCTTATATTCTCTGTGCCAGAGCCAACCGACAACGACAAGGCGTGGAGAATCGTCCGTTGTGGTCTCGCGGATTTGAAATTTTGACCATACCGAATACTACCACTCTATTGGCTGTAAATTATACCTACAGTGCTGCTCGTGGTGGACGCTTCCTAAAGCGTCGCGAGAATTGAGGAGGAAAAAGATGGGGGTTAGGCATTTTATTTTTTCCATGTTTTTTCCTTTCCCCCCCAACCAAATTCCAGCCGCCGTGATATATGTCAACCCTAGTAGTTAGTGAACATATGGGGGTTTATAATTCTTCCCTGCCTTTACTAAAACTGTCATAATAAATGTCAACTGAACTTTAGAGGCAAAGAAATGTCTTCTAGAAAGATGGTTTTTTATTCTTTTCAAACAAAGTTCTAGCAGTGGCAGTGTAGTAGACTCAGTGTGTAGACTCTATTGGAAAATAATATTAGGTGCCAATACTCGAAATTAGTATAATTCAAAACACATAAATAGTCGTTAAAAATAGTTTAATTAATTTTAAACGCGATTTTTTTGGTGGGATATTGTTAATTATATTGTAAAGTTTAGGATAAAGTTATAATTGTGATTTTTAGGCCGTTGGAACGGCTGATATGGTTTTTCACATTTAATAGCTTTAATTAGGCCCATATTAATTAACCCGATATTGATTTTGGGGTAGTTTTAGCCAAGGAATCGAATGGTGATATGAAAATTAGTAAATAATTAAGTAGCTGTAAAAAAATATCACTGTACGGCTTTGAAATCCTTTTTTTCGAATTCCTGACTCCAAAATTAGTCAGGAAAAATCATTTTCAACTTAAATTACCTTAATTACGAGTTGTAATTAACGAAAAACTTGAAAAAATATCCAGCGAAACTTAACTTTGCAAACGTATGAAGTATAAACGGGTGTAACACTAGGTTGAAAGCCGAAATCAGAGACAACTTTTAGAACATTTAGTTTTTCGGTTATTTTCCGTTTCTGATTGTAATTAGCTTAATTATTTAGAGAAACACGCGAAATCTGAATGTTTCGAACCTCCTGATTCCAATGGTGTTAATTTCAGGTCTCTACGACTAACCGTTAATTAATTATGCAATTAAACGCCCAAAAAGGCAGACGATATTTTTAATTTTTCGTCTTTGAAACATGTTTTTGGCATAAAATAGCAATTAATTCAAATTAAATTATGTGGTTCTGATGTAAAAAACTGCAAGGAATCGAATGAAAGTGATCGCAAGACCGTAGGCTTAGCAGTTGATTAGTTGTTGCACTAATTACGGTGAACCTCATTTAATAATTCAACCTAACTGGGAAGCGAGAGAAAAGGTTACAGTCTCTGGCCTCCCAGTGCATTTTTGGTATCAAGTGATGTTGATAATCTTTAATTAGAGCAAAAACCTTTATTATCTTAAGTTTTGACGGGAATTTTCTAATGCATATTGTTACGTGACCCAATACGAATGTCATATTGAAAAATTAGTATGATGTCTTTAGAAATAAGGCGAAATAGCTATTATTTTATTTCCTGATTTGAATTTGACTGATTTCGACAAAACTGATTTGAGTTCTACTTAAATTCACCCTGTTTGATCTATTTCTGATATTTTCTGATGTCCCAATTTTTTTCCCACCATTTAGGAGGACTTGAAAAATCTGATTCGCCTGATTCTGGTCCAACTACTGACTTTATCTAAACGCGGTTAATTGCATTGAATTCAGCGTTAAAAACTCTATAAATTGGCGTCAAGATGTTTTCTTATTTATTCATATAATTTGCATAATTAAATTTCTAGCTTTTGGCGTTTGGTGGTCTTTAGTTCAGAAACTGCTAATCCTACGCTCTCGAAAGTAAAAATATCGGATTTACCATCCCTGAATTAATCTATTATAATGATCAATTTAATTTAATTAAAGGCGAAAATTGCGCTTAAAGTCTATAACAAAAATCAAAACACTGTAGACTTTAGTTTGTGGACTTCTACGAAGCCAGCTCTAGTTTGGCGCTGATTGGACAGTTTAGTGTCACCATGGGGTGATGTTGGGAGGTAAGCAACGGGCGGCGTTGCCAGACATACCATAATTATAGTACAATTCGATAATTTTGAGAGTTTTTTCGGAGCGTAGGATAATTTTGAATTTAGCGGGAAATCAATCTAACCCGGGGTATAAAAGCCGAAATAGTATGTAATGATTCATAGTCATCCCATAGGCACGATGTGAGAACCGCTTCGATATGTTATTTACCTATTTACTTCAGCACCCTCACATTCATTTCAGGCATATATTTTATTACTATATAAAGCGCTAACTAGCTAATTTAAACCCTTAATTACGTTGGCATTTCTATAACTTTACTTTGAAACAGGCCTGTTGCTCGAGATATAAAACAGGGTTCGTACACGACCTGCTAAAGTTTATAACCATGGATAAAGAATGCGCACGAGGAAATTTGTTTTCACGCTATAGGATAGACAACTCCCTATCTCGGACGACCGCTTATTCTGTATATACTCTGTTCAGTGGCGTAACTACAGGGGAGCAGAGCCCGCAACTGAGGGCAGGCCCGTGGCGTTTGGGGGCCCTTTCGACGGACTTAAATAATTTGAAATGTTCATTTTCTCGCAATCGGAATTTTAAATACTCATTTTCGCGCGCGTTTCGGCCCAGCTATCAATGAAATCTCGCGGTAAAATAGGGGGAAAATAAGAAGTCGCGTTTCTTAATAGTCGCCCCCTTCGAAACTACCACGCAAAGGCCTTGATTAACGTAGGCAACGGTGAAACAGAGTATTCGATTTAGCTGCCGTCGGAGTTGCCTATCCTCTATAGCGCTCCGAGATCGCTACATAGGCCTATATTTATGATACATCATCGCTTTTGCTCGGAGGGTCTAGTTGCTCCCTATTTGTTTATTGAACGTATTGTTCACAAAGTCAACAATGTGACGTATATGTGAACATCGGAATTCGATACATTAGTAAATTTGCAGAAAGACAATATAGGAGTACAGTAATACGAGAACAAAAATTGATAATAATGTATTTTAAAAATAATAATAATGATAGTAACAGTAAAAGCAATATCAGTTAATTTGGAATTACCTGCACAATAATGTAATTTTTTTTTAAAATAATAATTTAGGATGAAGGTTGACAGAGGTTTACGGCTGATCAATTCATTCATTTGGTCTTTATTTACTTATTTTTGACCTTCTATAATGTATGTATAAGTATTAACAGAAGTAAAAAGCTATTTACTTCTGGTATTAATTTATTTGGTTTGTGGTGGCCGAGCACGTATTGAGAGTTTTAACTAAAATGACGAGAAGCTAGTGGAGCGCGTGGTACTCGCCCTTTTAAAAATAGCGGCATTTTCGGAAGAATCGAGCATTCTCTGATTACTCCATCTATCGAACGCCTTGCCATAATTATATTGTTCCGTACCCTTTATGTAATTAAAACTTAATGTTTCGACGTATTTCGTCTTTTGCACTTCCTACGATTATACTAATGAAATTTTAGTTTACATTCGATTAAAATTTAAAATGGATGTTTTTTCCAATTATTTAATTTTTCGATATCAAGTTCAAGCGGTTCAAGATTAAAAAATTTGCCTTGTCGATTGATTTCCAAGTAAAATATTCTAATCTATCTACGTCATTTCGGTTGATATATTTTATTTTGAAGTTTTCCGTGACAAATGTTTTAGTTATGATCTAATTCGATTACTTAGGTCTTTATTTACGTTATATGATAATTCATTATTTACAAAATCGCAGTGAATGTTTTTATTTCCACGCCCGACAGGTCGATACGAGGGACAAATAAAAAACGCAAATTGATATTTAATGTAACTGTTTCTTAATTGTCAACAAATAGAAACATCTCCGTGCGCCAAAACGACCTGATTTGTCGGAAGATGATTGGACTGTCGCCGAATTAAAAAAGGTTTGGTTTAATTCTATTCACCCCATTAATTTCGTTCTAGCACTACGACGCAGTAGAAAAGAAATCAAACGCCCATTGTTTCAGTATCAGAATGAAAAGTTACAACAGTCCAAGACAGAGGAGAAATTCTTTTTAATTTGATAATTTATGCGCAGAATGAGAATATTGGTCTTTTCAGCGTTTGTTTAGATTAAGAACTAAGTTTGCATGTTCAATTCAGATTTCTGTTTTTATTTCTTCATGTAAGTGTAATGAAAGATGCATTAAAAAGGAAAGGTATTTATTAGACCTTAAATATGAGTACTAAACAACCATAAGTTTAATATCTTCTTGTAAACTTATGCTATAACTAATGATATTCCTGGGATAAAATTTTGACTACTTATTATTAATTGGTACAGGAAAGTGTAACTGACTTATGGTATGGAAACAGCCTTGTAATACAAAAAGAAAGTTTTTTAATAGTCTAATAATAAAAAACTTCCGTTTATTTCATGTTGTATACTTACTATGATACTAAGAAATAGTTTTAGTTTACTAATTCAATTAAATATTATAAAGTTGTTAAGTTTTGAATTACAGGTGGCAGCACAAGAGAGCGCCGTAGTTGGCGGTTTCCCGGGTTCGGTAAGAACCGGAAAGGAGGCGTCCGTGGAGGGGTTCACTCGGAATTTCGGAAAGAGTAGTGTACCGCCATTACGCTTCCAAATGTAATAATGACCGGCCCTGCCTTTGACTATATTAAATACTATAGGGACAAGTATTCTTGCACGCCGTTTCCAGCTTAAAATACTTTTTCCAGCTTAAAATACCTTTTCCAGCTTAAAATACCTTTTCCAGCTTAAAATACCTTTTCCAGCTTAAAATACCTTTTCCAGCTTAAAATACCTTTTCCAGGTTAAAATACCCTTTTTCCACGTTAAAATACCTTTTCCACGCCCAAATCCTCCTCTCCACGACGATACCCTGTTTTCTCTAAGGAAAATTTCCTACTACCAGTCGTTTATGGGAGGGAACCGATTGGTTGGCCTTATGACAGGTTGATCTTACGGACCCAGATGGTTGGTCTGCCTTACGACAGGTTGACCTTATGGTAATTCACCTTCAACACCCGGAACGGTGACGGAACCAAGCTGCTCGCGTGATCGAGTGGGCTATGCCTTCGCGCACTCATCGGGAATAAGGGGGGGGGGGATTTTGTGAAATTTAAATAGTAAGGCAAAACGCGTTTAGGTTGTTTTAGATAAAATTACCCTTTATGTAATATCAGAAGAGTATATATATATAATTGTAAATTTCTGGTAATAGTATCAAATATATTAGCTTACATGTTGCTATCGTTCAGAAACCGGCTTTGCAAAACGACGATAATGAAATCGAAGACTAACTTCTTCAGGTGAAGACGTTTAAGCAGACAGCTCGTAGCTTTATTGAGTGCAGGGATAACTAAGAAGGGATAGGTTATAAGCACAGTCTTGAGGGACACGCACCATTGAACCCGGGAGTGTCCTAGCACCATCGTGGATTGCTCTACCAATTTAGGTCGGTATCCTTTTACGGATTGTTGTCGAATCCATCCGTAGAGGTTGAAATTCTTCGGTAAGGTTTCAGAATCAGATGCCGGTCGTCGTCGCCTAACAACTATATTGCAAAGGCTTAGTTACAAATTTATTTAAAAAAAAACTTTCTAAACTATATAATTTATCTAGTCGGCTTAATCAAGTCTTAACTATGTCGATAAGTCATCGTAAGTATTTCAAATTTAATAATAGATCATATTTCAAGGCTCTATAAATAATAAAGAAAAATGGGGTTACCTCTTCTTTGACAGTAGTATGACTGTACAGGTAGTAATAGGGAGTATTTGAGGAAGCCATCAATTAGACATAGTAAATAGAGGGGTTTAGTTGTGACACTTTATGGTGATAAGGAAAGCTGATATGGTTATATTTTAATTCCGTGTTAAATAAATGCCATATAAATAGAACAGAAGTGCAATTTTATAATGTTGTGCTTTAGGAAATACATTTGCTTCATTGCCACGCACTCAACGTGGAATGCCCCTGGTTCTTGGTGGCGACCCCAAAGGAAAGACTTTTTTGTACACTAATGGACATTATGTCATCATCAGAGATATAGAGGTGAAATACTACCTACTTGTTAGTAGATGATTTTTTTGCTTTTATTTGGTTATCATGTTTTGTTTTTAGAATCCATCAGTAGCAGACATTTACGCGGATCACTCTGTTCAAACCACAGTAGCAAAATATTCTCCAAGTCGATTTTATATCGCCTCTGCTGGTAAGCCACACCCACTGAATCAGACATCAATTAATGTCTCGTACACTTTACCTGAAGATGAATAAAAATGTTTAGATCAGTCAGGGAAAGTGCGTATTTGGGACACTACTCAGAAGGAACACATCTTGAAGAATGAATACCAGCCATTTGTTGGCACCATTAAAGACTTGGCCTGGTCTAATGATAATCAAAGGATTATTGTTGTTGGTGAAGGAAGAGAAAGGTAAGTCCAAAGGGACAATGAAGTGTACTGCGAAACCTAATTCTCCCTAAATAATTTTCTCGCTGTTAGATTTGGACACGTGTTTATGGCTGAAACGGGAACGTCAGTAGGCGAAATTGGTGGCCATAGCAACCTGATCAACTCTTGCGACTTCAAACCCAACCGTCCTTTTAGAATTATTACTGGATCAGAAGACAACTCTGTTGGAATTTATGAGGGACCTCCATTCAAGTTCAAATTGACGTTAAACGTAAGATAACTAACCCCAATACGCAAGAAAAGGCTTAAAAAAATGGGAAAGTAGTAAAATTAAATTATGTTTTCAGGACCACACTCGTTACGTTCAATCTGTTCGTTTTTCTCCCAATGGTGAAATGTTTGCTAGTGGAGGTTTTGATGGCAAAGTAAGTACATATTACCATATTACTCTACAGGAATGAAACTCTTATTTTAACAAGACATAATTTCAGATGTTTGTGTATAAAACCGCTGATTATTCAAAAATTGGTGAATTTGGAAATCCCGCTCATTCCGGTGGAGTTTATGCTGTAAGTAGAAATATTCATTTGTTTGAGCTCATTGTAGCGGTGTGAACTACAAAACCATAAAACAAGTGGTTTTTGTTCCGTATTTAGATCTCTTGGAGTCCTGATGGAAAAAAAATATTGTCCGCTTCCGGTGATAAGACTTGCAAGATTTGGGAAGTGGAAACACTGGCCTGTTTAACGTAAACCTATTGCAATAATATATTTTCAGGTAGTTTGTAATTGTAACACGCGTGGTGTTATATTATTTTTAGGGAGTTTCCCATGGGTTCAGATATTTTGGATCAGCAAGTGAGTTGTTTATGGCAAGGGGACTATTTGTTGTCAGTCTCACTATCTGGATTCATCAATTATCTCGATCCTAATAATCCCTCAACACCTGCTAGAATTGTTAAAGTAAGTATACACCCGCTGATATGCAAAAAAGGAGACATTTCAGGGGCGTGCGAGTACTTGTTAAGTTCGAGTATCGAGCCGAGTACTCGACTCGATACTCGATAACAACACATTGAGATACTCGAGACAGATTCGAGTAGTTTTTTAACATCTTAAATACAACAAATACTCGAGCCCGAGGCTTACAACTATAGCAGACGATAAGTTCATGAGCATTTATTTTGAAAATCACCTGTTCAATGTTTAATTGATCACTAACAATCTTTTTGAACTAGTTCGATATTAGATAATTGAAAATCT
Source organism: Phalangium opilio (assembly GCF_054372755.1). Lineage (NCBI taxonomy): Eukaryota > Metazoa > Arthropoda > Arachnida > Opiliones > Phalangiidae > Phalangium > Phalangium opilio. Next base: position 6,168,687 of record NW_028324170.1, read on the forward strand.
TCGTTATTTTCAAGAAATTTACAAAATTGCTACTCGACAAGTCAATATTTGAGACTCGATAATTACTCGAAAGAACCAAAATTTGACCTATCTAAATACTCGATACTCGAAAGGATTTTTGAGACTCGGCTCGATACTCGATAAGAAATTAGTTTCGATACTCGGACTCGGCTCGAAACCGAAAAAACTGGACTTGCACACCACTGAAAAGGAGACATTTACATATCAATAACTTATGCCTATCACTTATTTCAGGGTCACAATAAATCAATTACTGCCTTGGCACTATCCCCAGACAAGAAAACTATTTTTACCGGAAGCCATGATGGTTACATTAATATCCTTTTTAAAAATCGCGCAAGGCAAATGATTGGTCGGTCAGGAGTTGCCCCCCCCCCCAAATTGATAATTACGGTTAATTAATCCTTGACTGCAGTGTACCTATGTGGGATGCTGCAACGGGAGACCAGGATAGAGTCCCTGGTATTGGACATAGTAACCAGGTGCAAGATATGACAACTACCAATGATTATATTTACACTTGTGGCCTTGATGACACCATCAGGTCTATTAATTTAAATTCTAGACAATACAGGTAAGAAGGCTTCGTGAAAGTTGGTACTCAAAGTGAACTACTTATGATTATTTTTTTTGACTCGATAGCACAACAGAGATCAAAATGGATTCACAACCCCATGGTATTGCTTCCGTTCAAGGAAGCTCCACACTTGTAGTTGCGTCAATTCAACAAGTAAGACGCCACATTATCAACCCAAGATGGTTTATGATTGATAATACTGGTTTTTGACTTTAAAGATAGTTGTGATTAACAATGGAGCAAAGGTGTCTTCATTAGCAGTTGATTTTGAACCTAGCTGCGTTTCAGTCCATCCAACTGAGTCTGACCTGGCTGTTGGAGGGCAGAAGGTACTTTATCAATAGTACCACCATCTCTATAAGGCTTTTGCCTGTTGCTGATGTCTCGTCTTAATGTTTAATATATACGTTGACGCGTTTACAGGATTGTAAAGTTCATATATTTCTTATGAGTGGCGGTGGATCAGTTTTAAGTGCCAAGAACACAATGGATCATCGTGGAGCCATTACTGACGTTGCCTACTCTCCTGATGGGCAATATCTGGCAGTGGCTGATGCCAATCGGTTCATTATCTTGTATAACGCCAGCACTTACGATGTATGTTAAATTATTAACATTTAAAATCTGCGCTTATTAAACAGTAATTTTCATCATGGTTATAGACTGCTCATAATGTGGATTGGTGTTTCCACACTGCTCGAGTCAATTCCTTATCATGGACTCCTAATTCGCAGCATTTAGCTAGTGGTAGTTTGGATACTGCCATTATTGTCTGGAGTGTCAAGAATCCTACCAAACACATCATGTTCAAAAGTGAATAAGGCACTTCAAAGCAATTTAAGCAGGGGTGTGCGAGTACTCGTTAAGTTCGAGTATGGAGCCGAGTACTCGACTCGATACTCGATAACAACACATTGAGATACTTGAGACAGATTCGAGTAGCTTTTTAACATTTTAAATACTCAGACAAATACTAGAGTCCGAGGCTTACAACTATAGCAGACGATAAGTTCATGATCATTTATTTTGGAAATCAATTGTTCAATGTTTAATTGATCACTAACAATCTTTTTGAACTAGTTCGATATTAGATAATTGAACATCTTCGTTATTTTCAAGAAATTTACAAAATTGCTACTCGACAAGTCAATATTTAAGACTTGATAATTACTCGAAAGAACCAAAATTTGACCTATCTTAATACTCGATACTCGAAAGTATTTTTGAGACTCGGCTCGATACTCGATAAGAAATTAGTTTCGATACTCGGACTCGGCTCGAAACCGAAAAAACGGGACTCGCACACCACTGAATTTAAGCTATTTTTACTAAAATTTTTATTTTACTATACAGAAGCGCATCCTCAAAGCCAGATCACCCGAATAGCGTGGCTTAGCGAGACCAGTTTGGTGACCACGGGTCAAGATAGCAACGTTAAAATCTGGGATGTAGTTTTACCTGATTAAACCTCCCTGAAAAGCTTAATTTTCCTAAATTTTTTTTTTCTTTCATATGTCAGCCAAAGATTTCGCGCCTTTTGTACTAAAAATTGTAAATGGAATTAATCCGGTTTTCTTCCCCCGCTAATTAACATTAAGTAATCACGCCATTTAATTTAAATTTCAATGTTAATTTAATTTTAAATAATTTTTGGGTTTTTGTTTTCTGGAATAATTGCTTAAACTTTGAAAATAAAATTGTCTAAACTAAAACTAAGTGACTATTTATATTTCACCGTTAAAAGTAAACGCTTAAGCGTTTTAATGTCAATATTGAAAGTCTAAATTGTATGGCCTAAGCTGACGATATCCAATATGGTCGCCAAAACGGAGGTAAGATGTTGTGACGTCACGAGAAAGTAATATCTCAGATCATATTACGTCCAAAGCCTAACTATAAGGCAATAAAATTAAAACTCAATACAAACGTTCATTCAATACCAATAAGCCTAATAAATGAATCATATCTTCGCATAATTATCCGTAACTAACCGCTTTAACTAAACTAAACGCGTACATAACCCTTGGCTGCGCGACAAAAGGATTACGCAATTTGCCACGTGGCTATATCTAAGCCTAACTAACGTAAACAATCAAATGGAAATTAACATTAATCTTCAAAATTTACTGAAAACTTACCTGAATAGTAATTAATCGTTTCGCAGCGATGACTTCTTAAAAATTTATAATTATAAACATGGGAAAAAGTTTGGAGCCCTAAAGGTCCCACCGCCAACAAAGATCAAAATCGCAGTTTTACCAAACGCCCATGTTCGCCCGTTGTTGGAGAATAGAGCGAAAAATCCAAAATGGCGTCGCCACATGACTCAGCACCACCTATGTATTAACCTTAAAAGAAACAATTGTTTTAAAGAAAACTAACTTAAAGAGATTTAATTTTTCCAATATATTTCTTACAAAAGGCGTTGGATATCATAATAAAATGTTTATTATTAAAATAAGTAAAAAAAGATAGGTAAAATATTCGCTGTTAATAGCTTTTAAGGTCCATAAATTACTTTTAAAGGGTTAGGTACGAAGTATTTTACTCATATTCATTTTGAGAAGTCCTAGATTTCATCTAAACGAATATTAGGCTTAACTTCTTTCCTACGGCGCTTTCCTAACCCCGTTTTTACAAATACAATATATTTTCCTCTAAAAAATGTATAATATAAAAAATATATATGGTATATATATTTATACTAAAGATTTTGTACAATACTGTCCTCAATAATATATATATATTTTTTTTTACAAAAAATGCGTATTAATGTTAATAATTAAAAAGATACGTTCGATATCTGCGCTACAGTTGACTAGTGACCGTAGAAAATGCTTAAAAAGTCCCAAAATATAAAAAAATAAGAGCTTAACATTGAGATAAGAGTTAAATAAAATAATACAGTCAATCGGGGTAACTCGAAAAATAAATAACGCGTCTTGCGTTACATTACAACCAAATTTCACAATGCAGCTAACCTTCGAACTTCCAAGGATTAATTAATTTACAACCAATGAGGGCCCCCCAAATTGACCGCGACTGATTAAAAAATACTGTTATTATAATATAATTTGCTTTCAATAAAAAAATGTTATAAAATATAATATGTTTTTTTCCTTAACCAACATAATCTCTATGTGACTCTTTGGTTTCGCTTCAATTTGGTTGGGACGGTTGTTCATTGACTTAAGCCTTTGCTTTTCTTAACTATTCCCTCTTAAGCCTTTGCTTTTCTTAACTATTCCCTCTTAAGCCTTTGCTTTTCTTAACTATTCCCTCTTAAGCCTTTGCTTTTCTTAACTATTCCCTCTTAAGCCTTTGCTTTTCTTAACTATTCCCTCTTAAGCCTTTGCTCTTTGCATCGCCCGTCGCGTCCCGTTCACTAACCTCGTACAACTGTCAGTTCAATTATGAATCCATCGACTGTAAAAACCACTGCGTGAATTTTCGTAGCTGAGCGGAAGCGCTTTGAGATTCTTCTTGTAGACGTTGATTTTCTTGCCGTAATTGGTCTATTTCAATCTCTAAATTAGATTTTTGGTTCTGTTCCTATTAAAAGAAAAAAACAAAAAAAACACAGGCTTTCAAAATCAACGGTGCTAAGGCCAGTGGTGCAATTGAACAAAGGATTGTGTATTATGACGCAAGAGTGTACATTTAAGTGGCCTATTTGCGGAAGGGGTACTTAATTTTCTCACTAAGGAAGGACAAGGCAACATACGGTAATTAAACCTTGCTGAAGAAGTCGAACTTTCTTTTGCAACTCGGCAATTTGTTGATTAGGTTGGCCGTTTGATTTGCTAAAACGATTATGATACAAAATTATTAAGTTGTTAAAATTTCCATAAAAATGGCTAAACAGTTTAGTAACAACGCCAAGTTATTTGCCAAATAGCGAGTAAATAAAGTTTGCTACCTTATTTCAACTTTTAAATGTTCGGCTAGTTCATCTAACCATGGTGGCTTTGATAAACGAAGGCCAATGGCTAAAAAATACATTAGTTTTGAAATACTTTAAACATTGTCGGCATCATCATTTACATACACATTGCTTTGGTAGCAGTGTCCACCATGGTCATCCAATCATTGGGGCTCCTATCGGCAATTGACGCTTGCGCCTGATTAGCTAATGAAAGAGAGGCAGGCGTTTGTTGCAGAATCTTGTTCAGAAACCTGTCAGACGTTACTCGAGGCGATAATCTTTCACAAAGAAATTCATTTATTACCTCTAATGCAGTGAAACGCGAGAAAACCAGTTCTTACGTGTTCAAGAAAAGTGACTCACCTTTCTTCTCTTGATAAGAGGTTTTCAATTGCGGGTGTTGGAGAATTAGGTTCCGACGACGATATCACTTGAGCCGGTTGCGCCTTGGTCAAAATAATAGGCGCGTTGTTTGAACTCGAGCTTGTAATGCTAGATTTCCTCGGAGAGGCTAAAGTTAAATCAGATCCAGTACCACCACTTTCGCTTCTACCTATAGAAATAAGAGTTCCCGTCGTATGTCACCCCTTGGAATTAGCGCACTGTCCAAATGCTTACCTAATGAGGAGCAAGGTGTTGCTGGCGTGGAAGACCTGGTATGGTTGGTCGAATCACCCGAGTCCAATTCCAGTTGAGAACCAAGTCTTTCGTCACTGTTGCTGCCATCGCTATTGATGAAGTCCGGGCTGATCAGTTTCAGAAGGTCTTCCTGTAAAGTGCTACTGCTACTCCCGCTACAGCTACTAGCGCTACTGGCCGCCGCTACATATGACGCTTTACTACCCCTAATTACACCAAAAAGTAAAAAGGACTTGGTTCAATTTGGTATCCAAGTAGCTAAGACTCCAATTGAAACGTAACAATTTCCGTTCTGACTAACCTGAGTGGTCCGGTTCCATTGGAATTCGAACCAATCCCTCCAGTTGTGGTCCTTAAACGAACTGCCGACTGCTTTTGGGTTGAAGCGGATGTCGTGGGGTGTGGCCTTATTACTTCCTGTTTGGGTGTCGTCCCTCTGATTGGTTCGGGAGTTCCGCTTGAAGTAAAATTGTCGCCGCGTTCATCGCGGTGTCGCGACGAAAGACTGTGTTTCACCATTAGGTTGTGACGCGGTGGAGTTAGGCTACATTCACCCAATGACAACTCATCTAAAACGGTTAAAAAATCAATTTAATTTACGTGATATTGGGGCAAAGAAGTTATTGGAAGTGATAATAACCGCGTGTTGACCTTTTAAGCCATTGCTATCACTTGTAAAAAAAAAGTTACATTAATTGCCAACATTAAACTGAAACGTTAAAACTATCACTAACCAGCGCTGCTTCTTCCAGGATGCCATTCACTGGAGCTATCTGAATAATAATCGGAATAATTGGCTTGTGATACCGAAGATGGTAAGCTTTTTGGCTGATGCTGTTGTTCTATAACTTTGTCTTTGACAGGCTGATAGATTATCATTGGAGACCACGAAGTTTGAACCTTTCCACTCGCAATTGCACTCGCTCTACCGCTGCCGTAACTGCGCTCAGATGATGGACTTTTTGTAGAGATCATATCTGATATTAAAAATAGAATCAGGGTATTGAAGACAAAGGTTAATTTCCAACTTGAACCACGCTTATTAAGTCACTTGGAAATGCGTATTTGACTATGTCTATGAAAGGGCAATGAACTGATGAGAATGTTACTTACCGATAGCTTCATTATTAGTTTGGCCTTGATTATGGAAATGAGATCGTGGACTACTAGAACCTCCGCCGTTATGGCTGGCTAACAACGGAGTGATTTCGTTTAAAGAGAGCTCGCTTCTGGAAGCTACCATACCTCCAAAATGCGTCAAAGGCATAACGAAACCTGATAAGAAACGCGGAAATAGAAACTTAAAGCGCGTCTTCAACAAGAGACAGTTGTTATTCTTACCCATATTATTTTCCTGTCGGTTTCTAGAGAGTTTCCTAGCCATGACATTATGGTGGTCGTGGAAACTGCGATGATGCGTGTGATTGTGATGTAATAGCGGGGGCGTGGCTGTCGGAGTAGTAGCCCCCAAATGCGAATATGGCGTTGAAGGAGATGACCGACTTTGCATCATCGTTGGTCGAACAATAATACCCGAATCTACCTGATTACTATAAGATATACTTCCTTGAATCCTAACGGAAGTAAGAAATTAAAAAATAAAGGTGTAAGTGAACAAATCAAAGTGTCAATATAAATATTGAACTTACCGATTAATAGCGGACGAAACAGTTTCCCTGGTCCCATTAGAAGGGTTTGGTGCATTTTGCGCGAGGCTATTTTCTTTACCGGTATTTCTATTCCCATTTCCGTGCATAAATCGATTTTTTGGCTTCTACTCGGAAACAATAACGATAAGATCACCTCGTCAACAGTGGTTTAATAAAAAATAATTACCTCAATTCCATTAAGGGGATTCCTTCCATCTTTACTAGCGTTGTTTGTTCTTATTGAAGGATTTTCAAAATTCTTCGCAGAGTCTTTAACACTGACTCCATTAGCACCCGCGTAACTTGAACCACCTCCTTTCTGCGTCTTTTGTCCGTGACTGGAATTGGAGCCACGGCTCGTTTTGCTCAACCGTTTTTCATCATGATTAATAACATTTTCGTAATCTCCACCGACGGAATTACTCGATAAATAGCTGCAATGTTGTAAACTACAACCCCTAAATATTCGGGAAAGAACAAACAGCCATTAAGTCCGCGCCGCACACTCGGCAAAGATAACTAAAATATTAAATAAATACTTACTTTCTGGGTTGCCCATCTTGAAATGGCGGGACGACGGTCACAGTGACAGTCATGGACGTTTTCAGAAGATCCACCATTTGGTCGTAGCTTAACGTAGAAGCGGCGACTTTGCAGATCTTAAAACACATATATTACCATGAAAAACTCGCGCTTTTTTGAAAAGGCAAGTACCGACTGACTGACCTCAACTAGACGACTGCCTTGTCGGAGTCCAGCTTGAAAAGCAAACCCGTAACTCTCAACTTCGGTCACGACTCCTTCATATTGGACATGGAACCCTAACTGACCTAAACTGTTTCTACGCAGAATAAGCTCTTGAGACTGGGAATAAGGAACGACGGAGGAAATATATTAAGATAAACAAAGCGTATCGAAGGTTTTCTAGCAACAATACCTCGCAACCCGTTGTAACGTGCGCCAATCTGCTAACAATTTCTTGAACTTCGTCGACATCGGGATCTTTGGTGTGAAGAACGACGCATTCTCCTTGATGGTAAAAGATTTTCAAACTGTTTGTGTTTGAAGACCAACCAATTATTCCGGTACACGGACAAACGAAAATAATTTCTTTGGTATTTTCTTCAATAAGTACAAAAGTGTCGGTCGAAATTCCAAGAACGCAATCAACAGCGCAAGACTGACCAAAATCCTCAACCTTTCATTCAAAAGTCGCAAAAAATTAGGTTCAAAAAAAGAAAAAAAGGAAAAAAAAAGAAAAAGATAAAAAGAAAAAAAAAGAAAAAAGAAAAAAAAAAGAAAAAAAAAAAAAGGAAAAAAAAAAAGAAACAGAAAAGAAAAAGAAAAAAAAAGAAAAAGAAAAAAAGAAAAAAAAAGAAAAAGAAAAAAAAAAGAAAAAGAAAAAAAAAAGAAAAAGAAAAAAAAAAAGAAAAAGAAAAAGAAAAAGAAAAAAAAAAGAAAAAGAAAAAGAAAAAGAAAAAAAAAAGAAAAAGAAAAAAAAAGAAAAAGAAAAAAAAAAGAAAAAGAAAAAAAAGAAAAAGAAAAAAAAAAGAAAAAGAAAAAAAAGAAAAAGAAAAAAAAAAAAAAAAGGTGTAATAAACTTACAAGAACGTTCCAAGCAATAGCTCCATGAACATACGTATCTGGGATGAACCTTAATCTTGGCCTTTCTTTCTTACGACCCCCAAATGACAGGATAGCTATTTAATAGGGATCGGTTACAAACAATTAATTAATTAATTATTGTTGGGTCTATTGTACTCGGGAAGAAGAGACTGTACTTACAGAACTTTGGTCCAGATTCAATTGTAGTTGATGAGACGTAATTTTCGGCCAAGTCCTTTAAATATTCTTGCCGCGTTCTCTGAGCCATCAAGGTGAATTTCTCCGAATAATGAGCTTCGTTTTCGGCGTTGATAGCTACAATAATACACTCAATAAAGCCGCAAACTTGATCAAAAAGTTGGCTTTCGCTTACCTTTAGCTAGAATAAAATCAGCGAACGCTTTTGATTTGTTGAAAATAGCACCTTCTGGGATGGCAGGGCCAAATATGGGTACGTCTTTGGATCGGCTAACTGCGATACTAAAATTTTCCTTTTGTTGAGTGCTTGGCCATTATTGTATTGACTATCGAGAAAAGAACTTCCGCGTCCATACCTGTACTTTGTACTATCAGTGCACGGGTTGATAGCTCTGACTATGAGGAAGACATGTTGAAATTGAGATCTAATGCATTTTGGTGTGAAAGGCAGAGAGTCCGGTTCTTGGAAGACAATTGTCACGATATCATTGCCGATGTGACGTTTTCTCAGCAACTGCAAAAGTATCGTGATAAAACAACTCGCTCCGTGGTCAATACCAAAGTTACGTACCTGTTGAGTGTTATTTGGTGTAAAAGGCAACATTGTGGAGACGTGGAACATGACTTCGCAATCATTGTAAGTCGAATAAATAGAGTACAACCCAGTGGTATCAGCTGAGCAAAAATACATCGTAATATATCACGATAGAATCTCAAACTTTATCTCTCATAAAAACTAAGAAAAATAGACATACTTCTGTTGTCTAAACCCGCTTTGTATTTGTTGAAACCTTTTAACCTCACACGTTTGCCCAACATATCTAAAAACTCTTCTAAGGCTGGACCCGGATACTCTAAGGAAGAAAATTTAAACGTTTCAGGTGTCGGTCAGGCCTAATTAATGGTACCCAAGGTTGAGGACATTGTTATTCTTACCATTATTATACATTTCTTCTTCGGTGGTTTGATTAGCTTTACAGTACATGATGCCCACTTTGTAAGTATTTGTAAACTGAAGATAGAAAGAGGCGAAGAATTGTATTGGTTGGCACTAACTGGGTGGTGTGTAGTGTACTTACCCTTTGTTCGTCCAATTTCAGTAGTTTTTCATCGCTGTTGGTTTGTCCTAACCTAAGACAAGAGAGCTGCATTTCGGGTGCGACGTATTCTAGGACTTCTTTGGCGTGAATTCCCCGTAGAGAATTGATTCGGCTTAGTGAGGGTATCGCTTCCTCCAATACACTGCCTCGCATTACGTTAAGCTAAGGAAACAGTGACCAATGCGCGCAAGTACATTACTAACCAATGCGCACGCGCACTTTTGACGACTTACGCAATGCGGGCACGCACTTTTGACGACTTACGCAACGCGGGCACGCACTTTTGACGACTTAAGCAAGTAGTCCACTTAGCCTTGCGAAAGCGTATCGTTACCGTTTTAAGTTCGTAAATCATCCGAAAGAGGGCGCCCATTACCTAAGTCCGAAAGCATCGCTTAAGAAACGTTATCAGATGGCGTTCTGTTCGTATTTGGATACGTGACGTTACGTTAACGATACGGTTTCACAAGGCTTAAGTGGACTACTTGCTTTACGCAATGCGCGCACGTACTTTTGCCGACTTACGCAATGCGCGCACGCACTTTTGCCGACTTACGCAATGCGCGCACGCAATTTTTCTGACCAATTCACTGTGCGCACGCACTTCAGTGACCAATAAGTATACGTACATAAGTAGGACATTCGACTACTGTTACAATGCATCAAAGCTAGCAACCACTAAATAAGCCTAATTCTAATACTGACCTCACTGGTGCGAATAATGACTCGATAAAGCGAATGAGAGACGTTGGAGTTATTCGCGTTATTCGATCCCGATGAAATTGAATTTGACGTTGAGGTCGTCTCTTCCGTCTTTTCGCGTTTGATACTAATGGCTAATGGACCTAACGTTTCGTCCACACCAAACCAGTTTTGATGCTCTAAGAACGCAAAATGAATACGTCGGCCCAGTGTTGCGTGGTGCACATTAAAGTTTCATTTACCTTGCTCGAAAAAATATTTGCGGTAATATAAGGCACCCAAGTCAACCGTTTCAACCGTTTGTGAGGGTCTCTGATAAGGACAGGGTCTTTGCTTCCATTTAGCAGCGTTTGCTTTCTCCAAAATCGATAATCCGCAAGCCATTGGAGGGCGGTGTAATGGAATAACGTTTTTCGACGATTCATCCAGAAACCTGCCAAAAACAATCACCTCTCTATTGCACCGAGACAATAAGATAATTTTGATTCCCTCGTTCGTACCTTTGTCGTTTGACTGTTAGTTTATTAAGGCTGATTAAGCGTTCCTCTTCTCCTCCTAATTCGTTTCTAAAACATCGACAACTTAGAAGAAGGTCGTTACTTCGTCCGTCACCTTGATCCGACTGATCACCAACTGAATTCAAGTTCTCCATATTGGCTAAGATATTACATAAATCAAATGTAAAGCGCTATGTTTTAAAAGTATGTATAGAAATACTGACCTTCGAGGCTGCCACTATGAGTACGTCCTAAGGAGGAGGCGGCGGAGGCTCCTGTAGTCGTGTTTCTTCTCTCCCTGAGAATGTCCCTTAATTTAGAGGCCATTCCCAGATTAGCCATCAAGCTCTGGACATCGTAGTGGGCGAAGGCTTTCTTGCGTAATTTCTCCTCCAATCTGTTTTCGGCGTCCAGAGAATTGTCAGAGCCTCCGCAGCGATATTCCATTGTAATATTGACAGAATCAGATTTATTTCCGCGTAGTTTACGAAAAATTGACGATGAAGGTTCACTCCCGTTGCCGCTCCCAATTAACCGCGTTTTCACTTTACCTACAGTGAAGAAAAGAAAAAAATGTTCCGTGTTTCACAGCCCTGATTAAAAATTTCTAAATTTAACTCGCCTCCTTTGTCTTTGATCTCCCAAAGACGCTGCAGTTTATTTTTCATCTTTGGACTTTGTGAGTCTTCGAGTCCCTCTGTGGTTCCGTGTGTCAAGGCATTGGAGGCATTCTGTGTCATGGGTGTGGGATCAATGGGGCCTCTGAGATACTCCGACATCTTGGCGGGACCCGGACTTCGTTGGTCTAGGTGGTTCTGCATTGGACTTTGGAATTTCTTTAACATTGCGAAGAAACTGTCACCAGATGTTGGTACACCTTAAATGGATTAAAAAATACAAGGTACTCAATTTCAACAACTCAATTTATTGCGTCAAATAAAAAGTCTATATTTTATATTATGGTTTATACAATTGGAAACGCGAGAAATCATATTTTTAATTTACCGCCAATAACATCCAATGATGAAGCGCTTCCATATTCCCGTTTCAAAGCTTGTAAGCGCTCATCAGCTGCTTCTTCATGGTCCAAGTCTAAACTGCTATTACTGCGATATAGACCGAGCTTTGCACTTGATGGCCCTGCGTACAAACTCAGAATTAAAGACTAACTGTCAAGATTATAATGGTGAAACAACTAACAACGCTGTTCTTGATGATGGACTTACCAGCAGCACTTGTTGTTAAAACCCCATGGCCATCTCTGGGGGTGAGAACCAAGGCAGGATTAAATAGGCGATTGGTGGAGCGCTCACTGTGAGTTCTGTGAGGTTTTTCCCCTCGTGGATGAGGCGAAGAATATTCGCGGTAGCGATACCGGTAAAAATCACCATTATTCGCGTTCTTTGATTTACTCCCCCCAGCGCCTTTCCTTTCTTTTGAAGTTTCCTTTTCATGGACGCCATTTTCCAGAGATCCCTACAAGTAAAACACACTCAAACACAAACCTCCGAGCACAAACAAAGTTGAACTCCACAAGCAAATTTACCTGTCCAGGAGGCACGGGCGCCTTTGTTGAGGACGTTGGAGGTAAATTCAACCTGGTAACACTGCCACTTTTGCGTAAAGGAAATGAAGTATTTGTATTGTGTCTATTTTGTGTGGGTCGAGGTGTCTGCGGTAAATAATTGTGGTAATACTCGACGGCTCTTGCTCGTAACACTTCCGAAGTTAAACCATTTGTTGGAGAATTTAGAGGCGAGTTGCGTTGGTCGCGGTGTACTTCACCCATTTCAACTGGTTTTATTACTGTTAGTTACTACGTCATGTTTAATTTCCTTTATTTGCTTATATGACGCGAAGTTTTCCATGTATTTTATCAGTTAGTCGTAAAGCACCACCTAAATATCATTCCTTTCATCAAAAAACACGTAAAATTTCTAAGGGATAATGAAGTGGGAGAACAAGGTAATAGTTTCTTGCGCTGATGGTTTGTATGTACGTGTGTGTGTGTGTTTGTGAGTTATCCCCGGGTACACAAAAAACAAGGAGGGACAGAAACCGATTAAGACAAGATCCACTACCTCCTTGGAGCTCGTAATGTGGAAGAATTGCGAAAGGAAGTACTTTAGCGCTATGGTATGAGTTATCAGCAGTTTTCAGACATCAGATGTCGGTACTCGCTAGGCTAGTTAAGAAAAGATCCTATTCGGGTTTTTCAAAGAATTGGGAAAGAAACAATATTGGCATCGCCAAAGAATGCACCTGGTTAAATAGCGGCAACCCTTAAGTTTAGGTTTAATTTCATGGACGGATGTATCGAAGCCGATTTTTTGGAAAGCGTATATAGTGAAATATTTTCTTCATAGACCGGTTTGTTCAGGGGGAGGATGGAGAATGCGGGCAGTGGTAGCTAGAATTAGGGATTCATTTTCAGGCGGAAAGGGCACCATGTGTAAAGGCTGGGTTCCTGTTATTTATAGTTGACGTTGAAAACTTCTCCTGACTCTTCAATGTATATTGAGTAATGGCAGCCCTCTACGTTCGACTGTATTAAGCTCTTATAAGAAATAGCATGGGGTGCCATTAGTCTATATAGATTATCTAGTTGTGATAGGTTTTTAGCTATGACATACTGGCTTTTATGATTATGATCTGTGAGTGTGTATGTTTGTGGTTGTGTGTAGAGATTGGTAGACGAAAAGACCTTAATGTACCCCAACCGTTGGGCCTTCTCGAATATTACCTTAGCGAGTTAGAAAACATGAATACTGTACTACATTAGCACATACGAACGAAACTAACACGCCCTCCCCACCCCCATCCACACCTCTAATAGGTAAATTTTTACGTAACTTGTTTCTGTATTAGAGTCTTAAAATTTTCAGTTTCAAGAAATTCTACGCGTGAACAGAGATCTGCCAGGAGCAATTAACGAAACCATAGTCAATCAGCAATTATAGGGTCTTTGCGCGTGACGTCAAGTTACCTTCCCCATTTCCTCTCCCCTTGCCGGCTGCCCGCTCTGGCCACGTTAGGACGTCATGTTGACATCCCCTGAAAACCGGTTTTCGCCCCCTATTTCTTCCCCCTTTTTACTCTGGCGGAAACACCCTATTAACATGTTCTCTTAGTTCACTATCTCTTTAAAGGGATTTCGCAAGTTGAATGTCCCTCATTTATTTCAATATAAATCCCAGGGGTCATGATAAAATTATTTGTAGGCAACTACAAAATGATTATCTCTAACTTTTAAATACAAAAGCTTTCATTCAAAAGTTTAAATCCTTTTATAAAAATTGTCAAACTTCCCTCCCCCCTTACACGCACTAAAAAGTTTGAAAAGAAAATCAAGGCCCCTTCACAATGAACTATTTTTGCACAGTTTAAAGGCATGGAGGATTCCTACCATTAACGCAAGGAGACCAGACGACTTAGAGCGTAAAATCGTCTGCTATTTTACGCTCTAGGTTGCCCGGTCTCCTGGTGCAAATGGTATGAATCCTCCATGCGTGTGAACTATGTATACTGATGGCTTTGGACATTTGTTTTAAAAGTCATGAAGTGATGTAGGTAACACATCAGTTTCTCGTAAAGCGACGCCTGGTGAGGCGCTGTCAAAAGGCTTAGTACAGACTAAATAGGAAGCTGGACTGCAAATCGAGTGTAGTCAATTCTCGCGTCATTCTCAAACTAGCTCTCAGTCTCAGTATGTCTCTAACATTACGAAGTATGTAGTGTCATACTTATGGAACATATCTATAAACTTATGATGCAACTTTTATATGAATCAGCAATAGTAAACATTTAACAGTAATTAAAAGATTTTTAAACTAGTCGTTTTAATTGCAGTTACAATAATATTCCCGTATCATCAACATAATTTTAACTACATGCTTGTCTGCCAGAAAGTAACATTAGTGTTAATTTTTGCCTAGGATGCTAGGTTATAGGTCGCTATTGTGTTTTAATCTGGATTAATAATCACCCTAATCACGCTGAAAAGGGTGCATCTAAATCTAATGGAGTGACTCGGGAACAGGAACCGAGACTGAGATTCAAGTTAAAACAGCCAGTTTGATGTTTGACTGTTTGAGCCAATCCAACAGGAAATAGATAACCAAGGCTTCAATGAACCGAAAAAATTCCAAGGTTACGCGATCAAATTTATATCTGGACGATACACTATGTTTAATAACAACATTCAAGTAAAGCCATATTCTTTACCATTTCAATTCAATTCAATAAATTTCAACTCGAAACTAAACCTAAGCCTTTGACTGTGGGAATTTTCAATTTACGCAAATCCCAATTTTCAAGCACCCAACGACACAATGACAGATTCAATGTTTCTGCCCTATAATAATATAATTTGTACATACCTTGAACGTCTGACGAATTATTCCAAATTCCCGCACAGTTAAATAATTATAATTAACACCTTTAATTAATCTAATTAATCGTAAATTTCCCGGAAACTAGTTGCACAAATTTCAACACAGTGACATCGTTCGCATACTCGCGTCTCAGCGCCATTTTGAAAATTGGTTTTCAAACATTTTTTTTTTTTTACATAATTATGGGCGAGATTTTTTTTTTAATATACAGGACGTCACTTTAACATAAAAGCATAACCAAAGGCAATGCTCCTTTATGTTTTGATTTTTCTTTTATCAAGTAAAACTGAGAAGTATATACTGATGAAACGTACATAAGCGGGTGAAAATGTTCCGCCCCACAGAACGGATGGTTGTAAAAGGGGCTAAAAAAAATTAAAACGCCCAACTTTATCATTTCATTCATTCACACGGTTCCTGTTCTAAAGGGTTATTGACATGTTGTTATTTGTACTCAATAAATCACTAATTTTATTTTTGAAGTTCCATATCACTTGGCGCTTCATCCTGAATGATGCATATAGCAAGGCCTAATTTTAATTAATTTAACTAAAACTAGTTCAATGCACTTTATCAGGAGACTGACTGGAGTACATATTTGGGCAGAGGTTCCTATATATTTCTGCCTTTTAACGTTACTACAGGGATGTTTCTGAGCGGTACATTTGTGTTTTTTCGGTACATTTTTAACTTTTCAGTACCAAAGTACATATGAAATTTCATCAGCAAGAAAATTCACACTACACCCGGAAAAAATATTTTTAGGAGGGTCGGATACCCGTCAGATACCCTGAAAAATTCGGTGGCGATGGGTTCTTTCCCCTATAATGATAAGATTTTTTTTTATTTACCCCTGGTTATAAACTAGGGGCACGGTACGGGGTACCCAAGTAAATTGCTCTTCCGGGTCTCTGTAGGGGAATATCCATCGTGTCTTTTCCCAACTTAAGTATCCCTGTCTTTAGAAGCCGAGCCCGAGCGAGCAACGGAGCAATAAGATACAAGTAACCACCTACTCGATCACGCAGCGGCATTGATGATTGACATGACACGCAAACGATAAATCTATAGCGACCGTCGACCGACACGTGTAATTTTTTAATCAAGCCGGCGTTGTAGATTTTACGAATAAATTATTTTATAACTTTTGTCGAAAAGAAAAATGAAATATTTATTGTGCGCGGCCTTTGTGTTGGTTTTCATTAGCCCATTAAATGGTAAGTACTTACATTACTTCATCTCAAGTTTGGTAAAACGTGGCCAACCGCCAGCCCATCCAGCTGTGTTAGATGGCGACCCCACCATACATCTTAATGATCCACAAATTTACATTTGGTTTCAAATAATCTGAATTGTACATTGTTATTTAAGGAAGCGTATGTGAAAAGCCCTCCGTCAAATCTAAATCGTACACAGCGACAGATGGAACAGTAATTGACAGTGTTGCCTATATTGCTGAATTCCAAGTAACGTGTTCCAACAATGCCAAGGACCTCAACCTCTATGCTGACGTTAATGGGAAAACCATTCCTGCCATGCGATCCGTAGACAGCTCGAAATATCAAGTGAGTACCGAGTAGGCCTTTAAAGCGAAATTGAAACTGCTATTTAGTTACCTATCTTGCTTATTATTTAAAACAATTTTGTCATTGTTTTTAAGGTGAGTTGGACCGAAGCTCTTGAAAAAGCCAAGTCCGGAGATCATTCAGTCAAAATCTTTGACGAAGAAGGATTTGCTGCTCTCAGAAAAGTAAACTATTTCTTTAATTGATATTAATGATTTCCTAACTCTCAATAAAACCTTCTTGCATTTAGGCTCAACGTAGCGGAGAAGACTCTTCTTCAATATCACCTTTATTCCTGCTAACAGTCAACCATCCCGTAAGTTATGATTGACTTAAATCAATCAAAATTCGCGTAATTAATTACTTTTGCTTTGTTTTTTTTTTTTCAGGGAACATACAAAGGTCCATGGGTTCAAAGTGAATTGATCGCTGTTATTTCTGTCATTATTCTATGGTACATGGCATATTCGGCTAAATCAAAAATGCAAGCTTAAAAACCTTACATTTCTGCAATTTCATATTCATTGCAATAAAGGATTTTTTCCATACCTTTTAGTATCTTAATTTATTTGTTGTTGCAAAATTCCAGGCCTAAAAAATTTAAACTTAATTAGTTTAAGTACCATTTATTTTAAGTGGGGGAAAAAAATTAACTTTTAATTAATTAATAAATTGACCACCAAAAATTAATTCCACTTTTTTTTTTTTTAATTTTTACAATTAAAATTTATATATTGAAACTTCTTGGGCCTAGAATATTTCTTTTCTTCCTAGTTAAATAAAATTCTTGGGCCTAGAATATTTTTTTATTCTAGGTAAATAAAATTACTGTGAATAATTATTGAAATTTTTTATATATATTTTTTTTTTGTTTCTGACACACTTGCACAAAAACCAATACCAGAATTACATAACATTACGGGCCCGTTTTCAATAAAATATTTCGTGCAAAGGCTTAAGAAATACTTCATTCAAAACGGGCCTTAAAGGGATAATGAATTAAACAGACAACCACTTTTTATCAATTCTGATTATAAAAATTACGTCATCAAAAACGTAAAACCATCCAACGTGAATTTCCCAAAGTAGTTGAGAAACTGAAGCCGCGCACAAATGATTTCATAGGGAAATCTAAGATACGCAATGTTAAACTTGGAAGGAACGGAACAGTAGCATTAATCAAGGGCGCTTTAATAATTAACTCAGCAAGGCTTAAACCATGGATAAAGAATGCGCGTGAGGAAATTTGTTTTCACTCTACAGGATAGGCAACTCCCTATCTCTTATGACAGCTTATTCTGTATATACTCTGTTACAACATCGGTTGTCAGCACGCGCAAATATATTTCTCTATGGAACGTAGCTTTGTACGTGCTGTCAAGAGACAAAAAACTTTAGGATCTTCAGGATTTAAAATATCCGCGAGTTTTTTTAGCTCGAGTGCACGGACCTCTAGGCCTTAGTTTCAAATACGTGTAGTAGGCTGTATGCAATTTCACACGTATTTGAAACTAAGGCCTAGAGGTCCATGCACTCGAGCTAAATAGACTCGCGGATATTATAAATCCTGAAGATCCTGAAGTTTTTTGTCTCTTGTCAGCACGCACAACGCTAAGTTACATAGAGACCTAGCTTTGCGCGTGCTGACAACCGATGTTGTAACAGAGTATATACAGAATAAGCTGTCGTTCGAGATAGGGAGTTGCCTATCCTATAGCGTGAAAACTAATTTCCGCACGCGCATTCTTTATCCATGCTTAAACCATTTACACATACAAAGGAACAGACTTTAAGCCTTGTCCTGTCTAGTGCACACAAGCTGACTTTATCTTAAAGTAGGTTTAATATCCACCCACACCCGTGAAATGATCAGTGATACTGTATCAGTTACTGTCCCATTCCTATTTCCTACAATATTTAACACTGCCTTCTATGAACTCTAACGCTCTTGAACACAATTCGCCTCACTTGTCTAGTCCTTTTCACAATAAATCCCGCTCGAAGTTCGCGTACCTGCTCGCGAAAAGGCGAATGCCACAATCGAAAACGCATTGACAAAAGGCCCAACCCAAGATTACTTCGCAAGTTTAACAGTTTTGTCATGGATGGTTGTCCGCTAAATCCATTTCCCATTACGTTTAAATCTCTTAAAAAACAAATTACATTTAAAGCCTAAAGACTAATTTAATATTTTAATTTGTTTTTATAATTAATTAATACAAGATAAATTATCTACAGTTGAGATTTATAACCGCATGCCGTCCAACCAGAAAAGCGCGCACGCGTGTCGGCGTGAATTATTTCAAGATGTTCACCTTATCCTTTTGCTAAGGCCCAAATTAAAATGGTGTCGTTTGTTTCAGATTGAGAAATTTAGCTATATAGGTAGTAGTACCGCCAATCGTTCATCAAAAATGGCCACTAGCGGTTGAAGAAATTCAGTAGGTTCTATGGAATCAGTGCCTTCGAACGTTCGATAGTATTTTGCAAAGATCAACTAGCACGATACGTAAATTTATTTCTCCATAGAATCTATTGATTAGTTTTATTAATTGGCGTACGCGACTCGTCACCGATAGTCTTGACCTAAAACCACGTTCAAATGAGTTGTCGGGTGTTGTTGGGGGGGGGGTATCTATTAAGCGAAAAGGATTTTATAGTTATTTAAACTTGTCACCAACTTGACTAAGAGAAGCTCCGTCATTCGAGTTCACGTCTGACACTTAAAAAAAAAAAGAGAGAGAGAGAAAAACGACATTTTGCCGCGACACTTTTTCGTCCAAGGTTATAATTTTGACGTTAAGACGTAGGTCATCATTTAGAGACGTACGTGTAGGTCCTTGAAGGCGACTTGATGGAGGGCGTATCAGGCGGGATGCAATTTAAAAAATCCCAAATTAAAATGGTGTCGTCGTGTGAACTGCTGACGATTTGAAACTCGTCGAATTGGAGACGAAATACCCGGCCAGAATGCTCCTGCAATAAAGCGGAAAAACCAAAGACACAATCTGCCCAACAAGAGAGTTCCCTATCTAAACTCGCGCCACGAGGTATCGAAGCTTGACGCGGAAACAACAACAACAACAACAACAAACTCGCACCACCGTCAAAATAACTTTTTAAATTACTTATTTCACTATTTTAAGAAATTCGCTGATTTATACTAACTTAATGTCTAAGTAAACTTACCACTAGTGTTCTTAGACAAAGTGTACCAGCTGGAGCTCTTGGATCAAGCGCAGCTGCTAGGTCCCATACTTTAATTTTACTAACATTTGCCATTAAATGAATTAAAACACCGTTTAATAATTTAAGAAACATAAACAGGGTTCATACAACTTTTGGAAAACAAATTTCCCTGAGATTTCCAGGCTTTTTCCCCATATACTTCCCTGAGTTTTCCAGGTTTTTCCCGTATATGGAGTATCCTATGGATCAAATGTTATCGAAAGAGGGGGGGGGCATATTGGACTATAACATAGTCAAAGGACATCCCCGTCTCTCTAATAGAACCAGAGTTACGAGCCTCCAAAATTTAGTGTAATGTTAATCCTATGGAGGGTTTGTTTACGGACATTTTGCTTAATTACTCGGCCCCTGTTTGTCGTAGCCCTACGTTTTTAGGATGGTTGGATGGGGGGCAAATAGGATTATAAAATAGTCAAAGAACATCCCCATATCTCTAATATAACCAGAGTTATGAGCCTACAAAGTATAGTGTAATGTTAATCCTATGTAGGGTTTGTTTACGGACATTTTGCTTAATTACTCGGCCCCTGTTTGACTCAAATTTCCCTGATTTCCCTGAATTTTACTAAAAATTCGTAATTTCCCTGATTTCCCTGAATTTTACTAAAAATTCTAAATTTCCCTGAGTTTTCCCTGAGGTTTTTGTCAACTATTTATTTCCCTGATTTTTCCAGGTTTTCCCTGTTTTCCAGGTTGTATGAGCCCTGCATAAAGGCATATTGGGTACCTACCCATCATAGGCCCCGCTGACAATTCGCTTATTGTCAAACCTAATACAGCGAACTAATTCTTCGTGGCCTTCTAACACTCGTAAACAAGCCCCACATTCAATGTCCCACAGCCTTAAACAATCAAACAACGAAATCACTCAAATTGATTGTTTTTACGCGACTGTATAACCCCAAATTTTATCAAACATCTTCCGTCATTACCTAATAGTATTATCAGAGCTCCCGCTGACGACGAGTCGATCTCTATATTGGAGACACGCGATGCCCCTCTTATGTCCGTTCAGCGTCCGAACAAATTCGCACGATGACGTGTTCCATACTTTAATAGTACGGTCTCCCGATGCGGAAACAATATATTTCTCGTCAAAGTCCACCACGTTAACAGCCGCTCGGTGACCGACTAAAACGCGGCGCAAACTGATGTCGGTTGGAGTCGTCATATCCCACACTGCAATTGTTCTGTCCTGAAGAACGAAGAAAAAAATTAAGAATTAAACTTAAGAAAAGAACGATTTATTTCCAACAGTTTCAAAAGTTTGTTCACTCAAAGTGTTACCTTTGAACACGTGACCATCATTCCATTATTGAAACGTAAATGTAGAACAGCTTCGCAATGATGAATTAGTGTGCTGACCATATCACCCGTCGTAACGTCCCAAACTCTACAAGAACATACGCGAAGTGTAAAGAAGAAAGTAGATGCGAAGGAAGCTTATGTCTATCTACCTGACAGTTGAATCACTTGAACCACTTATGATAACTTTATCATCATACTGGAGACATAATACAGACCCTGTATGACCAGTCAGCACCTAAGGTAAGGTGATGTTACAATATAGCGCCAGTCGAAGTTGCTATAGGCGCCTAAATTTTGCGCTTAAATATAGTCCCTGTCTATTTGGCCCTCAATAGTAAGATCTTTGGAGACCCCAATATTTAGGCCTAAACTTTGGGCTAAAGTATTATAGTGCTTCTAGTTACCCATTTTAGACCAAATTATGGGCCTATCTCAAAAATTGGGCATAGACATACTTTGGCTAAAACTAGCACTCATAAGGTAATAGGCTATTTATGCCCAAAATATTGGGCAAAAATAGTACTCATAAGGTAATAGGCTCTTTAGGCCCAAATTTTTGGTAAAAATAGTACTCATAAGTTAATAGGATATTTAGGCTCAAAATTTAGGGTAAAAATAGTACTCATAAGTTAATAGGATATTTAGGCTCAAAATTTAGGGAAAAAATAGTACTCATAAGGTAATAGGATATTTAGGCTCAAAATTTAGGGAAAAATAGTACTCATAAGGTAATAGGCTATTTTTGATTTGTGTATCTTATTTATTCTTAATGTATTGTTTTGTCCCGGTAACCACATTCTATAGGCTCATGCCTCTGTGGTTGCCAGTAGCTTTGGGTTACGAAATAAATATTATTATTATTATTATTATTATTATTATTATTATTATTATTTAGGCTAAAAAGTTCGGGCAAAAATGGTACTCATAAGGTAATAGGCTATGTAGACCCAAATTTTAGGCAAAAATAGTGCTCATAAAGTAATAGCCTATTTAGGGCCAAAATATGGACAAAAATAGTACTCATAAGGTAATAGACTACGTAGACCCAAAATATGGGCAAAAATAGTACTCATAAGGTAATAGCCTATTTAGGGCCAAAATATGGACAAAAATAGTACTCATAAGGTAATAGGATATTTAGGCTCAAAATATGGACAAAAATAGTACTCATAAGGTAATAGGCTCTTTAGGCCCAAATTTAGGGCAAAAATAGTACTCATAAGTTAATAGGCTATTTAGGCACAAATTTTTGGGCAAAAATAGTATTCATAAGGTAATAGGCTATTTAAGCCCAAAATATTGGGCAAAAATAGTACTCATAAGGTAATAGGCTCTTTAGGGCCAAGAAATGGACAAAAATAGTACTCATAAGGTAATAGCCTCTTTAGGGCCAAAATATGGACAAAAATAGTACTCATAAGGTAATAGGCTATTTAAGCCCAAAATATTGGGCAAAAATAGTACTCATAAGGTAATAGGCTCTTTAGGGCCAAGATATGGACAAAAATAGTACTCATAAGGTAATAGCCTCTTTAGGGCCAAAATATGGACAAAAATAGTACTCATAAGGTAATAGGATATTTTAGACCCAAAATATGGGCAAAATAGTACTCATAAGGTAATAGGATATTTAGGGCCAAAATATGGACAAAAATAGTACTCATAAGGTAATAGGATATTTAGGGCCAAAATATGGACAAAAATAGTACTCATAAGGTAATAGGCTCTTTAGGCCCAAATTTTTGGTAAAAATAGTACTCATAAGTTAATAGGCTATTTAGGCACAAATTTTTGGGCAAAAATAGTACTCATAAGGTAATAGGATATTTAAGCTCAAAATTTAGGGCAAAAATAGTACTCATAAGGTAATAGGCTACGCAGACCCAAATTTTGGGCAAAAATAGTGCTCGTAAGGTAATAGGATATTTAGACCCAAAATAAGGGCAAAAATAGTACTCATAAGGTAATAGTATATATTAGGCCCAAAATCTAGGGCAAAAATAGTACTCATAAGGTAATAGGCTATTTAGGCACAAATTTTTGGGCAAAAATAGTACTCATAAGGTAATAGGCTATTTAGGCACAAATTTTTGGGCAAAAGTAGTACTCGTAAGGTAATAGGCTATTTAGGCCCAAAATTTAGGGCAAAATTAGTACTCGTAAGGTAATAGGATATTTAGGCCCAAAATTTAGGGCAAAATTAGTACTCGTAAGGTAATAGGATATTTAGGCCCAAAATTTAGGGCAAAATTAGTACTCATAAGGTAATAGGATATTTAAGCCCAAAATTTAGGGCAAAAATAGTACTCATAAGGTAATAGGATATTTAGGCTCAAAATTTAGGGCAAAAATAGTACTCATAACATAATAGGCTATATAGGCCTAAATTTTAGGCTTACATAGCTTACCAAATCATTTACACTTGGGCTTAAATTGATGTGTGTGAGAGACCTACCTTGACACACTGCAGGGAGCTTCTATCCCATATTTTGATGGTATTATCCCTGAGACCGCTGACAATTTTCTGGTCGTCATACTGTAAACAATAGACTCCTTTGGAATTCTCGCTCCGGCAATTGATACGTTGCAAGATGTGACGACCACATCTCCAATTTGTCTCAATGCTCTAAGAATGCAAAACAATATAACCAAAACCCCATACTTTCCATCCCTCCCCTCTTTAACGAATTTAATTTCCATTACCTCAATGTCTTGTATAATTTTAGGGTAAAGACGTCTGTAGAACATGTGACCAGGATGTTGCTCACCAGGCGCTGGCTTAAACAAATGCTTAATCCTGGGGGAAAGAAAAAAAAAATTCAAAAAGTGGTTTGAAATAAATTAGAGCATTATATGAAAACATGCCATAGTCTCCTTTCCGCTAATCCTTTCCAAAGTGTGTCAGTTCTGACTTTGCGTTCTATAAGTTTTTTCCAGAGCATTCCCTCTGAAATAACGCGGCACCATTCTCTACAAACCAACTCAGCCGCGCATAAAGACTTTGCGTCTAGATATGATAAGATATTTTCAGCTACATGGTCCAGACCTTTTTCTAAAATAAATAACAAACACAAAGAGAAAAAATTTAAATTAAGAACGCAGTTTCAAAGAAAAACTGACGATACATGGAGGAAGTTCAAATAATTTAAAAGTATCACGTATTAATAAAGTATGAACGTGACTTACTAGGTAATAATGAGATGAAATCTCTCTGTAACATTGGCTTTAAGAAGGCGCTAACGTGACTGTGTTGGTAATGCGTCATCTTGGACAAAAGCAGCTCCACAAACTCAATCTGATCATGTTCTTTCCACTTTTCAAAGTATTTTACACTAAGCTCCTTTTCTTTGCTAAACTCGGGAGTAGACTCCTTTCTACCCGGACTTTCATATAGAACTGTAACAGGAATCTAAACACATTTTTTAAATAATACCACATTAGAAAAATTATTCCTCAAATGAGTACGGAATTTTTAAGTGCAAATGCAGGTTTGGAACTAGGAAAACTAGCCCAGATTTTAAGTTGAATTCCAGTTAAACCCTGTTCTGGTCCTTTAGACCTGATTTGTCAAAATTTGCCATACACTATTTTTTTTTTTTTTTTTTGCATTTATAATTTTAAAATAGATTTTGTGTTTAAATTTTTGCTCCGTCTTTATCAATCGTATTAAATATAAGAAAACTAGATATTTTGTAATTCACAATACAAATAATTTCGGGTAAACAAATTAAAACAAAATATATTTTAGCCTTGGCTTCTAGTTGCGAAAATATTGACAAAGGCTTAGTGCAAACTGTCTTTATAGACTTATTATTCCTTTTTAACAAGTTTATCAAAGAATTATTCACTTAAATGGTTAAAAATTATTAATAGTAATTAGATTAATTGTAATTTACTTGTCCTGAAGTCGATTTCTCTTCGGGAATGGAATTTGCCTCCATCGATGCAAGGCCTTAATTACAGCTCCTAGTTTATCGCTCTTGATTCCGGATATCGATAACACAGGGCAGTGAACAAACAATAAAACCGCACAAACAAAGCTGCCAGACTCGCAAAGAGATCGCCCAACTGGCTACTTTCGGAAAATTTTGGCTATGGTGCAAACGTAATAAAGTTGCAACTTCGGACTTCCTGCAAAGTACATGGAGGAATAATACGAAAACCTACCAGGATGTAATGCTATTATTATTGTTTATCTGTCTGCTAACTTGTCTGCATTCAAGGAGTCATTTTTTTGAGTTTAATGTTAATTACAGGCAATCCCTAAATTACCGCCAACTTGGATTCTGCCGAAAATTGCCGAAAGTAAAAAACTCTACAATAGTACTTTTGCCACTATGCGTCGTCTGCTAGAAAACACCCTTTGGCTAGACTGACTTGGCTTTCGACTTAGGCGGTAAAATAGAGTAGTAATTCGGCAAATCAAAAGACTAGGCGGTAAAATCCAAAAAACCATGATTAAAGCTAAATAACGACTTCATTTGAACGAAAGACCATTTAAATACGTTTAAATATTACAAATCAAAGTAATTAAAACGTTTTCTCTCAACAAAAAGCCGGCGATACAGTAGTGTGTTTATTTTCGGCATTTTTCGAAACAAAACAAAATTAAAGCTAATTAACGAAGTTTAAATTAATCTCATAATGCTCTTTCAAAATTTTCGGACATTTAAACATCACTTAAGTGGAAAAACTATACTTAAAATCCACTAAACTCCTCCATTGTCTAACGAAATGCCATTTAAACACGTTTAAATAATACTAATCAACGTAAATTCGAACGTTTACTCTCATAAAATAACAGCGCGAAAACTTAGCGGTAAAATTGTCTCTTCATTTTTGGCATTTTCCAAAAGAAAGAAAGAAAAAACACTAATTAAAACTTCTATTGGTTCTATCCAACCATTTAACGCAAAAAAAATTAAATTTCGGCAATTTCCAGAAAAACCGTATATATAGCTAACTAACGAATTAAGTAAATTGTTTTCAAATACCAAATCGTTTTGCCTGTTGTACCGAACCACGTAGCACATAAATTGACAACAATGACCATTAAAATAATTTTATAATTAACTTTAATCATTATTAATATTCCAATTTAAACATCAATTCGCTTAATACCGATTAAGTTTCATCATCGTCTAATGCAAATGCCTTTACACACCTTTAATCATTAATTACCAAAGTTAATACTTAAATGACTTCGTTACGATTTATCTCATTCAAATAACCCGCTACAACAACATGGCTGTCCAAACCAGGCGGTAAAATAGTGTATGGACACTTTCGGCACTTTACAAAAATCACGTCAGTTGCCTACTCTAGAGCCTAGATGGCAACCCCATCCCCATCGCCGTGAAACAAATCGATAGAAAAATGGCTGGCCAAAACCAGGCGGTAATTTAGTGTA
The DNA here is from genome assembly GCF_054372755.1 of Phalangium opilio. NCBI lineage: Eukaryota > Metazoa > Arthropoda > Arachnida > Opiliones > Phalangiidae > Phalangium > Phalangium opilio. The sequence goes on from NW_028324170.1 coordinate 6,195,526, forward strand.
TGGACACTTCGGCATTTTACAAAAATCACGTCAGTTGCCTACACTAGAGCCTAGATGGCAACCCCATCCCCATCGCCGTGAAACAAATCGATAGAAAAATGGCTGGCCAAAACCAGGCGGTAATTTAGTGTATGGACACTTCGGCATTTTACAAAAATCACGTCAGTTGCCTACACTAGAGCCTAGATGGCAACCCCATCCCCATCGCCGTGAAACAAATCGATAGAAAAATGGCTGGCCAAAACCAGGCGGTAATTTAGTGTATGGACACTTCGGCATTTTACAAAAATCACGTCAGTTGCCTACTCTAGAGCCTAGATGGCAACCCCATCCCCATCGCCGTGAAACAAATCGATAGAAAAATGGCTGGCCAAAACCAGGCGGTAATTTAGTGTATGGACACTTCGGCATTTTACAAAAATCACGTCAGTTGCCTACTCTAGAGCCTAGATGGCAACCCCATCCCCATCGCCGTGAAACAAATCGATAGAAAAATGGCTGGCCAAAACCAGGCGGTAATTTAGTGTATGGACACTTCGGCATTTTACAAAAATCACGTCAGTTGCCTACTCTAGAGCCTAGATGGCAACCCCATCCCCATCGCCGTGAAACAAATCGATAGAAAAATGGCTGGCCAAAACCAGGCGGTAATTTAGTGTATGGACACTTCGGCATTTTACAAAAATCACGTCAGTTGCCTACACTAGAGCCTAGATGGCAACCCCATCCCCATCGCCGTGAAACAAATCGATAGAAAAATGGCTGGCCAAAACCAGGCGGTAATTTAGTGTATGGACACTTCGGCATTTTACAAAAATCACGTCAGTTGCCTACTCTAGAGCCTAGATGGCAACCCCATCCCCATCGCCGTGAAACAAATCGATAGAAAAATGGCTGGCCAAAACCAGGCGGTAATTTAGTGTATGGACACTTCGGCATTTTACAAAAATCACGTCAGTTGCCTACTCTAGAGCCTAGATGGCAACCCCATCCCCATCGCCGTGAAACAAATCGATAGAAAAATGGCTGGCCAAAACCAGGCGGTAATTTAGTGTATGGACACTTCGGCATTTTACAAAAATCACGTCAGTTGCCTACACTAGAGCCTAGATGGCAACCCCATCCCCATCGCCGTGAAACAAATCGATAGAAAAATGGCTGGCCAAAACCAGGCGGTAATTTAGTGTATGGACACTTCGGCATTTTACAAAAATCACGTCAGTTGCCTACTCTAGAGCCTAGATGGCAACCCCATCCCCATCGCCGTGAAACAAATCGATAGAAAAATGGCTGGCCAAAACCAGGCGGTAATTTAGTGTATGGACACTTCGGCATTTTACAAAAATCACGTCAGTTGCCTACTCTAGAGCCTAGATGGCAACCCCATCCCCATCGCCGTGAAACAAATCGATAGAAAAATGGCTGGCCAAAACCAGGCGGTAATTTAGTGTATGGACACTTCGGCATTTTACAAAAATCACGTCAGATGCCTACTCTAGAGCCTAGATGGCAACCCCATCGCCGTAAAACAATACAAAACAATGGAAAAATGGCTGTCCAAAACAGGCGGTAAGATATGATATCAACACTTTCGGCAATTTCCAGAAAAACCCTATTTAAAGCTAACTAACTAATTAAGTAAATTGTTTTCAAATACAAAATCGTTTTGCTAGTTGTACCGAACGATGTATCGCATAAATTGACAACAATCACATTTAAAATAATTTTATAAGTAACTTTCTTCTATCTCGGCATTATAATTTCCTAATTTAATCATTAATTAAAATGAGAAACTCCTTAAAACCGATTATACTCTATCATTGTCTAATGCAAAGAGCTTTAAATGCGTTTATTCATCACTTATTAAATTTTATTTTACTTTAAAGTCTTCATTACGAATTCTCGCATTCAAATAACCCACGGCCAAAAATGGCTCACGAGAAAAATATTGCTGTAGTAAACAGGCTTTAAGATAGTGTTTTAATGTTTTCGGCGTATTACAAACAAAAATAATCAGGGGCGTGCCAACCTTTTTACTGGAGCGGGGGCAAAATCCTACACTGGTGGAGAGAGTTGTGTAAAAAATTTTGCACTTGTGTAAACAACTTTGAGCCACCTTAACCTCTTTCCAAACTCATACAAGAGCAAAAATTATTTTGCAGTACTTCAATGTTGTTCAGCACTCATCAATGATCTAAGGCTATACAGTATCTCGCATGCACTGTAAAGTTACGAAGAGGTCCGCATGAACGTGAGATTTAATGCCTGGCCAATTCAATACTCGTGGGATACAGTGGCCACGATTCTATAAGGTGCCATTTCTAGAGTAGCATACATTTCTCTCTTTTCGTAAATCGTAGAAAATAGTAAAAACGCAAAGAAAATATGTCTTTAGCCAGAAGTCCATTAAATTAGCCTAGGAAATAAGTTCTAGGGGTGTGCGAATAGTACTTTTTGGATATCGAACCGGTTATCGAATACTAAAAAAATTTCCTTATCAAATACCGAATCAAATAGTTTATTCCAAATCGAATACCGAATAGTAGGGCCTTGGTAAATTTTTTACTAACCGATTAATCGCGAATAGTTAACCCTAATACTCGCGAATAGTTAACCCTAATACTCGCGAATACTAGGCTTAACTATTCGCGATTAACCAGGTGGCAATCCCAATATTCGCGAATAGTTAATACAAAGTAAGGAGAAAAACATTTAGAAGCTCTTTAATTTCAAAATACCTCTCCTCATTGGTGGTCAAGTGTTTCTAAAAATTTTCCTAGGCACTTGCTGGTAATTTTTGATGGAGGACAAATAAAATCGGGATGATATTTTTAAAACAAGGTGGGTCTCTCTAGTGCCAAGGACCTAAATTTATGGTAGTCGAACTTTAACCGAATAGTCAGTTCGGTATTCGATATTCGTATCGAATAGTGAAAATGGGCTTATCGAATACCGAATCGAATAATTCGGTTCGGTATTCGATCGAATTATTCGATTGAAACGGTTAACCGCACACCTCTAGTCAAATAACCAAAAGCGGGGTTTGGGACTCCCCTCTCTTGTGTAGCAATACTGAAGAAGGGCGACACAATTTGCCTTATCGAGAGAGAAAAACTATTGGCTGAAAATGAACAATGTATGTCTAAAAGGACGAGAAAACGCCCGCTTTCACTGTAAAACCGAGCCCTCTTTAGCGTAGAATCAGGAGAAGGGTGTGAATTTAGGAACAGTCAAGGTCATTCAGTTTTTTATGACTCTTCATAAACCTATTGGAAAAAAAAAACTTTACAGCATAGACTTATGCCGATGCACACTTATCGCATCTTATAAATTTCTAACATGGACTTATGCCGAGCTTTTTAAATGAGAAAGTATAGTTATAGTGATTATCCCTTCGATGAGTTACCTTTAGCAATGCTAAAATGATCAAACGCATTACGCTCACTTAACTTTACAACATAAACTTATGCCAACGCATACTTACCGCATCTTATAAATTTGATAGTTTTAGTGATTACCCCCTCGATGAGTTTACAACATAGACTTATGCCGACGCATACATATCGCATCTTATAAATTTATAACATGAAGAACTTATGCCCAGAAGCGTTTGAAAGAGAAAGAATTTGGTAAAACACCCAACTTGAGTTCTTTCGTCGGAATATTACAATTACAGCATAAGTAAATTTATAAGGGTAAAAATTTTATCACTGTTTAGGGTTGGACATCGAGGGGCTATTCACTCTGATTTTATGCACGGTAAATCATTTAAGCATTGTAAAAGATAGCGCTATCCACTCATTAGGGTAGGGTATAGAGGGGCTATTCACTCGTACGATGTGGCTAATATTACGAGCCCTTGGGTCGTCTTGTTTAACTAGAGGCCCTTTTATCGTTAAACTTCTATTAAACTTAGTTATTAGATAATCTAAATTCAGGTGCTTTTTATATAAATGAGAAATCATCACGATTGACATTCATAGAAATAAGATATCACCATCAATACATTACTGAAAGACCTAAGAATTTCATGTAGCGCCATATTACGTATTTTAAACGAGTTTCGGTTTAGAATCATGTTAAACCAAGCGATCCGATACTATCGGGAAACCCCAATATCGGTGCCGATACCGATATATCCCTAGTATCGGTGCCGATACCGATATATCCCTAGTATCGGTGCCGATACCGATATATCCCTAGTATCGATACCGATATATCCCTAATATTTTCCTTTGCTTTTAAAATGTTTCTCGATTTCTGGGAAAATAGACGCAACTTCCAATACTAAACACCGCCTTAAATCAAAGCGCGGGTCCAGCGGATCCCCTACAAGTTGACTTTGCTTACGAACTCCAATTTTGGCTTGGCGAAGGCAGGAGGCATTTATGGGCGGGATTTATAAGTGCACTTATAAATCGCCAAGCCAAAACTGGAGTACAGGAGGAAAGTCACCTTGAAGGGGATCCGTTGGACCCGCGCTTTGCTTTAAGACCATTCTAAATATAACGTCGGAATATACTTCCTTTTGCTCTTTCAAAATTCTCCTCGATTTCTTTGAATTTTGAAATAGGGGAGCGGGATTAAAAGCGTGAAACCCGTATTGTTGACGGGTGGCAAGAATTTTAAAGGGAGTATTGAACCTTCCATTTAAATTAAGGTTATACCATAATCCTCTCTTTCGCTTTTAATATATCGAGCAAACGTAAAAAATAATTCACAATGCTTAACCTTAATAGAGCAATTAAATGCTATACTTAAACATACTAAAACAATTAAATGCTATGCTTAAACTTTCTATTATTTCCTCTTAAAATACACGAAAGGAAAATATCACCTCAGCACAATTCTCTCCCATTCACTTTCCCTTCAATGAACGATGTGGCTAAAAATGGCTGTCCAAACAAGGCAGTAAGATAGTTTCGGCAGGGATAGATTTAATTTTAGAAGTAGGAATGGAGACTCATAGCCCAGTATAGAGCCCCTACCTCCAGCACGTAACGAAAAGTTTAAATGGTCTTATTGACTCACTTAAACTACGTTTTGATGACGTTGCTGACGTGGATGGCGAAAAATACGTAATTCCTTTTTACCTCTGTCACTATGACTCGCCTAGCTTCTTTCATACCCCTCCGTCCCGTGGAAGGGGGTCCGGGATTTTAACGCGCGCCCACATTACTCTGTTCTCCATTCCTACTTCTAAAATTAAATCTATCCCTGGTTTCGGCATTTTCATAAGACACCCAAATTAAACCTAAAAACTATTTAAGTAAGTTTTTTTGGAACACCAAATATTTTTATAGTTCTACTCTACCTTACCGCCTGTTTCCTACAGCAATATTTTTCTCGTGAGTTGTTTTACAGCAAAGTGTTTGCCATGTAGAGACTCTACAGTAACTTAGGTCCCTTTGTAAAGTACCGAAAAAGTATAGAACACTAAATTACCGTCGGTTTTGGACAGCCATTTTTGGCCGTGGGTTATTTGAATGCGAGAAATCGTAATGAAGACTTTAAAGTAAAATAAAATTTAATAAGTGATGAATAAACGCATTTAAAGCTCTTTGCATTAGACAATGATAGAGTATAATCGGTTTTAAGGGGTTTCTCATTTTAATTAATGATTAAATTAGGAAATTATAATGCCGAGATAGAAGAAAGTTACTTATAAAATTATTTTAAATGTGATTGTTGTCAATTTATGCGATACATCGTTCGGTACAACTAGCAAAACGATTTTGTATTTGAAAACAATTTACTTAATTAGTTAGTTAGCTTTAAATAGGGTTTTTCTGGAAATTGCCGAAAGTGTTGATATCATATCTTACCGCCTGTTTTGGACAGCCATTTTTCCATTGTTTTGTATTGTTTTACGGCGATGGGGTTGCCATCTAGGCTCTAGAGTAGGCATCTGACGTGATTTTTGTAAAATGCCGAAGTGTCCATACACTAAATTACCGCCTGGTTTTGGCCAGCCATTTTTCTATCGATTTGTTTCACGGCGATGGGGATGGGGTTGCCATCTAGGCTCTAGAGTAGGCAACTGACGTGATTTTTGTAAAATGCCGAAGTGTCCATACACTAAATTACCGCCTGGTTTTGGCCAGCCATTTTTCTATCGATTTGTTTCACGGCGATGGGGATGGGGTTGCCATCTAGGCTCTAGAGTAGGCAACTGACGTGATTTTTGTAAAATGCCGAAGTGTCCATACACTAAATTACCGCCTGGTTTTGGCCAGCCATTTTTCTATCGATTTGTTTCACGGCGATGGGGATGGGGTTGCCATCTAGGCTCTAGTGTAGGCAACTGACGTGATTTTTGTAAAATGCCGAAGTGTCCATACACTAAATTACCGCCTGGTTTTGGCCAGCCATTTTTCTATCGATTTGTTTCACGGCGATGGGGATGGGGTTGCCATCTAGGCTCTAGAGTAGGCAACTGACGTGATTTTTGTAAAATGCCGAAGTGTCCATACACTAAATTACCGCCTGGTTTTGGCCAGCCATTTTTCTATCGATTTGTTTCACGGCGATGGGGATGGGGTTGCCATCTAGGCTCTAGAGTAGGCAACTGACGTGATTTTTGTAAAATGCCGAAGTGTCCATACACTAAATTACCGCCTGGTTTTGGCCAGCCATTTTTCTATCGATTTGTTTCACGGCGATGGGGATGGGGTTGCCATCTAGGCTCTAGAGTAGGCAACTGACGTGATTTTTGTAAAATGCCGAAGTGTCCATAGGTTTTGGCCAGCCATTTTTCTATCGATTTGTTTCACGGCGATGGGGATGGGGTTGCCATCTAGGCTCTAGAGTAGGCAACTGACGTGATTTTTGTAAAATGCCGAAGTGTCCATACACTAAATTACCGCCTGGTTTTGGCCAGCCATTTTTCTATCGATTTGTTTCACGGCGATGGGGATGGGGTTGCCATCTAGGCTCTAGAGTAGGCAACTGACGTGATTTTTGTAAAGTGCCGAAAGTGTCCATACACTATTTTACCGCCTGGTTTGGACAGCCATGTTGTTGTAGCGGGTTATTTGAATGAGATAAATCGTAACGAAGTCATTTAAGTATTAACTTTGGTAATTAATGATTAAAGGTGTGTAAAGGCATTTGCATTAGACGATGATGAAACTTAATCGGTATTAAGCGAATTGATGTTTAAATTGGAATATTAATAATGATTAAAGTTAATTATAAAATTATTTTAATGGTCATTGTTGTCAATTTATGTGCTACGTGGTTCGGTACAACAGGCAAAACGATTTGGTATTTGAAAACAATTTACTTAATTCGTTAGTTAGCTATATATACGGTTTTTCTGGAAATTGCCGAAATTTAATTTTTTTTGCGTTAAATGGTTGGATAGAACCAATAGAAGTTTTAATTAGTGTTTTTTCTTTCTTTCTTTTGGAAAATGCCAAAAATGAAGAGACAATTTTACCGCTAAGTTTTCGCGCTGTTATTTTATGAGAGTAAACGTTCGAATTTACGTTGATTAGTATTATTTAAACGTGTTTAAATGGCATTTCGTTAGACAATGGAGGAGTTTAGTGGATTTTAAGTATAGTTTTTCCACTTAAGTGATGTTTAAATGTCCGAAAATTTTGAAAGAGCATTATGAGATTAATTTAAACTTCGTTAATTAGCTTTAATTTTGTTTTGTTTCGAAAAATGCCGAAAATAAACACACTACTGTATCGCCGGCTTTTTGTTGAGAGAAAACGTTTTAATTACTTTGATTTGTAATATTTAAACGTATTTAAATGGTCTTTCGTTCAAATGAAGTCGTTATTTAGCTTTAATCATGGTTTTTTGGATTTTACCGCCTAGTCTTTTGATTTGCCGAATTACTACTCTATTTTACCGCCTAAATCGAAAGCCAAGTCAGTCTAGCCAAAGGGTGTTTTCTAGCAGACGACGCATAGTGGCAAAAGTACTATTTTACTTTCGGCAATTTTCGGCAGATTCCAAGTTGGCGGTAATTTAGGGATTGCCTTAATTACATTAAATTGTAAAAAAATTAAATTAAGAAACTTTTTTATGGAAGTAATTGCGAGTAATTTAATAGAAATATACAATGAACCGTCTGAAGAAGAATTTAGAAATGAAATTTATTTGAAAGTAACTTTAATTAAAATTAGTATTACACTCACTATTATATTTTAATTTAAATTAAATTAAATTAATAAAGCGGAGACCGGCGTTATTGAAAGGAGTAAATATTGGATGCTGCGTTCAGAAATGGCAAAACGCCCAAAATTTATCAGAAACAGTTGGCAGCGCGAAAGAAGTGAAAATTCACGTATCACAAAATCCCAAAATGGATTTTTTAAAGAAAAATTTTCTTTACAAGTAAAGCCTTTTGCCTCAATCGATCCAAAATATTTTCCACAATAGACCCTTAAAGAAAATAAACAAGCTGGACACCTTATATCGCCGAGTCCGGATTTTTTCAATAGAGTACAAACGCCATCTAGTGGCGAAAGGTTTCGTTGAATAAATTATAAAAACTTTACTAAGCCTTTGCCAAAATCTAAAACTGTGTAATTTCAATTACAAGCTTTGGAAATCTCCTTACCTTTCTACGATTTGAGACTCCATTGCGAAAAACAACAAGGTAATTACGTTGTGAGCTTGTGATAAAGTGAAATCTGCTCTAAAACAGTTCCTAAATCACATTCACCTGAAACTTCAGTTCCCAAGTTCCGCCATTAAATTTTTTAAAGTACACTTCCTTGCCACTACTGCGCAAAATCGGCCCATAGCCGTCTAAACCAATCAGATTAATATACTGATTACCCAGAATGCTCTGTCAATCCTCAAAAGACGGTTGGGAAATTTGAACGATTTTCTTTAAGGGTCTATAGACTTTACTCTAATAATGATTTTAAGGTCTCTTCCATTTGATGAACTAATTGTACGCGCTTCAAAACGCAAGAATGGCACCTATTTTATCTCCGAGGATGAATTTTACTATTTGAGGTCATTAGGGGATAATGCGAGAAAAGAAGTAGCTGATATTAGAAAGCAATTTCCATCTGTCAATAATGATATCATTTTCCCACAATATTATCAAGATGAACAATTCTTTTCAAGTGTGTTCAGAGTAGCATCTGCCGGTGTTACACTATGGACACACTATGATGTGAGTTGGCTGGTCCCTTATAGGGTCTTTGCGCGTGACGTCAAGTTACCTTCCCCCTTTCCTCTCCCCTTGCCGACTGCCCGCCACGTTAGGACGCTATGTTGGCATCCCCTGAAAACCGGTTTTCGCCCCCCTATTTCTTCCCCCTTTTTACTCTGGCGGAAACACCCTATAGTACGGTCTCTTTAAAGGGACACTTAGGGTCTTTGCGCGTGACGTCAAGTTACCTTCCCCCTTTCCTCTCCCCTTGCTGACTGCCCGCTTTGGCCACTTAGGACGCCATGTTGACATCCCCTGAAAACCGGTTTTCGCCCCCCTATTTCTTCCCCCTTTTTACTCTGGCGGAAACACCCTATAGTACGGTCTCTTTAAAGGGACACTTAGGGTCTTTGCGCGTGACGTCAAGTTAGCTTCCCCCTTTCCTCTCCCCTTGCCGACTGCCCGCTCTGGCCTCGTTAGGACGCCATGTTGACATCCCCTGAAAACCAGTTTTCGCCCCCTATTTCTTCCCCCTTTTTACTCTGGCGGAAACACCCCCTATAGTACGGTCTCTTTAAAGGGACACTTAGGGTCTTTGCGCGTGACGTCAAGTTAGCTTCCCCCTTTCCTCTCCCCTTGCCGACTGCCCGCCACGTTAGGACGCCATGTTGACATCCCCTGAAAACCAGTTTTCGCCCCCTATTTCTTCCCCCTTTTTACTCTGGCGGAAACACCCTATAGTACGGTCTCTTTAAAGGGACACTTAGGGTCTTTGCGCGTGACGTCAAGTTACCTTCCCCCTTTCCTCTCCCCTTGCTGACTGCCCGCTTTGGCCACTTAGGACGCCATGTTGACATCCCCTGAAAACCGGTTTTCGCCCCCCTATTTCTTCCCCCTTTTTACTCTGGCGGAAACACCCTATAGTACGGTCTCTTTAAAGGGACACTTAGGGTCTTTGCGCGTGACGTCAAGTTAGCTTCCCCCTTTCCTCTCCCCTTGCCGACTGCCCGCTCTGGCCACGTTAGGACGCCATGTTGACATCCCCTGAAAACCAGTTTTCGCCCCCTATTTCTTCCCCCTTTTTACTCTGGCGGAAACACCCCCTATAGTACGGTCTCTTTAAAGGGACACTTAGGGTCTTTGCGCGTGACGTCAAGTTAGCTTCCCCCTTTCCTCTCCCCTTGCCGACTGCCCGCCACGTTAGGACGCCATGTTGACATCCCCTGAAAACCGGTTTTCGCCCCCTATTTCTTCCCCCTTTTTACTCTGGCGGAAACACCCCCTATAGTACGGTCTCTTTAAAGGGACACTACAACCATATGCCAAAAAAAAAAAATATATATATATAAATATTTTTAGATTATGGATAATATTCTAATGCAAGTTGTTGGACGGAAAAAGGCAGTTCTTTTTCCACCTGATGATGTTCCATATCTTTATATGAATGGTTTGTGCTCCTCTTTTCCCCCCTCCATTTAGAACTGGCTCAGTTTTTTATATGTAAAAAAATATATATATATTTTGCAATCAAAGGTGATAAGTCTGAAGTTACAGATATTGAAAATCCTGATTTGAAAAAATATCCATTATTTGCAAAGGCAACACGATATGAATGCATCATGGAACCTGGAGACATTTTATTTATACCAGGCAAGGTTTATTTTCCAATTTTTACTTTTGCGCTCTTCAGGGATGCAAAAGTAATAGTCTGACCCCTTGGCTGGCTGGCTGTCTGGCTGGCTGGTAGCGTCAATTTTCTACTATATTACAATTTTCCCTTTCCTATAGCTTTATGGTTCCATAACATGACTGCCTTAGACTTTGGTGTCGCTGTCAATGTGTTTTGGCGACACCTAGAATGTAATTTTTACGATAAAAAGGACCCTTATGGCAACAAAGACTTAATCGCGGCGAACCAAGCCATGACACTGTTAGAAAAAGGCTTAAAAAACTTGAAAACATTGCCATATGATTATCAGAAATTTTATAAACTAAGAATGATTGAAATGATTAAAAATAAAGAAATCTGAATTCGAATTGGTTGAATTTTTGGTGTATGGCAACACTGAATACAGGAGGAGGGCGCCATAAATTGCTAATTGCCAAGTTACTTTTGTGACCACCATTTTAAAAGATGGAGAACGGGGTAGTGAACCTCTAAAGAGTAAAGACCAAGCCCATTATTAGAGGAAATCGGCAGAAAGTTATTCCTGGAAATTGTAGGTAACATTTTTGGATGGCAGCCATTTTAAAAAAAACCTTGTTAATTGAAATAAAGAGAAATTAATGAACAGTAAAAGAAATGTATTTTCAATTAATTATTGTATGAGGCATGAATTAATAAATTTACAATTGAATAAAATCAATAATCTTGACAATATATTAATTATTAAAACACACAAGGGAATTCCTCTATCATTTACTCGCTCAGACAATTTTGGATTCAATTTAATGCCAATTTTAATAAATTTCATGCTAATTTTTAGGGGGTTTTTTTATTTATAAAAGGTAGTGCTTGTTTATGTTTTTTTTTGAAAAACTAATTATTTTTCAAAAAAAAAACTACAACGCACGTTTTTAGTTTTTGTACGATTGACACACAGACAAACACACTTTGCTTTACACATTGTACGCGAAACACATTTTTTTTTCCGACGAAATCCGAGGGGGTTGGTTTAGAATCAATCTTTCGATTCAATTAAAAACTATAGCCTTTAAAGTTACAGATTTAAAAACCATACTGAGTTAGTATTAGGACATAATCAAAAATGAACGCGGGAAAATATTACGCGGTTTTCTCCGCGTTAATTCTTGACCCAAATTGCTTATGTCCTTTCATTAAAAATTAAAAAATTGATACAATTAAGTTCTTCGTATTAATTTACATTTGACAGCCATCATTAAGAATTTTTAGGGAATATCGCGGAGTATTACTTACTACGAAAGTTTATTAACTTTAAAATTTTCTAAATTCTTCGCGCCTTTATTCCCGATGCTGCTGGCAAGGCTTCGCTCGTGTTTTCCTAAGGAACAATAAAGCCCACGGAAAAACTCAGTATTAGTGCTCTACTAAATCACGTTCGTCTAGCCTAATTACTACCAACACGAGGAATAAGGGCGCTTACACGCGGCATAGTATTTATCATAAATTTAGTTTTAATATACATTGTATCATCAACCAACCAACCAATAGTTGAACAAAGTACCATTCATCTCGTGTCGTGGTACGTAACCTATTTAAAAACTACACTTAGAATAAATAATGACCCGGGAATGCGCGACCACTGAAAGGAAACGACGATACTGCGGGGACTACGTACTTATGCAAGATTTGGGAAAAGGGCAACTTTAACTAGAATGCCTTCCAAAAGACACATTGACGGCGCTTTCGCAGCGGGTCGCGCATCACCTAATAGGAATCGTCAACGTTTTTAAGCTTCTTTTTTTATTACATTTTAGATTAAATTTGTCTATTGGCGCCGGGCGCGCGCCCAGGAATACTTGGCAAAAATGAGAATGTTAAGCAACGATAGGGGGCGCGCGTCTCAGTGCTAACGCTCCTCGTTAGCATTTCGATCCACACGTCGCATTTAAATAATAAGTAAAAATTACTTATAAAAAAAATTAAAAAAAAAAACCCAGCAAAATGGAAAAAAAAAAAATCTAAAAATTAAAAACATTTTTGTGAAAGACACGTGCCGCCATCTTGAGGAGGCAATTAAAATAAAGCATATCTAAAATTGTGACTAATATTACTATTAATTTTGATTAAATTATTTGGCTCTCGTTAAAATTGCGAAATTTTTGAAAGCAATTTAGAAATGGGTGTCGTCTGCTTAGTTGAAGCGCTAGCGCCGAGGAAATCTTAGCCACGCCCATTTAATTTCACTTACACAATGTCAATTAAAACTAAATTAAATATTATTATTAGAGAGTCATTCGATCTTCCTACGCACAAATGGGGATCAACTTTTTAAGCCAGTTGCGGGAGTTGCTTTGTTTAGTGAGAGACGCGCGCGGAGGTCTTATACGCGTGCGCAAACGCGAACGCGAGCGCCACTCGACGGTAAAATTGTTAATTTATCCATTAACTTAGGAGTATTGAATGTAACGTTGTTGAGAAGAGTCTTATGTATCGGAGGGGGCGGTCCCTTCCGTCCCGTCCCATATTGAGGATAGAGAGAGTTATTTTCAGCTGCAGGTGGCCGCTGGGAGGATTTGCACCTGACTGGCTGTGGCCACCTCGCTGTCATTCAGAGTCTGCGTTGGGTCGTCTTCCGACGATAATTGCAGATGAGCGTTACTGACAGACGTTGATACACGACCCATGTCCCACCTATTCATTCAAATTAACGCTTAATATCACAACCATCTAAAGCCACGCCCCAACCCGAAGTTAAAAACAGACGGCCGAATAACTAGTTTAAATTTTAATAAACGTATAAGACAAATTTATTCCGTAAAAAGATATATACAAGAAAATAGATAATTAAAACGGCTACGAAACATTCATGCATTTTCCAAAACGGTATATTTCGAGTCATGACACGTACAACACGTACAGCACATGCTACAGTCCCAAGAATTACATTCTAACCTAAAAAGCAATAAAATGAACTACATTGCAACAATGTCTAAAAATTATAATAATAGCCTAAAGTTATCGCGTACATTGTTATTCTCGCTAGTGCTAGCGAGGCTTAGCGAGTACAATATAAATTTGGCAAGCAGTGTCGGGGTGCGAGGGAGTGTAAGGTAGCTTTGCAATGGAAGTTAAAAGGTAGGACATAATATATCTCATGCAGGGGGCACGGGAGAACATTCTTATACTTTTGACTATATTAAGTATCTGAACCCTCTCATCACAACGTATGTCACGCGTGTATAGAACTATGGCAACGTTACCTGTTTTTGTTCTTTCTTCTAAAGGGGAAGCAGCCGCTGGATTCGACGGGCGGCGGTTGTTCCAGTATTAGATCAGGTGAGGGCGTATTGTTTACACCAAAGGTGTTGAGCTCTTTAAAACACTCCGTCTCAATCATCTATAACAAGTAATCACGGCTCAAACAGTTACAATTTCAAATAGCATTAAGAGATAATGAAGAGTGATAACAGGGTTCTTACTAAATTTTTGGAACGAAATTCCCTGACTTTTCCAGGTTTTCCCTGACTAAATTCCACAAATTTCCCTGACCATATGCAATAACTTACAAGGCGTAAATATATGAAAATCAATCTAAATTCACTCGAATCATTTTTGCACGAGTTGTCATTGTTATAAAGATAAGCCAATTAATTCGTTTAAATTTAACCATAAGTAAATCGTAAATAACCGGAGCGAGCGAAGCGAGCTCCGCGAATTTGGGGTTCTGCTCAAGTCTCAGACAACACTTTTTTTGGTCACCCTTATACTGTCATCCAGACTATCAATTCCCCACCAATATATTTTTCCCTTACATTTCCCTGACCTTTTAGGCCCATTTTCAATTTCCCTGACTTTTCCCTGACCTTTTAGGCCCATTTTCAATTTCCCTGACTTTTCCCTGACCTTTTAGGCCCATTTTCAATTTCCCTGACTTTTCCCTGACCTTTTAGGCCCATTTTCAATTTCCCTGACTTTTCCCTGACCTTTTAGGCCCATTTTCAATTTCCCTGACTTTTCCCTGACCTTTTAGGCCCATTTTCAATTTCCCTGACTTTTCCAGGTTTTCCAGGTCGTGTACGAACCCTGGATAAGTTCAGAGTATATTTTTTTATAAAAGTGGTGTTAACTTACTTCCCATTGCCATGGTATAGAAACAGAGCCTGTGTTGAATTTGCCATAGAACGAGTCATCACTGGCATCTAAGTTCACTCCTTTGACGGTGGAGAATTGTTCAATGTCCAATACATCTTTCGCGTAAACAGCGTGTGGCTAAAATTATATCAATTAAAATTATTCATTCTGGTTTACCATTTCTTCAACTGATCCTCAGTTAACACCGTAGAGTTGAGAACGGTACCAATAAGGAAGGAACGGGCTTTTAAATTTACATTTAACAAATAAGACTTACATCAGGCATAAAAGGAGGTTCAGAAACACCGGCTTCCAATCTTTTCCAATTGATGCATTTGAAAAAATCTTTCCTCTTAACTTCCAGAGAACCGTATCGACCATTATTGCATCCTAATCTTTCTTTCGGGTTCTTTTTAAGAAGCTAATATTTCAAAAAATATTATAAATCAATTTCATGGACACCAGGGGTGTGCGAGTACTCGTTAAGTTCGAGTACTCGGTTCGAGTATCGAGCCGAGTACTCGACTCGATACTCGATAACAACACATTGAGATACTCGAGACAGATTCGAGTAGCTTTTTAACATCTTAAATACTCGACAAATACTCGAATCCGAGGCTTACAACTATAGCAGACGATGAGTTCATGATCATTTATTTTGAAAATCACCTGTTCAATGTTTAATTGATCACTAACAATCTTTTTGAACTAGTTCGATATTAGATAATTGAACATCTTCGTTATTTTCAAGAAATTTACAAAATTGCTACTCGACAAGTCAATATTTGAGACTCGATAATTACTCGAAGGAACCAAAATTTGACCTATCTAAATACTCGATACTCGAAAGTATTTTCGAGACTCGGCTCGATACTCGATAAGAAATTAGTTTTGATACTCGGACTCGGCTCAAAACCGAAAAAACGGGACTTGCACACCACTGAAATTAATTTCTTGGACACATTCAACTATTTTTTTTCTCTTACCGCTTGGCAGAACAGTTTGGCATCTTCGCTAAATTTGTGAGAATACTTTTCATGGTCTTCTTTGACACGACGTTCAACTTCTTCACGTTTTACTTTCTCCTTGCGTGCTCGAAATGGCGCCTAACACAATCAATCGACAATAAATTAAGAAAAATCGTTCGAGTGTATTTGATTTTTCTTTCAAAACAAATCAAATCCAACCGACCTGTCCTTCTATCATTTCGTAAGTGAGACATCCTAAACTAAACCAGTCTGGACTGTAAGTGTACTTCTCATTGTCAATTACTTCCGGAGCTAAGAGATGTGATCTCACTATTAATTACTTTCTCACAGCACGCGAATTATGACTGACTTACCCATATAACCTACAGTGCCAACTCTCCCTCGAACCATTTCGCCTTCGGGAATTTCAACAGCTAGTCCTAAGTCAGATATCCTCACGTGACCTAAGGAGAGCCATATACATACTTAACTTTTTCAGGGTTCGTACAAAATTTTTGGAATGAAATTCCCTGACTTTTCCAGGTTTTCCCTGACTAAATTCCACAAATTTCCCTGACCATTTGCAATAACGTACATGGCGAACGTATATGAAAACCAATCTATATTCACTCAAATAATTTTAGCACGAGTTATTTTTATAAAAATTAGCCAATTAAATCGTTTAAATTTAATTTGAAGTAAATCATAAATAACCTGAGCGAGCGAAGCGAACTCCGCGAATTTGGGGCTTTGCTCAAATCTCAGACAAAAATTTTTCTGGTCACCATTATACTTTAAATTTCCCTCCAATATATTTTTCCCTGACATTTCCCTGACTTTTTAGGTCCATTTTAAATTTCCCTGACTTTTCCGGCCCATTTTAAATTTCCCTGACTTTTCCAGGTTTTCCAGGTCGTGTACGAACCCTGTTTTTTCTCACAAAAAAAAAATTGCCATGTAATTTAATCATTGGTTAATTACCGTGATCGTCTAATAGTATATTTTCAGGCTTCAAGTCTCTGTAAACAATTCCTTGAGCGTGCAAATGTTCCAATCCCTGCGTGACCTCTGCGGAGTAAAATCTGGCCCTTTCAATGTCAAAGCCAGGGTCACCACCCATATTGTAAATGTGGAATTTCAAGTCTCCCCCGTTCATAATCGTCAGCACCAAACATAGAGCGTCTTTTGTCTCGTAAGCGTAAGCCAGACTCACCTAAAATTTAAATAAAATTATAATCATTCAACAACAGAATGTAAAACTCAAATGACAAAAAGGTTATTAAATTAAAAAGGTTACTTACAACAAACCTAGAGTTTATTTTTTGTAGTATTTGTTTTTCTATGAGTACCATGGATTCGCCTTTACGTTTCTTGATTCGTTTCTTCTCTAGTTTCTTGCAGGCATACATTTTTCCAGTCGCCCTGACTTGGCACGCGCACACCTCCCCAAATCCACCCTTACCGAGAACTCTGTACATTCGGAATGTTTTTGCTGTCACTGGTTGACTGGAAAATAAAAATAATACAATTACAATCAGGGGTGTGCGAGAACTCGTTAAGTTCGAGTACTCGGTTCGAGTATCGAGCCGAGTACTCGACTCGATACTCGATAACAACACATTGAGATACTCGAGACAGATTCGAGTAGCTTTTTAACATCTTAAATACTCGAGTCCGAGGCTTACAACTATAGCAGACGAAGAGTTCATGATCATTTATTTTGAAAATCACCTGTTCAATGTTTAATTGATCACTAACAATCTTTTTGAACTAGTTCGATGTTAGATAATTGAACATCTTCGTTATTTTCAAGAAATTTACAAAATTGCTACTCGACAAGTCAATATTTGAGACTCGATAATTACTCGAAAGAAGCAAAATTTGACCTTTCTAAATACTCGATACTCGAAAGGATTTTTGAGACTCGGCTCGATACTCGATAAGAAATTAGTTTCGATACTCGGACTCGGCTCGAAACCGAACAAACGGGACTCGCACACCACTGATTACAATTCACTTTAAGGGAGAATAAATAGTAGAGAATTATGTTTAATCACCTTTCAAGCCATTTCCATTGTAGATATCTATGGAAAAACATGCTATTCTGAAAATCCTGAAATGGTTCCCCAGATAAAAAATCTCGCACTGCTCTGAAATTAAAATTAAAATTAAATTAGACTTATTGCCTAAAAATTCGTCGCGTTCTGATGTCTTACTTGGCACATTCCGCAAAAAGATCCTTGTTTGAAGTGTGTAAATTTTCTTTACATCTCTGAACAATTTCTTCATTAATAATGTCAATAAAATCGTTAGACTGAAAATAACCAGAAAAAAAACTCCAATTTATCACATGTTGGCGAGTCAGGTGACTGACGGAACAAAGAATGTTGGAGACATACATCTTTGCTAAGAAATTTAGTGAATACTTTGAGGGCAACTTCCATCCTATTTTCATCCACTTGAAGTTCATAATTTTCCTAAAACAGTCAAAACATTATAAATATATTTGTTTTGAACAGACGGAGCCATTTTGAAACGAGTGCATCATTCTTTTACTATATAATTTGGAAATACTAACAACGCTGTCTAGGAAAATGTAACAATTGGCATAGTATGGCTGGGTATCACAATACTGTCGAAAAAGCAGTCTCCCAATTGGCTGCTGATCTATAATGTATCCAAAATGAATATCTGAAAGAATAAAACATTGAAAATTGAGCAATAATACCAATGCGTGGTAATTCACATTATGGACGCAACTATAGCAATCTATTTTAAAAGCTATTTCCACAGAGATTTAAAGTGTTACCTAATTTATTCTTCAAGTCAATGCAATATGATATGTGAGGAAATTGCAGAATTTTCTTCCATTTTTTGCTTTTGCCTTTGTTACTATCAGCGCCACCTACAACAATATGAATTTCAATTATTTGCACTAGGCCTATAACCTGATAATCACATTCAAAACAAATTTATCTCTGATAATCACATTCAAAACAAATTTATCTAAGTGCAATGAGTGCTAATTCACAGGGCCCCCAGCCGAATTTCGAAAATATTTATAGGAATTATAGGACTTTTTTCATGAAAATATAGGATTTTATAGGACGTTTTTCCAGAATTATAGGATTATATAGGACACTAAAATATTAATTTTTATTTTTTTTAAGAACCAGAAGGCCGAGTAATTAAAAAAAAAATGTTCAAAAACATACCCTCCATAGGATAGCATTACACTAAACTTTGGAGGCTCAGAACTCTGGTTCTACTTCTACTAGAAATACGGGGATCTCCTTTGTGTATGTTATAGTCCTATTTGCCCCCCATACAACCATACAAAAAACTTAGGGCTACGACAAACGGGCCGAGTAATTATGGAAAATGTTCGAAAATATACCCCCTCCATAGGAAAAGCATTAAACGCAATTTTGGAGGTTCATAACTCTGGTTCTATTACTAGAGATACGGGTATGCCATTTGAGTATGTTATAGTCCTATTTGCCCCCCACCCAACCATACTAAAAACTTAGGGCTGTGACAAACAGGGGCTTCCAGAATAATAGAATTATATAGGACAATAAAATAAATGGTGGTGCACACTGAACGTTAATTCTGTTATCAAAACCATAAAATACCGAGCTATTTTTAACTAGTTAAGCTACAATACGAGGGAAACCATCCCCATTTCATGATATTTTTTAGACCCGAATCCTGGTTTAACCGATGGTTTGCTTAGAATTCGCCCAAATTTCAAAATTATAGGATTTTATAGGATTTTTGGCGATTTTAACCAAAATTAGAGGATTTTATAGGACAGTTTTAAAAATATAGGATTTTATAGGAATTATAGGACCTCTGGGGGCCCTGAATTCATAGCCTTCTTAGCTTGTGTTTAGACACAGGCAACGCAACTTTCATTGCTATGCTAATTAAAATTTGGTTCAATTTCACCATACTTTATCAAACCAGAATTTGTCGGGATGTAAAACTAGTCTCCAGAGAAAATCACTCTAAATCTAGTAAATCAGGACTTCCTTTAATTGGCATGTTTGAAAGTTTTAAGGCTTGTTGATTTTAGAAGCTACATGGGATGATGGGAATAACTTGGTCATGAGACCCAGGCGCGAAATATTAAGTTTTAATTTTGAGGAACCAGGAGATTGGTAGGTTTGCCACTACTTGCTCAGTTTAATTACAAGTATTCGTAATTACAATCTCTATTAAGTCATTGAAGTGTAATGTGTGCCTACCAAAATGGAATAGGCGCGTTTAAATTTTCCATTAAAGGTGGAGTGAAATTCTTGACTTTAAGCAAGTGTTTTATGGAAATATAATCTCAAGCAATAATTGATTTAAATAAGCAGGTAATTGATAAAAATTAGGGTGCAATTTGAGATGATATTGGAAGCAATCAAGCGACAAGCGGTATCTTTAAGACTTGGATCTTACCTTCCCTCGCTTTCAGGTACACGGTATTGGCGACTATATTTTCTAATTCCATTAATTCCAGCTTGCTGAGTCCACGGAGAAGGGTTCGTTTAAGAACCCTCGCAAATAGAGCAGAAAAATCAAATATTTTGGCCACAATTTCACTCTAAATATCTTACAAAGCTCAACAAGGGAACCGAAACTCCCTTAACATTTGATAGATCTTAAGCCTTGGTTCGCATCGGCAAAAACTTTTTTCTTGGTGTCTAGGCCTCGACCCTCGAGTCCCTTGATCGAGTGAATCCTCTGGCGGTGCAGAGGCCGGGTGCACTGCGAGAGTTGGGTTTTGGGTGTTTCTTGAATTCAGGGATACCCACGGTGGGATAAGACACTCAAACGTGATTATAACGTCATCACGTGATCTTTGGCGGGATTTTCGGAAAAATGTACTGTTGTTATACACATATAATAATATCCTTAAAAGTATTACTTCCAACAATGTCCTGTAAGAATTTAATTTTATCTAATGCAATTAGATGTTAATGATTGAAATTGATCGAATCTAGTAAGACACATTTATCCCGATCAATATTCTAGCTGAAAAAGTAGATGTCACAATCAAATTTCGGCTTCTGTTGCAGCCCTTTTCAAATCAATAAATGCGACCTGGTATTGACTACACCTAGCTTTTCATCATTTCTAGTATATTTTAGTTTAGATTTTTAGGAGAGAATATATTGAAGTATCTAGAATTAAAAATCTTCGTATTGTTTTACAAGGTCTTGGTGAAATAATTTTTAATAAGTTGTTATTCGAAATTAGAATATTACGTCGGGCGATAAAAAAATAGGCATACACATAATTTAAGGCTTAGGATATAATAAGGCTTAGAATATAATGTAGCCAGTTAACAGCTTTACGTTCGAGTTCCCTTGAAAGTTACGATGGGAAAATTATATTTTAAAGGTAGGTTTAATTGTTATATAATGTATCCTCCTTTGAAGCTCAAAATGTCATTGTCTATGGGTTTAGTAGTTTCCAAATAGAATTTCGCTTCTTTGGCACTTCTTCCAGTTCCATCACTTGCCGACAACGACAATAAACCTTACTATATTTTGCATATGAGGCTTTTATGAATTTTTCCTGGACAGGTCTATTGCAGATGCGATGTGCTATGATTACTGGGTAATCTTGTGGTAATCCTTGAGTAATTAATCGTGGCCTCAATCGAGGCTGAAGCAATTAAGGCTGGTGGTGGAGGAGAAGGCGTACACAATTCGACAACACTCAAAACTCACCTGGCAAATTCCAATAATCACGGGAAGAAAAACAGTGGACGATTCGAGATTTTCACAAACATATTCAAGTAAGCGTTATTTAACCATTGCGAATGTCATGGTCTTATTAATTGTCCTTTTGAAATACAGAAAGAAACCGAAAGAAAAAGAGGCTGAAGCGTCATCAAGTTCCTCATCGCAGAATTTGAACCAATCGGCGCAAGATTTTCCCAAGTGCGAATCGTCAATAGAATCCGACGTTGACGTGGACAAAGAAACGTCCATCGTCCCCTCAATTACTTGTACGGCAAACTTGTCCGCGATCTCAACGGCCGGAAACGAACAGAATAACCGGAGGAGTTCGTCCACGGTCAACTCGGAGGACCAACCTCCAATTTCCACACAACCAATTGAAATACCATTGAGGGCTCAATTAGCCATGGGGCATTCGTTGGCTTGTAGCGATGCTCAATCAGCCGCTCTCTTATATTCGGGAAGCACACATGACAGTGTCATAGAGGTACTAGGACACGCTGAAGTACTAAAAACAGGGCGTTAACAGAACCCCCCCCCCCTCTTTTTTTAGCATTATGCCTATTTATCTGAAATCGAAAGTGGTGGTACGTCTTGTACCGGTGTGGTTTCAATGTCATCACCGGTGGTATCACCACGAGTTCGCAGTCTACATCATGACATGCAAGCTCTAAGAATGTCCCGCCAAGACAATCCATATATACAACAGAAACTTGACAGAGTATCTGTTAACGTTGAAAAGGATACGCCATTTTCATCGCCAAGAAAACAGGTACAAAAAAAATTGAGTGGCAACTCTCCGAGTGAAATGTCTACAAACGCACTGATTTGAGCACCTTGACGTTTAGGAACAAGAAAAGCTGGTTGATGACAGTGAGTCAGAAGATTCTTCAATGTCTGATGACGAAGAAGGAATTATCAATCTTCACCAACACCTGATTAGAAGTCCCCCGCCTCACTTCCCTCAAAATGTCACCAAATTCCGTTTCCCCGACACTAGGTCCAGTCCCATCATTGGCAAACAGGACAACAGCGTCTACGACCCAACGCCACCCAGCGGACGATCCGCTACCCCCGCTCATATCGCCTTAGAACACGCCACAAACAACAAAATAACCGCTAAAGAAACAATGCCACTGGTAATCATGGTACCAACATTACTAATTAACACCAATTAAACGAATCGATGCCCACAGTTACCAATTGACGAAAAATCTCAATTTGGTCCCCAACATGATTGTGGCGAATTAAGTTTGACCTTTGATCATCGGCAAGTGCCGTCATCAGAAGCTGAGGGCATCGAACGTGAACGAGCCATATTCATGGGGCTAAATCGAACTCAAGGCAATCCTCAAGTAGCAAATATAATTGGAGGCGAGCATTTAAATCCAATAGTCATAAAAAGTGGAGTTGACATCCTCGATCCGCGAATGAGAGAAGTTTTGGAGTTTCAGAAGCACAAAATTGTTCATGGTAATTAAGTCTTTTATCACAATTAGGTTAATTGTTTCTAATCTCGCGCGCGCGCACGAGCAGAAACGGGACTTCGTTTACCAGAACCTTTGGGAACAGCTGCCATTGGCGCTACGGAAGTGACTGTCCCGGTTATAACGGGGCGATCGAGCGTAGAAAGCAACATGCCAACGTCGTCACACAACCTGGCCAATGTCACCACGCAGCGAGGCTCGATTGGAAGCTCGAATTCGTACGCCGCAGTTCGAAGTCTACACCTGCAAATGCTACACCCAATGGCGCCATCCGGAGGGCCACCTTCAACGGCTCCGTCTTTAATGACTTCACCCACAAGAATGCCGAGACCACCTCTACCTAGGAAAAGTTTACCCGGAATGACGTCACCGCCAGCGAGTACTTCCTCTACCACTATCTTTAGTCCTTTACCACCTTTAGGCGCTACCGCTAACTTTTCCCAGCATTCAATGGATTTACAGAAAAGCCAAACACAGTCAATCGAGACTATATCAAAAGGAGTCAGTGAACACCGTAACTAAATAGGATGTACAAATTACAAAGGTAATTAAAAGTTAATTAATAATATTACCAGAAGTATATAATAGTGTACCACAAAGCGGGGTAAGTGTGACGTCACTCTTCCCAACATCGGAACATTTAGAGCAAGGTTACTAAACCGAATCACATACGCGATAAATAGTTCCCTCATCATTACTCTATTAGCGTTTAAATATTTGGCAAAACGCGCTTGTGCATTTTGTCCCACGTCAAGACGAGGTTTGTGGGATGATTGCTGGGGATTTAGTGCCAAACAACTATAGAATTCACCTTACGGTGCGATGCCCATTTGTAGTTTGATGAGCGGGAAAGCAAACTAAAAGGGTGAGCTTGGGAAGAATGACGTTACATAACTAAAGCATTAAGAGGATACAGAGTGTCATCCTTCTTCTTATTATCCCCTTCTGATATTACTCTTACGCAATCGGCACACTTGCTTATTGAGCTTAACATAAGCTATGTATGACATCATATCACGTCTGCTAACATCTTACGTTTTATTTTTCAGAATGAATGGTGACACTTCTTAACGAGATTTTAGGCGTGTATCCATGAATTGTATTTAAAAAAAATATTATAATTTTAAACCATTTGTAAAAATTTATTTCATCATCATTATGTAATGAATATATAATATATATATATATAAACTTTCAGTCCGTGTTGTGTCTACTGTTTATACTAAATTTCACGTTTCTGAAAGAAGAAACTATCACGTATTCATGTTTTAGCTCTGCCTATCAAGTGTGCCGATGACACATTAATTCATGTATGTTGCATATCTGCATATATCATATGTTCGCATTGAACGCACCGACAGGACTTAGAGGAAAAGTTGAGGTAACATAACATTATTCCTTAAAAGAACTGTCTTTTTCTAAACATAAAAGGAAAAATATTAAAAAATAAATAAAGATCTCTTATTATAAAATAATAAGCATTTAAAGGGACTGTAAAGCAGGCATCGGCGGGTGGGTTTAAATTATTTGAAATACGTCACAGACATCACGTGATGCCAAGATACAAAGCCTCCTCATGGAATGGAACTGGGCATCTAGTCCTTGTTTTTCGCGAGATTGCAGCGCCAATTCCATGAAGTGGTAGTTTTCGAAATAAAACGAACTAAGCTTCTTTGAACCACGCCTCTCCTTGGTCACGTGCCTCTGACGTATTTCAAATCATTTTTACCCACCCGCCGATGCCTTCTTTACAGTCCCTTTAATTAGTCTTAAAAACCACGAGTACTGCGGCGCCATTTTAGCGTCTGCTAAATCAAACCTCTTACGCGCGTGATCTAGTGTGCTTACCTCTCTCAGCCTATGAGAATTCAACCAATCCCGTTTGGGCTAAGTGGTTCTAATTAGTAGACGCCACTAAACCAATGGCGGATGGCGCAGTAGTCCTTGATTATTTTTAAGACAAATTAAATGCTAATTATTTTACAATTAGAGATAATTTTTTTTAATATTTTCCTTTTATATTTAGAAAAAGGTCGTATAATGTTATGTTAGATAGATTCAACAAGGCTTACGCGCGCCGACAACGTTTAACTTGTCAACTACACTCAATAAGGATTAACCTAGTGGTTAGCGTTAGTTATAGGCTTATAGAGTACTCCATTTTCAGCTCGGGGATGCTCTCAGAGAACGTTTGTGTCAGTGGTGTGCGAGTCCCGTTTTTTCGGTTTCGAGCCGAGTCCGAGTATCGAAACTAATTTCTTATCGAGTATCGAGCCGAGTCTCAAAAATCCTTTCGAGTATCGAGTATTTAGATAGGTCAAATTTTGGTTCTTTCGAGTAATAATCGAGTCTCAAATATTTACTTGTCGAGTAGCAATTTTGTAAATTTCTTGAAAATAACGAAGATGTTCAATTATCTAATATCTAACTAGTTCAAAAAGATTGTTAGTGATCAATTAAACATTGAACAGGTGATTTTCAAAATAAATGATCATGAACTCATCGTCTGCTATAGTTGTAAGCCTCGGACTCGAGTATTTGTCTGAGTATTTAAGAGGTTAAAAAGCTACTCGAATCTGTCTCGAGTATCTCAATGTGTTGTTATCGAGTATCGAGTCGAGTACTCGGCTCGATACTCGAACTTAACGAGTACTCACACACCCCTGGTTTGTGTTCCATTAATAGATCTAGATGACCTCGCGCTATAATTTTCGTTTACCGAGAGCCTGAAAGACTTTATGTAGGACTTAACTCGTCGCCATGCTTAAGTACACCTTATGGCATTCCTAATTGATAATAACTTGTTAAAATTGTACCAAGTTATTGTAAAAAAATTTAAAATTTTATTAGTTAAGAGATAACTCCTTTGGTATATTTAGCAACGAAGAAACAGGTGCAAAATATAACGACCAGGATTTTTCTTATATTATTCATCATTTTTAAACAATTCTTCCAAATAAAAAAAAAAAGTAACACGCGTTCATTTACTCTCTGAAAAGCAGCAAAAACGGTTCCTTTTGTTTTTTTGTTTTTTTTTTATTTTACAAATGTGAACCGTCAAATTTTGTGTGTTTATCGTCGTCCATTTTATAAGTAGTAGTTGACACTTTCAAGTCCCACTTACCTTAATCATTTCAAGTGATTTTACACTTTCACGCACTTTTTACACGTTATGTTCAAACATTTTAAACACATTTTTTAAACGGGCTAGCTCATCATATCAGTCATGGGGGCGTTGTTGATTATTGTGGGTCCTTTAAGAGAGTCGTTGATATCACGACGAAAAACTGACATGTTTTGGGTAAATCTGCGCAAATGGATGTAACAAACGATAACATAAAACTATAGCGGCAGCCTCTTATGTATGTAAGCATATATATATATATATAATACTAAATGAATTTCCCTGAATCACTTAAATAAAATCGAAGTTATAACCTCTAAAAGTGAAGAGGCCAAATGTACATTACCTGTCTCTATTTTTGGTCAACAGATTCCTTTCAATTCCTTCCATGAGACTGTCAAACCATTGTACCATTGCATTTTGTTTATCCAATGGCTGATTTTGAATAATCGACTGACGTAGTTGATTAAAATACTGGAAAAACAAGAAGAAAAAAATCGATAATTAGCCTTATTCCTGATCAGCGCCACCTACCCATAGCGGCGACTTTGAGAACTACTGTAAGCGGCAAGCCAATCAGATGTCGCTAAAATCTGGTGACGTCACTGACTGGCACTCTCGGGTCTTACCTAAAATGACGTCACCAGATTTTAGCGACATCTGATTGGCTTGCCGATTACAGTAGTTCTCAAAGTCACCGCTATGGGTAGATGGCGCTGATCAGGAATAAGGCTAATTTACCTCCCCCGAAAGAGTAAAATTAAGACAACAAGTACCTCTTCATTCAGTAAGATTAATCCCAACAGAGGCCTGGACATGGACCATTGATTACGACAATCTTCAAACATAATAATATTAAGAATTGTCGACAACATCTGAATAGGGGAAATGAAACGAAAATATTGGAAGTTACAAATTACAAATTTAAAAAACAATTAATTAATTACGAATTACCTGTTGTAGAATTTCCGGATGTAATTCTAAAACTCTAAGACAAGCTTCACCATTGGGCGCCGCTACCTGTCCTTGTCCGACAGATCTAGTCTTAATTTTGCCCGTTTTAGACAACCTCTTGAATAAATAAGTTACAATGTGGTCTAAAGTGGCGCAGCAACCCGTGCAAACCATAGTATCTGAAAAACAAAGTATACTAAAGATCAAAAGCAAGCAAAGTATACTAAACAACGACCATCCATTGAAATTATAAGGTTACCTAATGCCGTTAACCCTTCCGATATGGAGGACAATATGTAGAGGAAAATATGAGGTTCCAAATTGCTCAGAAAATTAATATGGTCTTGAGCCAGGCACTCCAAAAGCACGTAATAAGTTTGACTTAGTTTAGGATAATCCTGAAATAAGTAATAACGTTCTTCCGTTAGTTCATTATCACTTTAAAAGTGTTTTGACTGTGGAGGGACTCGCCACGCCACTTACTAGTAGGTGTGATTGTGGAATGGATAGGAGTAATTTGACGAAGGTGTTGAGAGAATCGTCCAAGGCACTGTCACCGTATAACCTAAAGACTCCGAAATTAACGTAACCCCCGCACAACGTCGACTTTAACATTGAAAATGAAATCGACACTCCTTTTAACGTAATCACAATCAAGTTAAGATGAAATAATACTAATTCATACGTTCTATATCGCGTTCACGAGAGAAAAATTTTAAAAAGGATATTTCATTGGATAAACTTGATCTTTGGGAATTTCACCAAGTGTTAAC
The DNA here is from genome assembly GCF_054372755.1 of Phalangium opilio. NCBI lineage: Eukaryota > Metazoa > Arthropoda > Arachnida > Opiliones > Phalangiidae > Phalangium > Phalangium opilio. The sequence continues at coordinate 6,223,470 of NW_028324170.1, forward strand.
ACTCGCGTTCCTGAATGAAAAGAAAAGCAAAGAAAAAAAAAAATTTGTGCGTGAATTCGTAAAATTAAAAACAGAGCAAACTAAGTGATGACTAACCATAGTTAACGATCATTTTACTGGTTTCTCTAAAGAGTAATATTCCATTGGGGCTTGAGACGTCAAACTGCAACCTCTGTGATCTATTTTGCACAAATTCCGCCATTAATTTGAGAACGGGTGTCGTGACAGTAGGGTCGTGAAACCAGAGTTCGATAGCTCGTTGCAAAATAGGCGTGTATACTGGATAAATCCATTCGAACAACATCATGTAACTTGTTTTTGTGTTGAAAGCGAACGCCAAACCCCGCAAATCACGAACCAACCTGACAATGAAGGAAAAAAGGGCTTCTCTTTACATAATCCCAATTTGAAAGAACCTAAACTTTCAGTTACCCTATTAAGGCTTTCTTAGTTTCATCAGTATTGAAGAGTGCCGAGGTATCAGTATTAACAGCGCTTAACATGGCGCCAATCGCGTCAAAGGCGCTGGTCAAGGGGACCATGAATTGGTCAAATTTCTCTTCATCTTCTCCCAAATCCACCATCAAAAGTCGACCGAGAGAAGTGTAGAATGTCGAACGACATCGCATATCAGATATTTGCATATTGTTGCCCAGAAATGGAAAATGTTCACTCTACACGAAAGTATATAACGGAAATTTCCACAACATTGTAAAGTGATACCCACGACGCGAGTGTATGGGATAGCGAAATGTATGCACTCACAGTGTGATTATTTAGCATGAATTGAACTTCCTCCAGTTTAACGAGTTTCCTTACACTACTATATCCTACAGACAGATCATTAAGCAATTGCAGCGTTTTTGTTATAATTTGTTCACTACTGCTCCAATACTTTAAATTTGTAATTCTAAAAACCATAAGCGAAAGAAAGGTAACCGCGTTACTTTAAAGAGTTAGTAAGGTGGAACAGGAGACCTTACATTTTTCTAATAAAAACGGATAGAACCATAGATTCGTCCGTCAAACCCAAAACTTCAGACAACCTTCGATAAACTTTGGATGTTTTCTGAACTTGGTCCCCAACATAAATTTTGCGAAATTGTTCAAAGAAACTCAACATGGCTAATTCCAATTTCTCGCAACCACCCTGAGCCAAACGAGAATCCGTTAAGGTCATCAGTTGCAATACTCTGCAAACTAATTCTCCATCCATGGCATCGTGTTCATCAGCACTGTTGAAAGACATGCGTCCCCCAATAGCGGCTCCGATGATATACACTAGCCACGATAATCTGCCTTCTTGGATACTGATATCTAATTGACTGCCTCTGGCTGGCAGATACTCTTGGTAACTAGAAGCGGATTGGTCAAAAAGTTGAACCAATAACGTGCAAGTCTTCTCATATTCGCATCGACCGATTGTCGAAACTTGTTCCAATTGTTGCTGGACCATTCCAACGTCATCTAAAGGGTCTTCGAGCCCTTCCCTAAAATTTTATGGTCAGCTTAACTCCGTAACAACCTGTAGCGTTTAAACAAACCTAATTACGGCGGTAACAGACTCTAATCTGGAAGTTATGTAGGCTCTGGTTACTTCTGGGGAGTAAGTTTCTAGGAGGTGAGGCTCTGAGGCCTTGACATAAGGCGCAGATGCAACCATACGCTGCCATAAGCTCAAAAGGTAATGAATACTATTCGGTGCAAACTGCCACATCTTAAAAAAAAAAAAAAAAAAAACCACAACCAAGGCTTAAGAATAAAGCTGACTCATGATCAACAACCAAGGCTTAGGAATAACGCCGACTCATGATCAACAACCAAGGCTTAAGAATAATGCTGACTCATCATTATTCTAGATTTTACCTGTAGACTAGTAACTGTAAATTTGGCAATGAGCGCGATTGTTTCAGGATACGTCTCAACTTTAACAAGTTCCCCTAATTGGTAATTAGACTTCAATCGAGCCAGTAATCTACAAAATTCGTGGTAATTATTTGGTTCTGAAAGACCCTAAAAATTGAAAAATGCAACGTTAACGGGTTAAAACTGGCATAAATTACTCTATTAATACCTGTGGATTATCTAGTATATTTTTGACTCCATTTACAAGCTGTGCTAGGAATTTGGCCCGTTCTGCGTTATTAAACAATGAGCGCCGAACTGAGGCAATTTGGACGAGGCAGGATAGTGCCTAAATGCAAAATACACGGATCAAAAATAGTTCAGTATTAATATAATGTTTAAACTGACCAATGGCGACAGAGACGCTGGTAGTAGATGATACAAGTCATAGAATAGCTGTAAAGTATTGAAATCGAGAAAGGCGGGCCTCCAACTTGTGGGAATCTGAACAGTGCACAGATCATCTGAGGATTCATCAGGCGATGTTCCAATAAAATCAAATGAAAGACAATTGTGCGACAGCCTTAACAGATGACTCATCAAGTTGTGCTGTAAATTAAACAATAATTAAGGCTGTGCGCAATGAGCAGTTCAGTTGTGGTAGGTTACCTGCGCCTCATCATTGAAAGAAGTAGCTTTCCAGCTGTCCAGAGCTCTACGCAGAAGATCACAGCTCAGTTGAAAGATTTCATATAGTTGAGTATCGCGGTATGATGAAGCTATCTTACGTTGTTTCGTTAATGACCTGTTTGCTTCCGCCTAAAAATGATGTTGGCATTATCATTTATAAATCACCTAATGAAATAAAGCTTCATAAACCCTTAACATAAACTTTTATTACCTCACTTATTTGATTGACTTCGCAAGTCAAGTGTGATAACAATTGTACTCCAATCACGCAATAATCAACAGAACCCTAACAAGAAAAATATTATCTTCCCAAATAATCACTCGAGGAATGATGGTTACCTGGATGAAACAGCGAACTTGGTCAATAACATTTCTAAAGACAAATTCCTCTTTCTCCGTCTCAAACCAACCCAGCTTGGTAATACGAGCAAATAATTGCACAATCGCTTGCGTAACAAAACTAGCTAATTTAGGATTTGTTGCTAAATATGTTAATATGTAATTTCCTGAAATAAAATTAAAATCATTGTTTTATACATTTGATTTCATAGTTCTAATGAGCAGATAATCTAAGCCTAATCAAACCTCGTGAAATTCTAAGGTTGAACTTTTCAGAGGAGATTTTAAAGCTCTTAAACTTACTAATATCTAATCTTTGTTGAACAGTCAGCGTGTTTGGATTCCTGGCAACTAATTTTGTCAATGTTGTTGCTGCTAATAGTTGAGCGTATGAAGACTAGAAATAAAACAATTCAAAGTCAAATTGCAAAACTGGTGTCTGAAAACCCTTAATGGTGATAGGAGAAGCTGCGAGATTGGGTTGTGGTTTTATTCTAAAGTAATTTAAAATTAACAGGCTACTTACATCCCCTCTTTCTAAAAGCAGTTGACATTTTGTCAGGCAATCCGGGGAGCTGGAGAAATTGACCAAAGCTTTCTCAGCTTCAGCCCGCTGATTAGAATCAGTCGCTTCATAGAGACGTTTGCATAACAATTCCAGTTGCACCATTTCCTAGAAAAAATACTTTCTGCAATAAATGCCTTGATTTTTGTATTGCAATGGCAACGGAACATGGAATGACTCTCAAACTTTGGAGCAATAGATTTGATAGTTTACTAAGAAACTAGGATTAACAAATTAAGTTTCAAACATAGCCTTTACTTACGAATAATTTAAAATCAATTATTGTTTAAATACATTTTATTTTCATTTTATTACAACCAAATGCCTTTATTCAAACCCATAAGTAATTAGGTGAGACTTACCTGCTCATCTGCCATTATCCTGTGTTCGCATAAAACTAGGGGATCAGTTCAAATTCCTTAGCGTTGTTTTGCTCAAAAAATCGTATACTCCTGGTACTTTCCTTTACTGTTATTAATTTATTAATTTTATCACATTTATTAAGCATTAATTACAATGAAAGAATTAACTGTCGAAAAACCTCCGTCACGACTCGGCTTCTCAAAGTTGAAAGTTCAATATTTTTTTATTTTTCGTTTACTTTTTTTTTATTTTTGGGCAGGAAGGATTAGTAGCCAACTTACTCACGCAAACAAAAAACTTGCGATTACTGCCGCTGGTGCAGAGGCCTCCAGGGATCGTAAGGCTCGAAAAGGAGTAGTAGTGTTGTCTGCTTAACTTTGTAATGTATGTGTGTCTGTTTTTCTTATAGACTATGGATGGCTGAGCTAGTCATCTTTACATCTGCACTGTTTACGTTTTGTGCTTTAGAGGATGATTTAATTTAAATTAATTTTCAGGTAAAGCATTTATTATTAATCAATTTAACTTTTAGCAAAGAAATAAAATTGATCTAAATGATCTTAAATTTGGCTAAAAACGCATCACAAATAGAATTTGTTGACCCAAATTTATAATAATGGGGTAAAACAATACACAAAAATGCTTATAGAGTATAAATATAATAATTAGGATAATTTTTAGCAATTAACTTAGTAGGATGGTTTTAAGGACTTATTATAACCTAAGTTTTATTGTTCTGTAAATTAGTATGGCATTTTACAATTAATGATGTTGTCGAAGAAGAAGGATTTGAAATACCTTAGTGATGGAGTGGAAGGGAAATACGTTAAGAAAGATACACCTCCTGATTTACCTAGTAATGAATGATACATAGATAGTTTACACACATGGAGGATTCATACCATTTACACCTGAAGGCCAGGCTACCTGGAGGACAAAAGCAGACTTCTGTTTGCCCTCCAGGTGTAAATGGTATGAATCCTCCACGTGTGTAAACTATATTCCCTTCCAAGCGCAGTATTCGTCAATACGCCATTAAATTCCTTATAGTAATAAATGTGTGGACAACCATTAATCATAAACCCTTGAAGAAACAATGGCACTCTAACACAACTCAACAACGCAAAGGGATTTTGGTATCACACACTGCTGACCAATGTCTGCCTTCATCAGGCAGTGGTAAATCGCACTCTGATTCCTTTGAAAGAGATGCTACCACACTCGCACAGAAATGTGCAAAGGCCTCCCAACATCAAGGCACACATCGGGCAAACATAATACATAGACAGTATGTTGGGGGTGATGAGCGGTATGAGTTTAGTTCCTCCTATGAGGGAGCGGCTGGTGGCTCTTCTCCTGAGCCCTTCCAAACCACTATCACGTGTTATGGACAAAATCTGGGTCATTCCATTGCTGTTGGAGGATGTGAGGGCAACTTGGTTGAGACTATTCATGTTGATGACTACAACGAATTTGTTGATTACGCGACTCCTAAGCAATCAACTCAAAATATGATATATTTTCAAAATTCCACACAAGGTTAGTGCCCTTAGTTGCCTATTGGTTGGACTAACAAGGGAATACCAGTGATGTAAGCAGGGCCGGAAATAAGCCAGAACACTGGACATTGTCCAATAAAATTTTAAATTGACCTATAAGTTTTTTAAAAACTAAAGGGGTCGCGGACATTTTGACCAATACATTTTTCCGAAGTTTTGATAGCTTGACTCTTAAGATTATATCGGAGTCCCAACTTTTTTTAGTCTTATCCCTGGAGGCCTCTGCACCAGCGGTAGTAATCACAACATTTTTGATTGCGTGAGTAAGTTGGCTACTAATCCTTCCCGCCCAAAAATAAAAGAAAAATAGAAAATATTGAACTTTGGCCCACTCCAGTGGACAATGTCTTATAAATGTTCCAGTTGAAAGGGGGGTCACTGAACACAAATCCTATAAGAAATTTTCTTATTTCCGGCCCTGGATGCAAGTGGGTTAGGGAATGAGTAATGACATCTCCGATACTCCCCCTTACTTGGTGCTCTGTTGCAATTATGCATTATAGGTATGGGTGTTTACTGTCGATCATCTGAGGGTGGTGATCGTATGACGCAATATTACACTTCAGGAGAGGAAGCTCTCAAGTCTTGTAAAGAGGAGAATGTAGGTCTCCCATTGCCCCCTGGCTGGTCAGTGGACTACACATTGCGCGGGAGAAAGTACTACATAGATCACAACACCAAGACGACGCATTGGAGTCACCCTTTCGAGAAAGAGGGGCTTCCCACTGGCTGGGAAAGAATAGAGTCCCCTGATCATGGAGTCTATTATGTGAAGTATGAAGAACAAGTTCAGATAATTTGAACATTTGGTTTCAAAACCAAATACATCTTCTTTCTTAGCCATATAACAAAGCTGGCACAATACGAGCACCCATGTGCACCGCAATATGGTCCAAGTGTGACTTCCTACATGCAAACGCACACCCTAGTAGATTGTGCCGAAACTTGCAACAATGTCCCTCTAAGGCATACAAACTTCCATCAACATAATGTCCTAGTTCCTGCTAATCCCTATTTAAATGAAGGTAATTAAAAACCATAGAAGTCTCAGTTGATTCCTTGTAGGCGTTAGTGCTTCTTTATTAGGTTAATTTTGCGTTTCTGTTTATAGAAATTCCCCATTGGTTAGTTGTCTATTCCAAAGCGCCTCCGGAACTTGACCATAAACTAAAAGTAACCATTTAACCCACCCGACGCGACAGAGCTAAAAATTTCATATCTGTTCAAACAGTGGCAGTTATTTAAACTGGAGCAGCTTGATTTTTACCAAGCAATGTTGAAGCGTCTGCACAAACAAGATTTGGAGGAGATTGTCATGGGATATGAAGCGTACAGGCTGGCCTTACTCCGCGAAATGGAATCCAGGATTCTAGAAAAGCAAAAATCCTTGCAGCAACAAAAGGCATTGAGTCAAAATGTAGAGACCAAAGTCTGATACCGTTTTACGTTGACACGTTACATGGAGTAATTTTATCGAAGTGAGAATGAAAGTATGCTTAAAGTGCATTACATTGCATCTAGACCGCCTCTAATATTGCTCCATAGTGGGAGACTTTAGGATGAAAGAAAGCTGCAGAGAGCCAAGTTTTAAACTGATATTTGTAAATTGTGATCAGTTTTGTAAAACCCAAATTGATTAAATAAATATTATTCTTATCAAAAATCGTTATTTTATGTATTAGAAAAATATTTTTTGATTCTGACACCAGTGCCAATGAAAAAAAAAAATGAAAAAATGTGGATGCAGGGTGCAAGGCTGTGCTTATTATGACTTATCCCAGCTTAATAACCTCTGCATTGTGAGAGCTGTCACTGTCAGGCTTGGAAATAAGGTTTATTTCTAAACTAGTCCTCCGGACCAGTGACCCCTGATGTCTTAAATATGAAACTGGTCCCGGGACCAGTGACCCTTCCCCTATTTATTTTTCTACTGGTCCCAGGACTTGTGGTCGTTCTCTCTTCTAAAAAAATCTCTCTCGGCTTAGGGTTGTATACACAACTGGACTCATGGAGTCGAAATTTATATTAAAATGAAAATAATTAAAGAGGTCCCCATATCAATTTTTAATAAAAGTAGGAATTAATAAACTAGTCATTGGGACCAGTGACCCTCACGTTTTGAATAAAAAAAGTGGTCCAAGCTATTAATAAACTGGTTTTTGACCTGTAAACCTGTCTTATTTCCTAGCCTGGTCACTGTCAGTGTCTGCTAAGCCTAAGCAGGGATGCTTGATATATCGACACTCTATAGGGATCGGCCTCTCTTGACAAAAGGTGGGGTAAAAAAGCGAGCCGTCTCAAAAATCGGACGCCTGGTGTCGGGGAGCAGCGTAACTATATTCATGACGTCAAGTCACGAGAAATTCAAAGGCGGGAAGAAAATGATTTACTGATTGGTTGAAATAAAAAAGGCGCAAATTACGAAAGATTGGCCGCGCAATAGACCCTTAAAGAAAATCGTTCAAATTTCCCAACCGTCTTTTGAGGATTGACAGAGCATTCTGGGTAATCAGTATATTAATCTGATTGGTTTAGACGGCTATGGGCCGATTTTGCGCAGTAGTGGCAAGGAAGTGTACTTTAAAAAATTTAATGGCGGAACTTGGGAACTGAAGTTTCAGGTGAATGTGATTTAGGAACTGTTTTAGAGCAGATTTCACTTTATCACAAGCTCACAACGTAATTACCTTGTTGTTTTTCGCAATGGAGTCTCAAATCGTAGAAAGGTAAGGAGATTTCCAAAGCTTGTAATTGAAATTACACAGTTTTAGATTTTGGCAAAGGCTTAGTAAAGTTTTTATAATTTATTCAACGAAACCTTTCGCCACTAGATGGCGTTTGTACTCTATTGAAAAAATCCGGACTCGGCGATATAAGGTGTCCAGCTTGTTTATTTTCTTTAAGGGTCTATTTCAACGAGTTATCTCAAAATTGCCTTTTCCATACCTTTTCACTCTTTTAAACTGAAAACTATTTGTAAATTAAAATATTTTTTTTTAAATTGCCTGGTACTTTTTGTTCCGTTCCTAACTGTGGAGCAAAGTAAAATATCCAAAATTATCCCTTTTTAAGTTTCCTTAACAGAAAACTTGTTAAAATTCAACACTAAAAAGAAAACATTCGCCTATTTATACTACGTTTAATATTAATTAGCTACTACTCACTGAAATAACTTGAAATTTCATACAAATAAATAAGCTTCTCGTTGTTTTCGTTCATGTTTTAATTACGAACATAACTCTCTTCATCGTTGTTTTTAAACTTTTATAGGCCTCTCCGTACTAGCAGACGAATCATCACATAGTTACGATGCTCCCGCAATTCAGATGGCGCTGTCGTCAGCCTCAAAAACTTGCCCCTTTTTTTAACATTACGGGTATAGGAAGAGGCCGATCCCTATAGAGTGTCGATATATCAAGCATCCCTGGCCTAAGTTGAGGGCCTTTCCCTTTGTTTACGTGCATTTCTTGTCATTTCAGTTGTCAATCATCAAAATAAGTAATTTTTTGTAATTAGTAAAGCGAGGTACTTGCAGCAATGTCTGCAATCGAGTTTATAGAGAAGAATGGGGAGCTGATGGAACAATTGGCTTTGTACATTTATTTGAAAGAAGGTGGTGACATGAAGGACGGGTATGAGGCCATTGTTGGCTGTAGACTTTTTGCTCAAGTATGGTCGAAAGTATTTGGCGAAGACCAAACAGAAAAATACAGGGTACGAAACATTATGTGACAATAAAGGGTGGTATAAGGGGTACTATAATACTGATATCATTGATATTTTTTGCAGAACGAAGCCATAGCGGCAATCGCCAGTTATGTGCGTTCAAATCCCAATGCAACTCAGGAAGCCTTAAAACAAGAAATCTCCCGACAAATACTCGCATTTGCGCTTAAGATTCAAAACGCGTAATTGAACACGTAACATTTAATTTTCCATGTATTAAGTATATAGTCATTATTTATTTGATCTCAAATTGCATTAATTTAATTTCCTCTATTTTTATAATTATAATTTTGCTAATTTATTAATTCATTGTGATATTTTACCAATTAGTTTATTAATGTAATTCATGTTGTGATATTTTACCACTTAATTTATTAATGTAATTTATGTTGTGATATTTATTCATAAAATCAATATGTAACCACATGTATTTAAGTTCAAAATTATTTCCTCTACCCCCCCCCCTCCCACACACACACACTTGACACAGCTTATGGACGGATTCCTAAGCCCCGCCCACTTTTTAAAATGATCATTTTTAAAGGGAGGGTGAAGTAGAAAATCAAGTGATTTTTTATCAATTCTTCTACCAGTCTGCATAGTGAGAAATTCACGAAATACTTCCGAAAGATTTTAAAATTCAATTTAGGTTCACACTTTAAGGATAATTTTAAAGAAAGTCCTCCGACCAATCGCGTAACGCCCTGTCTTTTTATTAACAAAATTCTCGTGGCACGTTCCGTGTTGAAGGAAATTCATCACGAGATTTGATAAAATTCGCGCGCGACGTGATAATCGTGGCGCGAGAGATGGAGCGTGCCACGAGAATTTTGTCAATAAAAAGGCAGGGCGTTACGCGATTTGGTCGGAGGACCTTCCTTAAAATTATCCTTAAAATCTGAACCTAATTTGAATTTTAAAATCTTTCGGAAGTATTTCCTGAATGTTTGACTATGCAGACTGGTCTTACAATTAGTAGAAGAATCGATAAAAAATCACTTGATTTTCTACTTCATCCTCCCTTTAAGTAGGAGTTGCTTCAGTTGGTAAGAATTTTAGAAGATCGTGAAATAATTTTTTTGACGCGAATTTGGCACCTATCACCTCGGAATCCAGGTCTGCATTGGCATTGGTAAGGAACTCGACACCATCCTCCATGCAAACAAGGAAGGATGCAAATCGCTGCGAAAATTACAATTTGACCCAAATACTTACAAAGACTCATTAAGGCAGGATGCTTTTCCAAACTGACCAATGGTCGCGCGTTTGGAAAAGTATCTTCCAAAGATGTGAACTTACGTTGTGAGCATTCTGGTCCAGTGTAACCGTGTCTACACTGACAAGAGCCTCGGACACAAACACCATTTTCACTACAAGGAGGACTGCAAGAATCTGTCGCTGTTAAATCACAAACATTAATATCATTAAATAACTTTTACTTCCTTCCTTACGACCGACATGTCAATAGACCATTGGGGGAGTTGTTAAAACGCGCGTAATTTCAAAAACAAAGGCTGCTAGCGCCCTTTATATTCGCCACAAAGGGCTTTTCTTATATGGTCTCCAAATAAATGTTGGCTTACCTTGACAAATAGGAGGTTTATTTAACCACCGGCCCTCTTTACATATGGCGATGTTATTCCCTACCAAGGAATATCCCACGGCGCAGCGAAAGATGGCCATATCAACCGTGTTATTGCTGACAATGGCGGCGCTAGAGTTTCGTTCTTTGAGTATGACGAATCCGTTTTGTGGAGCTTCTGGAGGTAAGCACGGAAGGGATTCGCATCTTGGCACCCGCCCCTTCCATTCGCCATTTGCCGAACATATTAGCGACGAGTTTCCAATCAATCGAAACCCTTTATCGCAAGTGTACTTGGCCACACTGCCGACCCCATTATCGGTAATCGAGATGGTCGCTCGTGTCACGCTTATCAGCTCGGAGCAAACGATCCTTTCGCACCAAGTCCTTTACCATAACAGAGAGTTTGACTCATATGCTTATCGTTATTATGTTACTTACTATATTACCTATTGAATAACCAATTTAACTTATCCTTGTCGCATAAATCACGATCGTTGCCAACGAGTTTGTAACCTTCATCGCATGTATAAATCAACTCGTACGTTCCATCATGATGTTCCTCAACGATACCCTTACCATGGGCTATTTCCGGTGGATTTTGGCATATTTTATAACAAACAGGCGAATCTGGAAACCATTTTCCGTCACGTTGACAGATGGATTGATTTTTTCCCATTATTATGTACCCCGGATCACATTCGAATTCGACAACAGATCCGGGAAGCAATAACTTCCCACCCGTGCCATTATGAAAACCATTGGCAATTTCCATCGGTTTGTCGCACGTCACTAAAACGCAACGTGGCGGAATTCCGCGTGATTTCCAATGTCCTTGGTAATCGCAATCGAGATGGGCGTTGCCTTCCAGCCTGAAACCATTAAGGCACTGAATCTAGGGAGGTGACAAGGACTTCATAAGTAAAAGTACAGACGGACATACTGATTGATAATCAACACCCAGCCCAAACCGCTCTATTTAGGAAGCTGAAGAAGGGACGTTACTATAGGAGTAAATGAAAAATGGCGACCAGAAATTTAACCTACAGCTTTATCGACGATTCAACCTGTATCATTAATATTTAGAATACTGGTTCGTTATAATCTATGGACGCGCTTTATATATTTTAAGCTAAAATTAGCAAAAATGTTCTGACCGGCAATGCTGGTTTCCCTTTGCTTCTATATATTGCAAAGAATTACTTACCACTAGCGTAGAGTTGAGGATGAATGAACCTCTACCAAAATTAATGGAATTTTCAATTTGTGGTAAGTCGTCGCACTCGTACCTGACGCAACTCGGAATGGGTCCCGACCAATCTCCATTCAACATACATTCGATTTTCTCCGGTCCATTTAGACGGTATTTCGGTCGACAAGAGAAAGATACTAAGCTCTTAAATATGTTCGATTTGCCGTGGACGAAAACATCTTCAATATCGGCGAGATTTGGGCACGTGACTATTTGACATTTTGGCGGCGGATTACTCCATGTTGAATTCTCGAGACACCTGGTGCTTTTAAAACCAATCAATCGATAACCTTCGTGGCAATTAAACTTGGCTTCGCTGTTGTAAGTAATTCCGGTGAGAGTCAGTGTCCCGTGACCTGGAACTGTTAATAGTTGACAAGTAACGGGTTGACAACTACTCTCAACTCCGCTCCAGGATCTATCAGCCTGACAAACTCTTTTTTCACTACCAACCAAAAGGTATCCGATGTTGCACTTGAGTTCAAAAGTGGACTCGAAAAGATTACTGTTAGAAAGGGTTATTTGTCCGTTCGGTATAGAGGTTATATCCGGGCAAGTAATAGGCACGCAGTCGTTAAAATTGCCATTCCAATTGCCGTCTAACCTGCACGTAATTGAATACGGAGTTGCCTGAGCAACTTCGTAACCCGAATCGCACACTAGCTCGACAGTAGAGCCAACTGTACGGCGCCCTTCGTACTGGATGATTCCGTGTCGCGGGATTGGTAAATCGGGACACTCGACTAAAATACATTCTGGAGAGTTTCCAGTCCACGTTCGGTTAGCCTCGCATGTCCTTACCGGCTCTCCTTCCAATACAAAACCTTCATCACAAGCGTATATCGCTAAACTGTTAAAGGTAATTGAAGAAAACTGTATGTGTCCATTATCCAAGGATGAAGGAACTGGACATTCTATAAGCCCACAAACCGATTCTAAGCCCGACCAATTTCGGTTCGATAAACATCTACGATTAGCAGAACCAAACTTAACTTCGTAACCCGTATCGCATTGAAATTCGGCTTCTGAACCGTAAACCGGTGGTACTTGAAACGTCACGTAGCCATTAGAGGGAGTCGGTGGATCTTCGCATACAACCAAAACGCAAACTGGATCTTCGTTGGACCAAGTACCATCGGGACCGCAAACCCGAATAGTTACTCCGATCAATTCGTATCCGTCGTTACATTCGTACGTTAATTCATCGTTGTAAAGAAAGGCTTCGTTTTTGGACTCTGACAGAATGAAATTACCATCGACTCGAATATCGCCGCGTCTAACATCAACCCCGACTAAGCTACGCCGTGAAGAGACTCTTTTAGTAGCCGAGTGTATGACGTATTTCCCGAGACTATCCCGTATTCTTGTCAAATAAACTAATCCATTATTTAAGCTAGCGGGTATGGGACAGGAGACGGGAGCGCAAATTGGCATCTCATCACCACCTGACCATTTACCGTTTTCCCTACAAGTAATGACGCTAGGGCCGTGAAGACGAAAACCTTCGTCGCAAGCGCACTTTAATTCGGAGCCGAAGTGAATGGAATCGAATGAACAAAAACCATTAGTGACATTTAACTCATTAGTACAATTAACGGGGTCGCAACGAGGTATTTTTCCACTCCAGGTATTATCTATTTGGCAAATGAGCCTTGGTTCTCCGGATAAAACGTAGCCAGGATCGCAGCTGAAAGTTATGACCGCCCCGTATTTGTTTTCCGATGAATTGCGAAAACCGTTTTGGATTTTAGATAAAGGGGGACATTTGGTTCCAACGCAAATTGGAGATCGGTAGTTCCAATTGCCGTCGACACCGCACGTTAACGTTTCTTGACCTACAAGTTCAAATCCCTCGCGACAGAAATAAGTGATTTTACTTTGAAAAGCGTAATCATCGCCTTTGAAATCGCCGAATTTAATTTCATTCGGTTTTGGACAAATAATTCTGTCGCAACGAGAACTAATATCGCCTTTCCAATTACCTTAAAAGAAATTTGAAACATAAAATTACCTTGATTTACTAGGGTTTATAAGATCAATCATTCGGCTTACCGTTAAATTCACATTTAAGTGTGGCATTCTCAGGCACGACTCGATAACCTTTGGGACAAACGATGGGCACAACATCTCCTGAGTAATAAATAACTTCGGGAATATTACTGTTGGCGATTTTGGGCAGTGTTGGGCATTGAATTCTTCGACAAAAAGGTTCATCCGAGCTCCAATGAGCGTTTTCTTGGCATTGCCTCTCTTCTGGACCATGGAGTTCGTAACCTCGTCCACACTGATAACGGACTACTGACCCGTAAGACAAGCTATGAAAAGAAAAACCAATTAATTTCAGAGCGCGCGGAATTTCAAAGTTGAAAAACAAAGGTTTAACGAATATTAACGTATAGACAACAAAACAAATAATATTATTTTGTGTATTTGTAAAAGCGTGCGAAAATTCAAGTGAAAGCCTCCTCCAGGGGTAAAGCTTATAATGTATTTCCTACGGGCCCCTGTAAAACTTTAGCCCGCAATACAACAGTGTACGATTTTATTTTTACAAAATTATTAAATCTGATCCAATTTAGTAGTTTTTAAGATCAAATTGAAAAACAAAGGTTTAAGGAATATTAACGTAGAGACAACAAACACATAATATTATTTAGTGTTATTTGTAAAAGCGTGCGAAAATTCAAGTGAAACCCACTTCCAGGGGTAAAGCTTATAATGTATTTCCTACGGGCCCCTGTAAAGCTTTAGCCCGCAATACACCGGTGTACGATTTTATATTTATAAAATTATTAATTCTGACCCAATTTAGTAGTTTTTAAGATCATATTTAATCCCAAATTACGATTTAAATGTTTTTCCTATACACGTGACATTATACATTTTTGAAGAGCTGGAAACTTTAAATTTGAAAAGCAAAAGTGTAAGGAATTTTCAAATTTATAAGCCAGCGCCCGTTTTGCCGCAAACGAATTTTCTGTTAATACTAACCTTTTGATGTAAGCTACGCCGTGTTCGATAACATTTGGTTGACTACAGTTAATTTTGACGCAGTCCGGTGTTGGATGGCTCCATTCGCCGCTATTCACGCAAGTCGAGGTTTTAGGGCCAACTAGTCGATGTCCTTTATCACAAATAAATGTGATAGTATCACCAAAGCTGTAATTAAAACATTTCTTTAGTCGCCCCGCTTTTTTCAGGGACTCATACGTTTTTGGTTCCTATGGTATGGTATAAGGTATTTATATTACTTTCGAGCTAATGGCTTGACCACATTTCCATTGACGAGGCTCAGGGGTTCTGGACATTGTATAATTTGGCAAAAAGGCTTTTCGCCAGTCCATTTCTTATCGGCGCCACATTCTCTAGTTTCGGGACCGACCAGTTTAAAACCGGGGTCACAAGCGTACTGGTGGATGGATCCGAAGTGGAACTCAGTACCATACACTCGGCCACGCTCCAGTTGCAACGATTCCTTGTCGCAAACAACGGCAAGACATTCGGGTTCATTACCACTCCAAGTACCATCTTCTTGACATATCCTTACGTACGAGACACCCGAGGCCTTGTGCCACGTAATAAAATGAATAAGTACGGTTGAAGGCGTGTAAGTACAAAATTAGAATATTTACCCAAGCAGATTTGATTTCGTGGCCAATTTCGCAAGTGTAAACGGCTTCGGAGCCGTAATAAAGTTCCTCGTCCGTTTTAAGTTTGGCGTGTAGAGGTTTCAATGGTACCGAACATCGAACTCTTACGCAGCGTGGTTTTTCATCGGACCATGTACCATCAGCTTGACAAACTCTTTGGACTGATCCCTCAAGTCTATAGCCTTTGTCGCAGTAGTATTCTACAGTTGAATTAAACCTAGATTGCAACGTTAATCGTCAGGGGAACGGGGCCATTGGTATTGGTACACGATGTTAAATACGGAACAGCAAGAATGAAATATGAAGCACTTACACGTTGTCTAAATAATGGGGGTTTCCATTAGCGATGGGTAGCGGCACTGGACACCGAACAATGTCGCAATAAGGATAGGGCTGACTCCATGTTCCGTTCTCCAAACAAAACAATGAAACCGTTTCCGAATTGCTTCTAAATTTGAAGCCACGTTGACAAACGTATTTCGCGCTTGAACCGTATTCACTTCCGGTCGAATTGACCTCGGCACTTTCAACCTGATAAAATATTTCAACGACATCAGTGTATCCATCCGTGTTTTTCGCGTGCACTGGCAAGTTTTCCGCATTTACGGTCACTAAACCTTATATTATGTTAAATTTATGACACCTACCGTGGGCGCGGCTCCGCAAGAAACAGGCTTGCACGTTGGAGTAGGCGGATCCCATTTCCCATTTTCCCGGCAAACGGAACTGGAGGTGCCCACCAATTCGTATCCATTCAAACATCGATACTCGGCTCTTTGACCGAAAAAAGAACCGGAAACGAGAACTATACCGTGATCTTGGTTCCTGGGTTCGGGACATGTAACCGGTTCGCAAATAGGGGCGTCTAAGATCCATAGGCCGTTCATACCGCATGTTATTTCAGCTTTTCCTAGGATCTTGTAACCATTATTGCAACTGTATACCACCGTATTACCCACGGTGAAGTCGTCACCAAGAAATCTGAAATTCATTAATTTAAAATATACATTAACCAGCAGATGTTACCCTAATTATTACAAAGCAACAATGGCGTCGAAATAAGCAAGGCTAACGTTGAGCTTTGCCCTGTCACCGAAACCGTGACAACGTATTAGTAGTAGCTCTCAATGACGCATTTCTCAAGGGCCAAGGCTAACTAAGCGGAATTGCGCTGAAGAATTAGAATATAACCTTCCGTTTGGTATCGACTTGGGTGGTCCGCAAAGAATAGGATGACATTTTGGTTCATCCCCACTCCATTCTGCGTTAGCCAAACATTTTCTCGACTTCACCCCCTGAAACCCCATAAGGTTATTATCGTAAGTCTTGGGGGCTTAGATAAAAGGTTCCTATGAACTCAAATACGAACCGCTAGTTGGTAACCAGATTTACAAGAGTAGTTGACGACGGAATGGAGAGTCCAATTACCGGCTGGGTCGATGACTCCGTGAAGAGGCGGAATGAGACTGGGGCAGTTAATGGCGGTACATTTTGCGAGGCGACCACCCCAGCTTTGATTTTCAAGGCATTCTAATTGCGAATCTCCGTCCGTTAGCTCGTATCCCATGAGGCACTCGTAATTGGCCAATTCACCGAAGTGAAGAATGCTTTCAGTCACCGCGGAGTTCGGGGACTTTGGAGGAGACCCGCATGATTTCCTTTCGCATTTTGGAACTGCTCCAACCTTTACAAATCAAGATATTTTTTATTTGACCTAACCTCCTAACTAAATTAATATTAACAGATCAATCAAAATACCAATTAAATCATTCTTACCCATTGGCTTTTGACTCCGCATTGAATAGTATCGTTTCCGCGCAATTGGTATCCCAAGTCACATTGGTATTTCACCCAATCGCCAACTTTGAAATCGCGTTTCTTTCCTAAAACGGCGCTATCGGGGACCTACAATAGGCGTAAATTTGACCCAAGCCACACAATACATTTTTAATAAATAAATTAAGCTCTACTTACTGTTGGCGGCAATTGACACGATTTCGGTTGACAAATGGGCATTTTACTGCTCCATAATCCCGTTTCCAAGCATTTGATCTTTTCAATTTCATCTAAACGATAACCTTCTTGGCACGATATCCGTAATGTCTTTCCTGGTTTGATCTTTTGATCGATTGGAGAATCGTAATCGATCTTGCCGTTAATCGGTGGAGAAATCGGCTCGCAAGTAATTTCTAATCATTAATGTATTTTTACTGAATTAGTGAAACGTGACCCCGTATTTTCTTAGTTAGTAATTAGGGTGAGATGATTAGTAATTAAGAAGCTAACCTTCACATATGGGTGGATCGTTGCTCCACGTTTTATCAGCTGTGCAAGTTCTTACGGAGTTTCCGACAAGTCTGAAGCCATCAGAGCAATTATACGTGACACTGTCTTTATACAGGAACTTGAATCCCGTGTATCTTCCATTTTTTAAGGATGGCGGATATCCGCAGCTTACTCCTAAGATCGAGAGCCATTACGCAATAAAATGCAAAGCTCGCCTTCGAAAAAAATAGGCAAAAACACAAAAAAGGTTCAATAGGCTAAAACTTACTGGAACACTTAGGAGCATTTCCGGACCAAGTTCCGAATATGGTGCAAATTCTCTTGACCATCCCCGTTAATTGGTAGCCAGCGTAGCAAGTGTAAGTCGCGTTGGCGCCCGGTTTATTACCACGAACCAAAACGGTCCCGTTTCCAATGGAGATATCTTTCTGACATTCTACAAAAACGGAAACGATGTACTTACGGCAAGATAAGTGGAATTACTTCGGAAGCAAAGAGGAAATACCGTGACAAAATTGCGATGTTTTCGAGTTCAGTTGTCCCCTGAACCCTGGCTGAAAATCAGGCCAAGCCAAAACGTCTCCGTTGTGCTTGTCACAACGAGTTACAATTCGGGATATTTCTTCAGAGGTAAGAGTTCTACTCCACAGGTTAACCAGTGATAAGCTCCCGATGAAGGATTCTTGGGCGCTGAAACTCGAACCACGACGGTCTTGCTCTTGACCGAGAATCAATGTTCCGTCCTCTACAAGTATAAGGTTATTTTTACCTTCATACCCGTGGCCAAATTAGAGTAGTCTTACTTGAAATAGTGGTTCCAGTGGCCAAATCAATTCCTTTATCACTTTCCAGCCCGTCTTTGTAAATGGACCACGATCCATCCTTGGACTTCCAAACGACGCAAATATGGCGCCATTGTCCATCATTGGCAGTCACGTCGCTAACTACTCTTTTGGAGTTGACGTATAAAACAAACCTACCAGGAAATCCCAGCTTATCTTCCAGTAATAACAAAATACTTGACCGGAAGTTCAAAACAGTCACTTCCTGTTATGAACTTCCGACGCGTCATCGACTAATACCCGCTGTAATCGGTCAGAGTAAGAGCATTATCGAAATCATCGGTGGCGTAGGAAAATGGTGTTCCGTAGTTTCCCCTATCAGTGGTGTTCAACCACAAGCAAAGAGTAAATTGGTCCAGAGAATGACGTAACTGATCTACTTTAATAAAATCCAAAGTTCCAGCGGAGACAAATTGAACCATGAACTCCGAAGATAATTCTATTCATATTGAAGGTTTTAATCTGGAAATGATCAAGCGTGATAGGCAAGTTACCAGTTTCGCAAAGCTGTCCGCTGAATGATGGCGCACATTGACACAGAAATCCCGCTACGATATTATGACAAGTGGCGTTATTCAAACACGGATGCGATTGGCACTCGTCAATATCTTTCTCGCATAAATCGCCTTCGAAACCTGGTAAACAATCGCATCTGTTTCCGAAGTATAACTTAATCATTCAACTATTTCAAATCTGATTATCGATCACGTGTCACAAACCTAAAGGAGTGAATTCCATCAATGCATGTAGCGTTATGGCGACAGGGATTACTGGCGCAATCGTCAATATTTATTTCGCAATTTGTTCCAGAAAAGCCAACAGGGCATTGGCAATTGTAATCGGCAACTTTGTCAATGCAAGTGCCACCATTTTGACAAGGTCTATTTGCGCAGTCGTTGACATCGACTTCACAGTACGAACCTGTTTACAAATATATTTGAGCGGGTGGTAACGACTCGATGCTAAATGAACTATTTACCAGCGTATCCTGGTAGACATTTGCAATTGAAACCGTTAACCTTGTCTACGCACGTGGCTCCATTTTGACACGGTCTACTCATGCACTCGTCTATTTCCGTTTGGCACGTTGAGCCGGTAAAGCCCGATTCGCAAATACATTTATAACCGTTGACAAGATCTTGACAAGTGGCGTTGTTGAAACAAGGTTGCGATGAACATTCATCGATGTCCACGTCACAATGAATTCCTTTAAACGAATTGTTAATCATTCTAGTTTACAATTCAAGTGACTTGAGGTCGGACGAAATAATTATACAGGTCTGGCAATATAAATGCTAATTGAAAATCCTTCTTAGGTATTATAGACATAATGGTCCGTTATTCAGCAATCATAGCTCGATCGGATAGTGAGATCAGGGGGAGAGAAGTGCAACTGTGTCTTTGAGGAAAACGCTACTCGTACTAACCTTTATATCCTATTTTACAGTGACAAACGTATCCAAATTCTTGAGCTTCGCACGTGCTCCCATGGAGACAAGGCACTGAAAAGCAGTCATTAACCGGTAATATCTCTATTTGGGATAACGCTGATGCTTCGTCGTTATAATCACTGCAATCTGACAAGGCGTGTGCTCCTCTTTTATTCGTTGGTTGACCATTGGGACACCGGAAACAAACTTTACGACCCTTTCCAGGCTGGTAATATCCGTCAGGACAGGAAAAGCAGGGACGAAGACCCGTTCTCGAAACAGATCCAGGTTGACAGATTTCTGTCAAGTATTAAAAACATGTTTCTAACCGCATGGCTCTCAACCTTGAAAAGTTGTTTGATAAAAACGTTTTACGCCAACCCAAACCTCAATTCCTCAATAAATTTCGCTTCAGACAAAGCAATAAAGCAATTGAAAGTGCATATCTTATTTATTGTTATTATGTCACTTACGTTACTACTCATTATACTTTACCTTGACAGTCTTTTAAGTGACGCGTTCCTCTTCTCCAAGTTACGGTAGCAGCCGGGCATTCGAGGCATGAGGTCTGCGCGTATAATGGCTGATAAAAACCTTGCGCGCATGTCTGACATACTTCCAAGCCAGTCGACGAGAAACTTCCGGGTAAACATTGAGCTAATTCGGAAAGAACCTTTAAAAAATCATTCCCTTGTTAAATGATTCTTTAACCACATACCTTTACACTCCCCGACACTCTTAGACTGTCCTTTAGTAGTGGACGTCTTATCTGGACAGACCAAACACGACACTTGCCCTTCTTGAAACTGATAAGTTCCCAAACCGCAAGCCTCACATTCTTCGGATATAACGTTGAAGAAGGTACCGATTGGACACTTAACTATAGGCAGGCAGGGGTAGAGAAGCAACGATTGTAACTAGTTGGACACACTTTAATGGTCAACTGGGTAACTAAGTAAAAAACTGACCGCAAGTATTGTTGAGAGGAACGCTTCCCTGACTGCAACGAAATTTAGGTTCGCGTCCAGGGAAATGAATAGACTCTAGGCGGAAGTAGTTACTTCCCATTGTCACATCCAGTTCCCCCGTTTCCGCAGCTTTTTCCAAAGTGTCCATCGCTTTTTTAACGTTCGATAAAAGGAATTCCTGACTGTTCTTCTCAACCGTTCCTAACAATCAATTTAAAATTTTCTAAAAGGAATCAGCAAATTAAGGAATATTTTGTAACCAGAGCATATGGAGTGAAGGTATTAGAACACACTCATTTAATTCCTTTAAACAGTGATCGGTTTTAAATCATAAATAATTTCGAGTGACGTTGATATACCAGAAATAATATAAATCTAATATACGTTCCCCCAACACCTAGGTGTAAACAGCGAGTACTGAGAGCGACTTTGATTTAGAGAGCACAGAGTGTTCCCATCCCGTATAGGGTTTAAGATTTAGGTCAAAAATGACGTACTTACCTGCCAGTTGAAATTCTACAAGTATATTTCTTGAAGTAACATCACCAGGGTCATTTCTTCTTTGTCTGCTCAGAGTCCGGCGTTTCCTGCTTATCCTGTTGGTTTCCTCTTCTTGCCTTTCTCGATTCCGATTGCAAGTTAACAATGGGTTTTCTACGGAGCAATGAACGTCATTCGCGCAGACTCCGTCGATACGTTGGGCGATTTTTCTTTTGAAATGTTTCTGAAGTTGGTCTAAGAGAAAGTAATCGGAGCAACCCAAGTCACTTTTATTAATGGCCAATGACACTAAGCCAATTTGGACAACGGAATTGGACAATTCTGTTTCGGAACAATCGGGGAAAACGTCAGACGGATGCCAAACGCCATCGTAAGCGCATCTATAAACTTCTTTCGGTGTTTCCACAAAGGCGAACCCAGGTAGGCAACTGATGGTACATGAAACTTGGCTACTGTTTTCTGTGCAGTTCATCAAACCATTAACGGGTTCGGGAGGATACGTGCACGAGTGCTCTAATTCCAATAAACACCATTAAAGCAAACGCTAGGCCCCTCCCACTTTTGATCTAATTTACCTTGAACGGTAACGGTTATAACGCAGGTATTAATGTTCCCGGAGGAATCTTTAGCTTGGTATTTCAGCTTAGTATCTCCGTAGGGAAACCCATCTTTAGGAATAACGGGATATGATAAGCTGACTGCGTCACCAGAATTATCCGAAAAAGCGGGTTCAGGCCATGTCACTTTGACAGGAACCACACGGCTGAAAACAGGAGGTGGGGACTCACAGAGGTCAATAGTCGGAGGATATGTATCTACCATAAAGATTGTGGTTAAAGCGCAACTAAAAAAGTGACGTATGTTTGTTTGTTTGGGAACGAACCTCGAACTGTTATTTTGAAAGAACATTCGGCTTTGTTGTTATTTTTATCTTCGGCGATGTAGGTGATGGTGTTGGTACCGATTAGAAATATTCGAGGTGGGAAAACAGCGGGTATTACCAATAGATTTGGTTCTTCGCCGCTGTTATCCATTACTTCCGGTAATGTCCATCGAACCATGGCTCCGATGTACATTTGCACCTCTTCCGCGTTTACCACAATGTTTTTCGGGCAAGTTAGGCTCGGCGGTTGCTTATCTGCAAGAAAAGTTACGGAATGTAAAAAATGCATCAAGGAAGGCTAAGATATGTTTAGCGGTTCTTACCAATGCATCTAGTCTTGTTTAACTTGTTGTTCCAAGTTCCTCCGTCACCGCATTTGACTTGTTTTGGTCCGGAAATGACGTACCCGAGCTCGCAACTGAAAGAGCAAACGTCGCCGTAGCTGATCTTTTTTCTGGCGCACTTGTTTGGACTGATGTAACCGTGTTGGGGTGCCACGAGCGGCGAACATGCCACAGCTATTTACGTTTCACATTTAACTACCCCTCTCCTGAACGCCGAAAATTAATGTAAAAATAAAGTACTTACATCTACAGAAGACTGGCAATCCGTCCCATAAACCAATTGGTAAACACGTTCGTTTGGAAGAACCGACAAGCGTATACCCGGGCAAGCAAGAAAAAGTACATTCGACATCGTACATTGGCTTATCTTTGGTGCATTTCATCTTTCCATAACGAGGAGGTTGAAGAACTGAACAGGTTTTCACTTGGAACAAGTAAGCCGCTCGAATTAACACAGTTTTCCCTCCATATACATCTTGTTCTTACTTACTTTCGCACGAGGTCTCTTCACCAGTCCAAGAGCCATTTTCGTCGCAGAGACGAATGCTATTTCCAACAAGGCGAAATCCTGGATCACACGCGAGACCGCAAGCGGCGTTGAAAGCAGTTCCGCAGTTTTCGTTGACAAAGTATCCGTGTTCTGGTGCTTTTAAAGGAGGACATCGTACAACTTCGCAAAGACTCTCGTTGGAAACCGATTTATAACCTGCTTTACACTGACAACTCTTGGCCGACGAACTTCCTTTAGAAGAATTCTGAAAGATGTTCGGACAACGCTTACAAGATGAGACGTCCCCGGGATCTGAAGTTTCCTTGTAAGTTCCCTCTGGACAAGCTGGAAAACGGCCAGGGTTCGAACAAAACTCTCCGCGGCATGAAGCCACTTAAAAATGAAAATCATCTTACGTAAGCAGTCTCCCTCGAGACCAGTTCCATAGAAGCCGGGATGACATAAGCAAGCGTAATGGCCAGTGTGAGTACCGCATTTACAAGACGCCTTTTTGTCGCAACAGTCTAAGCCCTTGGAGCATAAACGGTTACAGGAAGCATCCGGCTGAGCCAAGTAGTCGCCGATTTGCAAATCTATCATTAACCAATCTTGTTATGTACTACCCACCGTTTTCATGGTGGTTTGTTGTGGCTGTTACCTTCGTGTAAAGCTCGCCTAGCTAGAGCTTCAAACTCTTCAAAACTTTCTAAAATGTACAAGTGTTCTTCGGCTGGATCGGAAGCCATTTCAGTGAGTTCCTGGACGTTTCCGAATCTAATTCCGAAGGTGAAAATCTCAACGCCATCTTCCTTGAGCTTCTTAGCGGCCGGACGAGGATCCCCGGCGTTAGAGTAACCGTCTGTTACTAAAAAGACCGCTTTCGTCGAGTTGGCTCGCGCGAATTTTAAAACATCCTTTAAAAAAATCTCTATTTCAAAAAATGTTTCTCTGCAGTCTGAAAGGGCTTGCATAGGTCAATCATTCACCTGCGCTTGTAGAAGAGCTCCGAGAGTATAAGTGCCTCCACCCACATAAGTTATTCTAGCCAACTGGTCCTCCAGTAACTTGCACTTGTGGTTATCCGGAGAAGGCTGGGTGATATGATCAACGTGTCTGACAACGTTTCTTCTTGAACTGAAAGTGATGACCGCCACTCTTGTCGCCTCTACCGAAACCGTAAAATCTGCCAGTAATTTCCGAACAAACTTCAGCTCGTTGAAGAAATCCTCAGCACCTTTTCAATTGAACAATGTTAATTAAACCGACCTAAAAACACCAAAACATCCGCAGGTGCTACTACTGATATTAGATAAACAAACAGTCGCTCGTAATTCCACGAATACCGTAACCTTACCTACCTACGGAGGACGAACTGTCCACTAGGAACACTAGCTCAACTTTCTTATTGGGAACTTTGCGTAGCCTGGCAACGTGTCTTTTGAGATTGAAACCCAAGATTTCCACTTTGCTTTTGCGTACGACTTGCGCGTCGCCGCTGCTGGAACCTGTCAAGGGGTAGGTTTCCATATCGGGCGGGCCTCCGTTGTTTTTGGACGTATCGGCCAACGACAGCGGAGAGATGGTCACCGTCAGAATGTTATAGAAGACCAGAAACAGTAAGATAACTCCGACTCGAAGCTCTTTCTCCGACTCCCTATCGAAACACAATATAGTGGCCATGGTTGTCGAGGCGCGAATGTAGGGCCCGACTGATTCTTTCGAAGGAAGAAAGATTTTTGGTTTAATCACCGTCGAGACGATCGTTGTTGAATTGCCGATAAAAGAATTTTCGGCATTTCTTTCGGTTGGAACCTAAGCTATAAGCGTAAGCAACCGCCATAACGGAGCCTTACCCCCAAAGAGTTTTTAAATAGCCCTGGAGAGAAAACGAGAAATTACATTCGCGTAAGATGGATCATTCTGGTTCGTGATGGGTTGAGTCTCGATGGCAGGATGGAGATTAAAGTTCCAAATCAAAATACAATGAAATTCGTCAATTTAACTAAATCAAGATGATTAACTTGCTTAGTTAGTTACTTTCCCTCGACGATCACAAATAGCGCGGTGGCAACAGGCCAAGATTCTTCGATACTCGTGGCGCCCTCCGACTTAAGTTCTTTATTAAAGAAGTCGGTCTGGTTTGTATTGGCGGTGTTGATTCGGCGTCGGCTAGTCGTTATGGATGGTTTTAAAGCGAAAATATCGTTAAATGTCTTCTTTTCTGAGCTTGAATTCTTTGAGGCCTTCAACCTTGAGCTAGAATTGAATCTCGCGAGCTTTTTAAGCGCGACGCTTTAGGTTTGTATCTTTTATTGTCGGCTCGTTAACCATAAACCCCCGTGCTTCCTTTTTTAAGTTTACAATATTTTTCTTTCAGAAATAGCTCAAAAGGCAGTTATACCATAAAGGTTTTATGATTATATCTCCGAGGATTCCAACCTCTGACCTTAAAGAGGCTGCTTACTATAGTACTTTTTTTCAGGAGAAGGCTTGTAAATTAGTTGCGAGAAAAATAGTTGTAAAACAAAAAATATACCGCAGGGTTGCCATAAAATTTTCATTTGAATTTTTCCTTATTTTTCGAGGTTTTCCTTGACAGTTTCAGGTAATTTTCCCTTCCCACTTTTATTTGTAGGAAATTCGGAATATTTTGGGTTAAAAAATTACTAGCATCATGAACTTACTACTATGGCAAAAGTAAAAAAAAAAAAAAATAATAAACAAAACTTCAACCCATATAATACATATCCTTCCTTTAATTTAAAAACAAGTTGGGAAACTTATTTACTTTGCTCTTTATTGATTTGCAACTGCAGGCATTAAAATTAAATTATATAATGAATAATTCAAGTGTTATAGAAGTTTATGTTCACAACTCGGTTGGCGTGTAAACACTATTCTCTCGATATACAAGAAGTTTACAAACATATGTGATAAATTCCTGGTTTATCAAACACTTCACATCAAGGCGAAATGAATTCCGTTTCCCATGTTTTAATATTTTAAAAATGAATATTTGGTAAAATGCATTGAAAGCAGGTGTTAAGTGTGTTTTCGATCACTTTACAAAACACCAAGCTGTGTTTTGCAAACCCAACGGCCTTCAGTTTACTTGTACTTGAAAACTTACGTTATAAACCAATTTTTAATCGTCACAATAAAAGAAATTAAAAATTTATATTTTAGATCTAAAAAATAAAATAAATATTTGAAAAAATTATTTTTATCAATGAATAAATTTTAATTAAAATACAAGTCGTGGTAAACATCTTACAGGGAATACATATCGGAAATTTTTCATACATAAGTCTCCTCACTTTCTCTTTGCTAACGAATTCAATAAATATTCAACGGATATCGTTTACACGTTTCTTTTAATATAAAATACTTCCATAATTGCCTTCTTTATCACTAATATTTGATAATTGGCTAAATTTAAGGCCGCTATTTTGAAGATCATAATTAGCTTTACGAAGACATTCCGGCTTGGGTATGAAACGACACGCTACTCCGAACAAAATAACGGCGCTTCCAATTAAGGAATACAAAGTTGGTCTATATCCATTCAAAGTAATCTCAAACATAATCGAAAATGGAACGAAAGATAATCCAACGAAGGCTTGCGCCCCGGAGTCCCCCAAACGGTAAGAGAAACTGAAGAACAGATTAGACACGGCAATTGACCCTGATGCTGCAACAACAGCCAAAGGCCAAACGTCACAATCGAGACTAAACATTCGAGTGCTGAAAGCAATTTCAGCAACGGTAACCAGTGTCAATAACAAATATAAAACGTAATTTAAGGCGTAGAGGTTAAAATTCAAAATCTTCTTGGAAAGCAAACACGTCGCCGCGTAGGCGAATGTTGCTAGCAAGGTGAACCCAATCCCGCGTATATCCAAAGCGTCATTACCACCAAAAAGGAACGAAGGTTGGCTGACGATAAACACTCCGCAGATGGCCAAAATTGAACCGAATATCGAAGACAATTTAAACGTTTCTTCAGATACCATTGGCGAAATTATGTTGACTACTAACACGCTTAAAGACGCGATAGCCGAAACATCGGACTGCGGGATGTAAACCAGGGCAAACTGCTCGCCATAAAGATAGGTCACCCAACTTAGCAACCATAATGTCGCGAAGGGTATTTGCGACTTTTTGCATTTCGAGCGAAAGTTAGAGGTTAACGCTAGAATGGGTTGGTAAAACAGGACCCCGATGATCCACCTGTACATACTCATAACCATGACGTTGTCCGTCTTGATGTATTTCTTTTGAAGAACTAGACCAAAGGCCAAGGTTAGATTGCCACCCAAATTAAGAATAGCGGGCAAAATTATCCAAAATGTAGACGTCAACGACAACATTTCTGTTGAGCCGATTAGTTCCCTTTACGTGGAGGCGCGAACTCTCTTTGCTATATAATATGAAAGCTGAGTTATTGTTGTAGAATAACACCGTTTTGATGTAAAGGCTGTGTTATATGTTATCATAGTTTTCAAGGTTTAAATCAAAATTGGTTTTGAGTAAGCGTTAAAAATGAAGCGACTAAAAATTAAGATATCTTTCAAATCGATTATTCTCATTTAATGAGAAAAACTGAATTCCTTATTTTAATTCAGAATCGCATTTTTGTCGAAACTTAAACAGACCAATTAAAATGGCCCCCTAGTCCTAGTAGGTTTAAGCAGTGAAACAAGGGGTTCGAACCTTAAAATAATTTTTCATTTCGTTAAGAGTGTTCGACTCCACGGGGAGAAGGGAAAATGAGCTGGGAATAAATTAATTAACAACTATGAAAACTGTCAATGCGGTCCCCAGCTGTGTAACAACAGGGACACTTACACAGAGACAGCCACATCAAAACGTCGAGTACGCGAGTATACACGGCTGTACGTTTGACTCTACTAATCTTTAAAAGCCCTACGCTTGACAGTACCAAACTTATTACACTAATACGTCGGTGTACAGGAAATCGCTTCTCGACAAAAAAAAAATAAATAAAAACCTTAATTCGATGCCATCATTAATATTCCTCGATTTTACAAAACTTATAGGAATTTATATAAACTTATAACATAAACGTAGGCAGGAAGTAATACAAACTAATAACCTTATGCAGAAAATTCTATAAACTAATAACATAAACTTATTAAGGAAATTACATAAACTTATACAGGAAATTATATAAACTTATTCAGGAAATTATATAAACTTATTCGTGAAATTATATAAACTTATTCAGGAAATTATATAAACTTATTCGAGTAATTATATAAACTAATACCATAAACTTGTGCCTGAACATTTCATAGATTTCTACACATATATATTATAACTCACAGTTTAATAGTTCGGAATTTCCGATGTAAAGTGTAAATAAAAAGCCAAGTGATAGAAAAGACAATTAACCGATCTCTACAGTGGTTTTGAAGTAGAGGTTGAAGCAAAAACCTACTACAATTCTAA
Source organism: Phalangium opilio (assembly GCF_054372755.1). Classification (NCBI taxonomy): domain Eukaryota; kingdom Metazoa; phylum Arthropoda; class Arachnida; order Opiliones; family Phalangiidae; genus Phalangium; species Phalangium opilio. The sequence goes on from NW_028324170.1 coordinate 6,252,257, forward strand.
CAAACCGCAACCGACTGACTAAAAAAAATTTAATTTGAATACCAAGGGAGAGAAATGATCGGTAAACGATAGTTAATGGATCGATCGGTAAGTTGCGATCGGTTGCTTTACCGACTGACTCAGAATATACCTTTTCAACGTAAAAAAGGGGTAGGCAACCCTCAGTATCGCGACATCCATTGCCGTCTCTGCGCACTCTCATGATACAAAATGACTACAGCGCAGGTGCAAAAAAGCAAGATAGAAGGCGGAGTTTTACCCCTGTTAGTTACATCGAAATGGTCCATATAGTCCCAGAACCTCTCCGTGACATACGTCACTTTAAAAAGTTAAAATTCAATATTCGATTTTTTTTTTGTTGAGAAACGCGTAAATTTATCCTTATATTGTTGGTACCCTATATAGAGCATTCGATAACAATACAAATGCCAGATGAATTCCTAGCTATTTCGCGACGGTCTATTAAACATCGACCGACTTCTTAATAGTTTCATAACTAAAAAGATATATGGGGGAGGGAGAGGGATAAACATAAAAAATAATAATAAAAAACCTATTTATTACAACGGTAAGTTTTTTAAGGCAAAACATTCACACCTGTTTTCTAAATTTAGATTAATATCTTAGATCTTCCATCGGAAAAACTAGCTTTGATGACTAAAAGCTGGGGCATAAGTAACGTAACATCAATAAGTATAGTATGTACTTAATGAAATACGCTCGCTAATGGTGTATTGTCCACCACAAACACTAAATAATTTTTGTCAATCAAAACCTTTCGTAGTTCAAGCAATCAACCCCTATGACGGAAACAAACCTTAAAGGGAGCCATCGGAGGGTTTGCATTTCCCTCCCGCGGATTTCCGAGCCCTCTTCTAGCTACGAGGGGAGTGAATAGAAAGTATCCCCCCATGGCCACCTAGAACCAGGCTTCTCCCACAGAAAACTGAAACAAAGTTGGACGTGCAGATTCAGCGCCACAAAAGTGCAGCGTCGAAATTTGAAACGAATAGGCAGACTGGCTAGCATACCCTCCGGTGGCTCCCTTTAATTTATTAAGAAATTCTTCATTGCGGGAATCAAGCAATGATAAGTGCATACTTATTAGTTATTAGGCTACTTATGATGAAAAAAAAGAAAGATTTATGTGTTCGCATTCATACATTTCTCTTCCCTTTACTTGGCATTCGGCAAACATACAATCGATCGTTATTAATAATTAGCTAAACACATAAAACAAAAAAGACTTTTACTCTACTGTCGTTTGAAAAACGATAAAATATAATAGTAATATAAATTCTAATGAAAATCTTTTAAACTTCTTGTTCGTGGTTGTTGAATTATTTGGTTCCGCTCGGTTTCACTTTGCTATTCGCCAAATGAAACGTTTTTGTTTTCTTTTGCCGTGCTTGTCTAGAGGTCTTTCGTGGTAGTGTGTTGACCCTGGTAGAGACGACACCAATTGTACAGAAAAACACTTTTTCTCGGATATCAGCTAACATGGGTTGCCACGGATGTTCTACTTTGTGTTCAAGTGCACTTAGTGATGTGGAAGAACGGAACAGTACCGTTTGTAAAGTGCGCTTGAAGACGAGTATGGTACGATCTATTTAGTTCGTTTGGACGCGAAGCTTTGACGAACTGTCCCTAAATCGAGGGCAAGAGAGCAATTTTCTTCGTTATTAAAATGAGAAATTGACGGGAAAATAACTAGTCAGAAAAAAAAACAAGTCAATTGTCCGAAGTGGGGAATTTTATTAGGGATGTGCAAACCTAAAGGACTAGCTCAGCTACACGGCGTTGCCCGAGTGTTTTAAGGGACTAGAAATCGGGAAGAGTTTCCAGTCTATGTAAACACGAAACACTAAATAGTCTTTGGGGAGGAAATGGTTCTTTGTGTTGCCGTCACAACATTGTGGAGAACTAAACCAAAACCACTTCTAAAAACTTCCCTGATGTTACTTACATAAAACCATGCAGCTTGCTTAAATTCGGTAAATAGGGGCCATCCGTAAACCCTAATCATAAGTTCATAACTTGTAGGTATACGGTGTCCCTTAGAGCAAATTGTCATGGAACATTTTGCACTCAAAACTACCTACTATATTTCGGTCCTACTAATGTATTATTAACAGCGGCACAATAGGCTTTACACAGAATGCTTAAAAGCCACAGGCTTAATAGTTCAATTATTCGCACACCCCTAAATTGTACCTTGATAACGCGCTTAGTACTTTTTCTCGGTTTACAAAAGATGTCTTTCTTTTGCCCAAAAGGCGTGAAATCGACGTTTTTTTTCTTCTTGTACGAAAAATCGTATTCTTAAGTCGGTTGAATGAACCTGGATTTCAAAGGAAGACGATTCATTATAGCTGACCAGTTCGGTGGACAAAGACGGGAAGGTAAAAGCGGCTCAGGGATTATTGCCATGAAAGGATACCATCATGAGGATTAATACCGTCTTTCTGGTAGGACTTTACTTTTAATTACTCCGGCAAATTTGGTATAAAACCGAAGTATCTAGAAGTTGAGAGTATACTCTGGGAATGAGAGAACGCATTATTTTTTGTTAATTTGCTTAATTACTCGAGCCCTAATAGTTGTAACCCCAAGAATTGCGTATCGTTGGAATGGGAAGAAGTAGAGGTATGGCATATTCAAAGGATTTACCTGAATGTCTTTTAAAAACCAGAGTTATAATAGGCAAAATGGAGGTGCAAATTATAGGACTAAGGACGGACTGAACGTTATCATTAGCTTAATTACTCACTGTAACCCAAAGTATTTAGTCGCTTTGGAAAAGAAAAGAAGTTGGGCTATAACATTTTCAAAGAATTTCCCAAGAAATCCAAAATATTACGTACTTATCGTGGCTCTGGATTAGGAAGCAGTGAAGCCATGACTTACTCAAGGGCGCCGGCAGTCTTTTCGCTAATTACTAAAGAGTTAATTCTACTTTAATTAACAGAAACTCTCTTGGATTCTAATGATCACAATTATTCAATCAAAATCGGAGTTGCCATCGACATTACCTCGTACTAAAGAAGGGGACGCTATCATATTACTGAAACAACATCCGAATGTCTTTGCCCAAGCGTATCAGGATAAAATATTTCTTCAAACGTACGGAAATCTACTTGGAAAGCCCGGATTTTTCCCTCAACAACGGTCCCTTCCTTATCAGCCTAAGAGCCAAAATGACCAAAGACTAACAGCTGAAAGACCAATAGAACCTGATGAGCCCACAACCGAAAACGACCAAAGACTAACAGTTCAAAAACCAATCGAACCTGATGAGCCTAAAACTGAAAACAACCAAAGATTAACACCTGAAAAACCAACTGAACCTGATCCGCAAGAAGAATACGTTTTTGTGAAATTAATTACAAACAATGAGCAACAACAATCGTTGCCAAAAAATATTGTAAACCTTAAGAATGAAGAAACGGTAACGTCGCTAATTGACGCGCCTATATATCAAAATACGTCATCACCTGCCATTACTGCCATACCTGAAGAAATAGGTAAGTTATTATCGCTAGTTTATACGTCTGTTTGTACCTTTCACTTCATGTATTCGAGAAAGTGGTTAGTTTGTATTTGAGAATGATAAACCCCGAGGGGTCACTGAGGAGGCAATTCTCTAACGCTTTTCTGTTCGTTTCGTCTTACTTTTCGAACGAATTTTACGATTACGAAAGCTAAAATTCTAAAATCCAATTCTGTAACATTTCGATTTTCGCGCGTTCGAAAAATGAGAGAAAAATTTCGAACAGATGAAACGACAGGGGTCGGGCTGTCGTTGTTCTCTTTTCGTGTCGTAGTTGACGACTTGACGTCTGCTAATTTTAAAAATGGCGTTTAATCAGCTGGTTATTTTAGAATATTTAAGGAGGTTAGAAGATGAGAATAGACGCGTTTTAAGAAGAGAAAGGGTATTAAGAGACACTGGACGCGCTTTTGAGTTGCAAGACTCACAATTTGTAAGACTATTCCGCCTTCCTCGGCCTATGGTGTTTGAAATGTGTGATGATTTGGATTTTGCTCTATGTGGTGAGAGATCGACATCGTTGCCAGTGCCTCTGAAGGTAAGCCTCGGGTTGTCAGTTAGCAAATCTGAGAGCTTTTTTGATATTACAGTTATATTATATATATTTATTTATATATATATTTTTTTTAAAACAGATCTTGATTGCACTTCGTTTTTATGCCACAGGATGCTATCAAATGAATGTAGCTCAGGATTATCTCTTGAATGTAAGCCAGTCTACTGTCAGCCGAGTTGTAAGGGCTGTAAGCCAAAGCATCGTTGAAAATCTAATGGATAAATGGGTGAAGTTTCCCGTTACAGAAGAAAGTATGACGAAAGTCAAGAAAGGGTAATAATATTTGCACATAATTGCAAAAACCTTAGGCAACATGAGGGTCTGGATTTATTTACTGTTAGCCCTCATGGTTTGTGTCAGTGAAAGCTATTCATTTGTGAGTGTTACACATGGGAAAGTGCTAACACTATCCGCGTAACTTAACTGACTGCCAAAATATGTTTAATGCCGCCTTCAAACTATTAAAACTATACGCTGGGTAATATGTATTTTTAACAAAACAGATTCATGAAGCTATGTAACATCCCAGGAATAATTGGTGCCTTGGACTGCACACATGTAGCAATTGTTACTCCAACCAAAAAAGATGAAGAACTAGCTGCATGTCATTTTATCAATCGCAAAGGATTTTTTTCGATAAATTGCCAACTGGTAGCCTCACCAATTGCAATTATATTTTAAAGGATACTACCGGAGGCTTGCATGGGCGCGGTACCTTTCCAAGGAGTAAAAGGACCACTGTCATTTGGCTAGTGTAGGCGTAGAGCTCCTGCAAGCCTCCAGTGGCACCTTTCATAATTATGAAATAAGATAAACAATGAAATATTTCCCCAAATGTTTCACACCTAAAATAGATATGTGATAGTGATGCTATAATACTTAACGTCAATGCCAAATACTCAGGAGCTACTCATGATTCGTTTATTTGGAAAAATTCATTGGCTAATTCCCATCTACAAGAAATGCATATGAATGGCTCTTTGAATAGCTCTTTTCTTCTCGGTATATGTTATATTAATGGTCCAGGAGATTTTTTTTAATGTATATTGCTTTTCAGCGGATTCAGGTTATCCATGTCAGCCGTGGTGTCAACCACCTCATCCAAATCCAAGTAGAAATTCGCCAGAATCGCGTTTTAATGATGCCCATGTGGATGGTCGCAAAATTATTGAATGTTGCAATGGTATTTTAAAGCAACGCTTCCGTTGCCTTTTGAAAGACCGCACGCTTCATTACTGCCCTACAACAGCTGGTACGATAATCAACGCGTGCTGCATTTTGCATAATATGTGCAGATCGCGAAGAGTCCCTGAAGATTTTACTGGTGAGGCGCCATTGGATGACGCAGATACGCTATTTAATACGGACGAAGGCCAGGCCATTCTCGCTGATCGAACACCTGGCATACACAACAATTGGCATAATGCCGGAGTGCGAGTTAGAGATCGTTTAATACGGCGGTTTCGTTAGCCTGATTCAAAAATATCAGTTTTCTTGTTCATTGTAAAAATCCACAGCAGTTTAAATAGACTTTATAATACATGTACAGTTTTTATTAAAGATATTATTTACAAATGTGGTTATTTGTCCTTAGTCAATTTTAGGTATTGCTTGGTTAAGCGGTAACAAGCTTCAGCGATGTTTGTTAAAGCAGTTGCTTTCTCCTCTTCAACCTCAACTCTCCTTTTTTTAACCTGTAACAATTCTCCATAGTGAGCAAGAGTTGCTTCTGCCGCGCGCGTTTGCCGTTCTTGAAGTTCTTGCATAGTTTTAAAAAAGCTTTCTGTTGAGTTTTCCTTTAACTCTCGAGAATATGGTGCTTTATTTTGGCGGCTTCTCCCTAAAATTCATTTAATTACCTTCAATATGTTTGTGAAGATTTATTCAACAGATACTACTTCTCTCATTTGGTTGACTAATCACTGGTGGCGTTCGGCAAACTTGCTGATGGCGCGATGCGTTCTCGCGTCGTGGTGGCGTTCGAGGAACAGAAAATGTCACTGGTGAAGCTCTGCGGCTTATGGGAGTGGAATGCCTGTTGTCATTTCCTTGACCCTCTGGTACTACATGTTCTTCTGGGCTTAACGAAAACCCATCATCATTGTAATAAATAATCTGTTCCAAAGCACTTGGGGCTGGATTTCTTGAGCAATGCGCAATAGGTTCTGCTTCCTCATTAGCTGTAGCTTGCTACATGGAACCGAACCAATGTAATGAAGTTGGAGGAATTACACTGAACGACAATCAAATGAAGTGTTGGTATACCTCTGGACGAGGAAAACCGCCTTCCCTGACAATATTGTTTCCTGTCACCGCGGTCCACCCTATTACTGCAACAAGCCGGCCCTCTAGTTCGCTAAGCTTCTCTGCTGTTTTCTGTCCACCACCCGTTCCATTTTGGCTTTGCATGATCCTGGCTGCTTTTGCTTTGGTCAGACTTTTCCAGTCAGCTAAACACTTAAAACAAGCGGGAAAAGTTTCTTATGCCGATAATATTATACTCTAATATTTAAAATTTACCTTTTTCCATTGCTTTACTGTTTTAAAAGCACCCGATCCCTGGCTATTTAGTTCGGTAGCCAAATCCTCCCACATCTGATTAAACATATCTTGTGTGAACGCTGCGCTAAACTTCCCATCCACGAACTTTTTGTTGTTTTCAAGAAATACTACCATAATGGCCCTTTGTTCTTTAGAAATCTTTGAGCTATTCTTTTTATTTTGAACGCGAAGTGAAGAAACAGACTCAAAAGATTCATCCATTTTTTATTTGAACAACTCCAATCAATACAGTGCACTGCAATCACTTAAATATATAACCCTCGACTTCAAAAATCCAATATTTGTTAAGCCTAATTCGAATTTCGCGCGCGTCTTCCGAAGTCAAAGCGGATTGGCTGGATCACTAGATCACGTGACTCAATGTTCGTTTTATTTATTTTCTTTCGTTTTCAAGTTTTACGAACAAGTTCATCTCGAAAACGAACGACATAGCTTAGAGAATTGACACTAACGAAAACGATCAATCGTTTTCGAGTTCTAGGTTTCGTAATTTTTAATGTTCGAAATCTCAATAAACTTTACGAATGCGTTAGAGAATTGCCTCCTCAGTCACATAATGTAACAATTAAGGGATTGCACCTATCTCTAAAAGCCCAGCTGCCCTTGACAGTGATTACACAACTCATCTGTAATCGTTGTACAGGGAATCCGAGAGTGATTAGCCCCTCGGGTATAGGATTGACACGGTTATTAATCAAACGTACCCATCATAGAAAATAGGAACGAGGAACAACAATTAATTACGAGGCGAGACGAGCACGAAAACGAAAAAGAGGAAACGGAGCGTGAATTAAAATCACCAACGGATTTAATTAGCTTAGCAGCGGCGGACCAGCGAGTCACCGCCGTCGAAGACGACGACCAGCACCAGGAACGATCTGATGACGATGGTGACTCGTACGCTCCCTTCGAAGTTGTCGTTCAGTTACGCGAAAGAAAGACAGTACGACCCTTGATATCGCTCGAGAAAACCGAAAGTGGCAAAGACAAGTACAGGAGTAAAGGATACAAACACACTAATTATAGGAAATTAGAAAGGTTGGAAGAGACGCAGTATTTCGAAGAAGAATGGGACAAGGAAAGGAAAGTACAGGTAACAAACACCGTTACACTTTATTAGTATATGACAAAACGAAAATTTTGGAAAGTGTCCCGGCCGGTCATACTTATTATTATTACGTTACTTAGGATTTAGTACGATAATTATGTTCCTTTATTAAGGTGAAAGAAAACGGAGAAGCTGTAGTTTTGAATGACAAAGATGCGGACGAAGAGGAAGAGAAAATAAAAGAAAAGATCGGCCAACACTACGCCAAACATCCTGGAGTTGGACACCCTGAAATCTCCGGGAGTTCCAAGGCAATTCCAAAGGAACGCCCCGAATACTGGGACACTTACAAGTACCACGCCCCCCAACTATCCAAGGATTTTAAAATTTCTGATCATTTTAGGAAATGGGTTTTAGCTATGAGTAGATAAGTACTCCCTGGTGAGAGGGAAGAACTAATTGCCAAATTTATGAAAAAAAATGTACATGTTGCGAATTTATGATCTACAATACTTACTTTGTACCACCAGCAGTGGTAATTTCACTGTAAAAATGGTACTATATAAAAACGACAAAATCACTGCCTCCTTTATACTATCAAGGCCCGTGCATGGGCTGACCCCCCCCCAAATAAGCCTAAAAAGCAAAAGTATCCTGGTGGCCCTCTATTCGTATACCTTGGCCGTTTAACTGCAACGATAAAGCCCGCGAAATCCAAAGTAGGCGGGATTTTTACAAAAACTGCGCCATCTAGGTATAAAGTTAGGGCAATCCTATACAAGCTAAAGTCCCCAACAAAAAGAGTACCATGCCCTGGCCTTGATAGTATAGAGAAGGCAACGGTAAAAATGCCCAACTCTTGTTTTCTACTGCACAAAATGTTTCAAATTTTATTTCATTAAAAATCAATTGTTCAGTGATTGGCGTTACAATTTTTGCTGAATCTGTACAGAATATTTAAAACTCGATTAATAATAATAATTATTAGAATAAATTGACGCCAGAAAAGATTTTTTTATTAGGCCAAATTCTTTTGGTCCTTGATATGAGTTTTCAAATGTTTCATGATTCCAAACATTAATATCCTTTTTGTGCCTGAAAAAAGGGGAAGGAAAAGTTTTTAAACTAAAGTATTCTGGTGAAACTAAGATACTGAAATGCTATAGTAATCCATTCCCCCTTCCCTAAGTAAATATCGCTGCTGAAAGATTACAGTAAAGATCAGATTTGTAAATAAAATTTGTTTATCTATTATAGAGTTTGTGGAGAAATTTTTTCACTCTTTTCACTAGCATTTTACTATTTTTTGGACTGACTGTTGTGGGCTGCTATTCACTCTGTTTTCAGAAACAGAACATCCCTAAAAGTTAATTGGAATCTTTAATTGGCTTCATTTCAATAATATTTAAATTGGAATGTCGTGATCATATTTTTCTCACACCGCCAATCACGTGATCATATTTTTCTCACACCACCAATCACGTGATAATATTTTCCCCGCGCTTTCGCCCCCCATGGTGCTCAAATAGACCCACCCAATGTTGAGGAGTGATCATGGCAGGGAGCCCACTCTTAAATTTAAATTCCTTATAGGAAAAATAGGAATTTTTTTCCGGAATTATAGGATTTTATAGGAGAAAAAAATCACGTGTTTTTATAGGAAAATATAGGACTAAAAATGCAGCTCTAATATAATACAATTTTGGGCTTAAACTATGTAGAAAAATCCCAAAAAATAAAAAATAACAAATTGGATTTTACTTTGAAAACTCAGAAGAACTTAATTAAAACATAACATAATATAATATATAAAAAATCCTAAGCGAGCTCCACAATTTCGGTGTCTATTCAAATGTGATCTCGATAAAGAAAAAAAGCTAAATTTTGATAAATTTGATGCTAAACTATACGAAAACTTCGACTAAGTCAAAAATATAGGATATTATAGGACCTTTCATGAAATTATAGGATAATAAAGGACAGGTTCAAAAGTATAGGAATTATAGGACTGGTGGGCTCCCGGTCATGGGGAATTTATATGGGTGTAGTACATCACATCATCTGAAGTATTTACTTACCAAACATTTTGAAGAGTTGGTCATCACAGATGATATATCTCTTGTTTGTGGGATCCTATAAATAATTATCATCATTATAGTCAAAGGTTTAATCTCTTCAGACTCTCTGCCCCCCCCCTCTCTCTTAGAGAAGTACTGTTAAATGTTGACACATTTTCAAATTTAATCAATGTAAAATTAAATTAAGTTAACTTTAGTAAATATATCATTATTTCATTAACTTTAGCATTTCATTTTAATAGTTGCTTAAATCTCCCTGAAATCTGTAAATTTGTAAATTTTAATTTCCCCAACCGATTCCACTGTAGAAAAAAAGAAAAAAAATTCCCCAACCACCGATTCCACTGTAAAAAAAAAAAAAAAAATTCCCCAACCGATTCCACTGTAAAAAAAAAGAAAAAAAAATTCCCCAACCAATTCCACTGTAAAAAAAAAAAAATTCCCCAACCGATTCCACTGTAAAAAAAAAAAAAAAAATTCCCCAACCAATTCCACTGTTAAAAAAAAAAAAAAAAAATTCCCCAACCGATTCCACTGTAGAAAAAAAGAAAAAAAATTCCCCAACCAATTCCACTGTAAAAAAAAAAAAAAAAAATTCCCCAACCAATTCCACTGTTAAAAAAAAAAAAAAAAATTCCCCAACCAATTCCACTGTAAAAAAAAAAAAAAAATTCCCCAACCAATTCCACTGTAAAAAAAAAAAAAAAATTCCCCAACCAATTCCACTGTAAAAAAAAGAAAAAAAATTCCCCAACCAATTCCACTGTAAAAAAAAAAAAATTCCCCAACCGATTCCACAAAAAAAAAAAAAATAACTTATACTTACAAAAAGATTCCTTTCTCTGGCAATCTCCCACATTCTTTTCACGACAGAGTGTCTTGGCATCTAAAAACAAATGAGATGCGCTCCCTTGAACTCCCTCTTCATTATCCCTTTATAGCCATATGAACAAAGTGTAATAATTATATCCCACCTCTTTAGCACCAACCACTTCAGCCAGATCTGCGGATAATGTGCATGGTCTGCTATAGGCAGAGTTTGATTTCTTGACTTTAACACCCGCACCATCATCATCTTCCTTCTTGCGTTTACCTCTTCCTCCAGTTTGTTTTGCTTTTTTGCTCGAAGCCTAATATAGATAGACAAAACATATTTCTAAAAATATTGTCAATTGAATAAAATCAAGAAATGTATCTCTTACCTTACTTCTCCTTGGAAGAGATTCTTCTTCTTGAAGTCGCTTCGCTACCATTTCATCATTATCAGCCTACAAAAGAATATGATTTCACATGGTGGCCATTTTGGAACCACTGTGTATGGAAATATGTAAATAAACTTACCTCATCACTATCATCCATGCTCTCCGCATCTTCCTCATCACCACTTTGGCTTTTGCTTTCTCCCTGGCTTGAGGCGTTTTTCGCAACCAAATCCATCAATATGGCATCAATCTCCTTTTTTCTACAACACGCGAGAAATTAAACCATTTTAACACATCTCTATTAAAGTTCTGACACAAAAACAATATACCTATCAGTCAGATCAACATCTAGTGACTCTTCCAGGCTTTTACGAACAGCTTTTGACGAAAGTTTCGTTAGGTCAGCTCCTTTCAAAATCCCTACAATTAAGAAAATACAACAGATATTTTTATTAAAGAGAAAAGAGACTCAAAAAACAAACTGACCCCTCCCCTCTCTGCCTAAAGTTCACAATTTAAACTATCTGGCTATGTGGATTCGATAATAAATATAATTTACAACAAAAATATGCCCATAATAATAATAAAAACTTTACGAGTATGATAATTTGCCGATATTTTCTACAAATTATTAGATAATTAGAAAATTGCACTTGCATTACCGCCATTTTATATAACCAAGGCTTAAATTAAGTGTAAACTTAACTAGGTAGTATTGCATGTCAAAAATAGACTTATACGAATGGAAATTAAATGAAACATACTTTTAATTTCATTCAGGAGTGTTTCATTTGATATATTCTGTTCCGCCATAGTAGAAATATGTCATTAACTAATTGAAATTACAGGAAAATTCTATCAAAAGTAGCTTTCTACTTCTGATGTGCCGCTTTCGAAAATACACGACTAGCAAAAACAATCACAGCTGTGGTATTGTAAAGTAAACTTTCTTTACTATTCAGTGGTGAGTAGTCACGTTTCACCATCTGAGTCTTATCCCTTTTTCATTACCCCTGGTCAATGTGCGAGGCGGCGAGCAGTCTGGGAAATAGCAGATTATAGCACACTTCCTCTGGTCCAAAACCAGTTTATTAATTGATTGGACTAGTTTTTTAATTCAAGAAGTGGGGGTTGCTGGTCCTCGGGACCAGTTTATTAATTGCAAATCTATAGGAGAACAAAGGCCAGGACCAGTCCGGAGACCAGTTTATTATTTCAGACTTTAGGGGGTCACTGGTCGAAAGGACTAGTTTTAAAAATAACCTTATTTCCCAGACTGGCGGCGAGGCGCTTGACGTCACGTGATTATAAGCAGAAGATGTTTATTTACGGAATACGGAAATATATAGAAAATAAATGGGTCACCCACTGTCACTGTCAATATCATAGACTTTTAAATATTATTTTAAAGTTAATTTAAATATTCAAATCCTAATTTTTTTTTAAGAATGCTTAAAGATTTCACGCTATATTTTTTAACATGGAACGTGGCTGGGCAAACGCCTACGGAAAATCTAGAAGCATCATTGGGACTTGGTCCGGAAACAAATTTAAAAAGTGGAATAGAAAATGTTGAAAAACCTCTACCTGACATTTACGCGATTACGTTCCAAGAAGTGAGTGTCAAACCTCAAAAACTTCTTTACGATTTCTTGTTTGACGATCCCTGGATTGAAAGCGTTAAAAAATTACTGTGCAAACATAATTACGTCAAAGTTAAACACACTAGACTGCAAGGAATTGTATTATTGATTTTCTCTAAACGTGAACATTTGTCCAGCATTCGTAATGTTCAAAGTACTTATACGAAAACGGGGTTTGGTGGAGCCTGGGGAAACAAGGGTGCTGTTAGCATACGCTTTTCAGCCTATGGCTGTTCCATTTGTTTTACTGGCTGCCATTTAGCAGCGCATGATGAGTTTTACGCTCAGAGAATATTGGGTAAGCATAGAGTCTCCCAAAGAAAGTTGTTGTATAATTCTGTAATGTTCTATTTTATTTGATTTTAGAATACAACACTGTGATTGACACACAGAATTTTGTTGACCCATTAACGAAAACAATATTAACTCATGATTATGTGTTTTGGTTTGGTGATCTCAATTTCCGGATAGACAAATTAACTGCTGAAGTAATTCTGAAGTTGATTGCTGATCGCGATTATGGGAAACTCATGGAAAATGATCAATTAGCCAAAGCCCAACGAACTGGAGAAGCTTTTGCTGAATTCACAGAATCAATGATAAAATTTCCACCCACTTATAAATATTATTTTGGCAGTGGTAATTCGCGGAAAAATGTAGCAGTGGTAACTGATGGTAATAATTCTCAAGAACTGCTCGAAAAATCTAGTTCAAGTTTTAGTCTCAAAGACAATAGCTCAACCAGCAAAGTGGTACCTGTTAATCTCAAATCTAAAGGTGCTAATAGTGAATCTAGTAGTAGCAATTATCACAAAGAAGATACTAGTAACTGCCCTGAAAGCTCACCTATCAAAGCAGCGCCTGTTACTTTCAGTAATCCTTATTCCAAAGTTACTGAAAGTTATAATTACCTATCACGTAAACCAGCATGGACAGACCGTATATTATACCGTTATACACCAAACGCTTACGAAACACTAAAGGTTTCACTTTCCCTGGAACAAATTGATTACAAATCTCATGATCATTATGTATCAAGCGATCACAAACCGGTTTCAAGTTCATTTCGCGTGAAAGTTTTTTCGGAGCCCGATTTGGTTACAGTATATTTCTACGCGGTGGTTGGCTGGAATGTAGCCAATAGCGATTTAGAGGCATGGTTTCAATTTAACGAAGGACATTTTCCTAGCGTCTGGGATTGGATTGGATTATACAAAGCCGATTTTACCTCGGTTGATGAACATTTGCATTATGTCTGGGCCACAACAGTTCCTGCACGAGGCATTCCATGGGTATGATCTACAAGTCACCTTAACCTGCGTTTTCTTTGTCTTATTCCTTTGTTCATTAAAGGTTGAACGTGAACTACAGGTATTAAATCATGGAAGCGTAGCGGGGGCATCAACATCAAATGCAGCCAATGAAAGGGTATCTTGCCCCCAGGAGTCAAAAGAACAAGTGGTTGTCGAAGCAGGGAGAAACTCGCGTCCTTGGTACAAAGTTGTCTTCATGGACCAATCTCTCTTAGTTCCAGGACAATACAGGTTGCTATATATTAACGGAAGGTTCAATAATGTCCTAGGTATGAGTGCACCCTTCAACATAACATAAGAATTAATGTTAAATGGAGCGGGAATCTTTTAAAAAAAACTAAAAATTATAGTTTTCTTCGGTGGTATATTTTTAGGAATTCAAACTATATGTAAAATAAATAACTTTATAAGGTAATGGTACTTGAAATACTTTGACATGTTTATAGTTTGGTTTGTTCCATGTAAATAAGAATAAATATTTGGAAAAATTATATTGTTTACTTATAATTAGTGTTGCCATTTTTTTTACTTCAAATATTGCATTCCTTCATAAATTTCCAGATTCTAGTTTTCTCCCTGACTTTTCAAGTTGTTTCCCTGCAATCTTCCCTGACCATTTAAATTAGTATATTCCCTTTAATATCAGGGAAATGAATGATTTGTTCACTTAAAATTAACAGGACATTTGACAGTCTTGGTCTAAAGTAAGAAAGACGCCTTCATAGTTACTACTGCCTTTACAAAGACACCTGCAAATATCTACAAAAAAAAATCTGTTTCCCTGAACACTATTAACACCAAGTGTTCAACACTTAACATCAATCCGCTGCTGATTTTTTCCTTTTACGTTTAAAAGATTTTGGAGCACCGTGAACCTTTTTCTGATGAGTACTCAAATGAGTCCTTTGAGTAAAATCCTTACTACATTGATTACACTTGAAGGGTCTTTCACCCGAATGAATTCTTTGATGAGCGATCAAATCAGACTTTCGACTAAATGCCTTTTCGCATTGATCACAATCGTAAGGTCGTTCACCCGTATGGCTTCTCTTATGAATAATTAAGTGTGTTTTCTGATTAAAATCCGCGGAACATTGATCGCACTTGAATGGTCGTTCTCCAGAATGCGTTCTTAGATGAGTGTCCAAATAAAATTTTCTAATGAAAGCCTTGTCGCACTGATCGCATTTGAATGGCTGATCAGTCGAATGACTTTTTTGATGAGCTATTAAGTGACTTTTCTGGGCGAAATCCTTCTGACAGTGATCGCACTTAAATGGTCTTTCACCAGTGTGAATTCGCTCGTGAGCTATTAAGTGATGTCTATGGCTAAATTCCTTCTCACACATGAAGCATTTGAAAGAATGTTCACCTGCTTTGATTAAATGTAACGTTACTTAAACTGTGTCCGCCTTAAACAATCCAGAAATAAAAATTGACTGACTAGGTTTATGGTCATTATCATAACTATCCCCTTCTTCAAGTTGGCTTACAAACATGTTAGCTATTTCAGTTGGATAATTTTGTAAACTACCGAAATAAAACGTTAATGATACAACCAAAATGAATAAACAAGATGAAATAATTATAAATACCTGTCAGTTTCATTGTCCGCTAGATGTGACGCTGTATTTGGAAGAGATATACCTGTGTTTGAAGATGTATCACAATCTTCCTTCATCAACAAGGCCATCTGAAACTGTTGACCTTCCGCACCCTCTTGATTGACCCCATTATTCTAAGATTTATTTAGATGGTGTATTGTATTGTCTAATGAATATGCAAGTTTACTAACCTTCAGATCTTTTATTTCATTTTCCAGCTCTTCAATAACTTTAGTGAGCGTTTCAATTTCCTCTCGTTGTTCACTAATTGTTAATGTACAAACGGCATTCTAACAAATTTAAAAACCACTGTTCATAACGAACGATTGAAGTTTACTTTCATTACGAAAGGTCAATGGGTAATTTTTTTTTAATCTGAAAGTGATTATCGAGTACTATAGGTTGGGTACAATACCTTAGCTTTCTCTTTTTCTAGGAGATATTTCAATTTCTTGATTTGGTCATCTTTTTTTGCGTCTTCTTCGTCACAATCATCCTGATTTAGATCATCATCGTCACAATTTTCCTCTTTTATATCCATTTCCAAAACAAATTCCGTTTCAACTTGTCACTTATGGCTTGTACACTCTCCGATACACCTTTGAAGTGATAAAATATAGGAGTCTTTACGAACTGACAAAGTCACATGCAGTTTTCCATTTGATGGCTATTAGCAGAAGAATACGCTCCTCACAATCTGCCACCATGGAGTGTTTTTTAAGGAGTGATATCAAGCATTTGTAAAATGAAGCTAACAAGACAAGCGGATAAAGTAGTTTAAAAAGGGAGATTAAGGAGAGAAAATAAGAGTAATCTTTAAGAAGTCCTTAAAATTTAAAAAAAAAACTAAGTAAAAAGATCCTAAATTTCAATGAAATATTGTTTTTTGAATAAAATAACACGTAATGCGTGAAAGCCAGCATTTAGGCTGAAATAGCTCAAGGTTAATTCTACGGGCGCCTGTAAAAGTGTTTTACCTTGCAGTACACCTACGTTCAGAGTAAAGCTAACCACCAGGGTGATGCTAAAATAAGACCGGGCAGGCACCCAACGACGAAAAAGTCCCTTTTTTTAGTGTTTCTGAAATGTTTTAATGAATGCTGCGAGAATGGAAAATTTCGAAAGCACGGCGCTCTAGATGATAAAGAATTAACCTACCAGACGTCACCCCCTTCGTCAAAGAGCAATTGTCTCAAATAATATTTTTCGCGCCAAATTCCGTTTGAAGGGAGGGAGGTTTGAAATGAGGTATTAAAGCCAAAGATGGGGAGGGTAAAAAGCTGTACATCTGGGTAATTCGAGCAGGGCTATGGACTTCAGGATTAGGTTATTGCTCCCACATTTAAAAATGCATCGTATAAATTTTAATTATTTTATAAATATTAAATTGTGAAATAAAATTGATTTAATTTTGGAACTGTGTAAATTTAAGTTTTAATTTTTGTATTGTACCAGATAAAGTTTATTCTGTACGCGTCTCCTTGGCTAACTCATGCGCTTCTCGCAATTAAGATAATTTAGTTAGCCGTGATATATAAGCCTCAATGAACGCATAAAGCAAGGTTAAATTAGCAAAGTCTGCTTTTGAAAAGGAAGGTCTTGATTCAGAATCTCCTTATGAAAAAGTATGTTGATTATAAGGTACTAGAAAATTTGTGTGTATAAGTTCCCAAAATGTAAGAGTTTCAGACTGTTAGATTCTCTAACAGCTCTTATTGGGAAAGAGCTGACATTTACGAACGATTTTTTAGTGCCATACAACTGTGTTTCTCATCATGGGTAATCCCTTATCTTCTACCGTACTGCCAGCTCCAGTTCTAGAGGAGTGTTTTCGAAGTTGCGCAACATATTTTGCTGAGCTGAGTACAAATATGACTCATCTTCGAGCTCATCTTTCTCACGTGAATTTTTATTTCTTATTATTTCTTTTTTGAACAAATGTTTGGTGTTGATTCCCAAAAACAGTAAGAATTAATTGTGTAAAAATAATGGTAAGGTTTTAGTAAGTTTTATCAATAATTTAGATGTTATTTTATCGACTAAAAATGGTTGTCTGACCATTTCATTCTCCCTTTCATTATTAAATTTAATGAATAAATAGTTCAATGCTACTTTTTAGAGAAGTTAGTAAAACAGTGTTCAATATAGTCGTAAATAAAGATAAAACCTCTACCATATTTAAATTTTATGGCAATGAATGAAAGTATCTATATAGCCGCTAGTTAATGCAAAGCACATTGTCAAGCTGTACTATAAAAACAAAGGTAAAAAATAGGATTTACGTCAGAACAGTAAAGTAACTTATCTGGCCACCATTTTCCAAGATGACCGTTTATTTTTGATCATCTAGTACTTAGAATCAACTGTCGTACAAAAATAGTTTCAACAACGTAGGTCAAGAGGTTCTGAAGATACAGCTATCAGTTAGCGAGTGAGTGGATTTTTTCAAATATATAGCCTATACATATTTTTAAACTGAGGAGTTATCTATGGGACAGGGGAAATGTTGTTCTTTCTTTGGTCAAAGAAAGGTTGATTTAAGCTAAGCAGCCCGGCTTTGTCCGGTGTTTTAAGGGTCTGGTAACCGTAATGAGAGTTTCCCGTCTATTCAGACACTTAACGCTAAATTAATTTGGGCCTAATCTAACTTTTTTACTACTTTCAGTTGTTATGTAGGCAGTTGTTAACAGGCTTAATGGCTAGGGGTACCACCAAACCACTTCTAACGAACCTTCCACCCAGTCTTACTGATATCAACCCTGATACAGTTTGGTCAACTTTGGAAATTAACGAATTGTGACTGCGCTTAAAGAACTAACATACAAAGGAACAAACCAACAAATTTCTCAAATATGTAAAAGATGACGAATCCATTTCTTTATAACCGAGTCAGTTTCCTTGGTTATTGTTGATGGCTCAAGCACTAGCTCGTGAACGATAAAATGAGCATGGGCTCCATTGGCTAACATGCCCATTATAACGGTCACAAGTTAGGACTCGAAATTTCGACTCCCACACATCGTGAATGACGCGACTATTGTATAGCCGTGACTTGAGAGGTTATAAACATATTGTTTTTCATGCAAAAACCAAGCCGAATTTTATTATTATTATAAACTAACTTAAGACGTATCTAAGGGACTTGGGTACTGAAAATTGTTGAAAAAAAGGCTTCTACAGATCTTTTAACTATAGTGGTTAACGCTACTCCTAAACAAATTGCAATAATGAACTAATATTTTAATTAAAATGTAAAATTTAATTATATCAAATTGGATTCGTTAACTACTATATATATATAAATGAAAATTTACCCTATTCTATAAAAAATACCCTGTTAAATTTGGAACTATATTCAACTATACAATAAAATATAACGTAAAAAAATTAAATAATTACTCACTAATTTAGGGCATGTTAAATAAAATATTTTTGAATAAATTTAATTATAGATCGAAATAAATTAAATAATCTACTCTATTACTGAAAATTTCTAAATTACCTATATTTTAAAAACCAATTAAAGAAATAATCAATTCGAAAAAGAACTTGGTATTTTACCTATTTAATTTTTTAGATATATAAAATTCATTTTTTTCAAAAAAAGCTAAAGCGGTCTTACTCTATGGAAGACCATTTAGAATATGTAATAAAATTTAATCGAACCCGGTCTTTTTATACATTTTACCTCAAACTCTCTCTTTGGATGGTAAAAATTGCGGATTTGGAAAAATATTGAGGGAATAAAACATTTATGAAAACAGATTTTTAGCGAGAAAACGCGAAGCCTTAAGTCACGTACGCGATAGGAACTCGAATTTTTAAATAACAGTTGTTTTACCTTTCGCGTTTAAGCGAAAACATCTAGTTTTCCGAGGACAAACCAAGCGTGACGTTTCGCGTACAGTAAACCCCTAACGGTGCTTATAGAGAGAGATACACGTGGTTCTTTACAAGGGTAAAACGCGCCAGAGGGTAACTAATGGCGGAGGGTTACGTGATAGTAACTCAATAAAGCTGTTATAGGCCTATAGCATACTCGGATTGATATTATACATACTGTAAGCAAACCTACGATGTTTTTCTGGTGTAGGCGGAAGCTGAAGCTGGGCATGGTTTATACATCAGAAAAAAACCATAGCGATGATAGAAAATAAAATTGGATTTAATTTAAGCGAAATAGAATGGACATTTTAATCATTTTACGGCTACTGAGAGGTTATTTGTAACACGACAATATTAGAATACGTTGGGAACCGGAAAGAGTTTCCTGAATATGTAGACACTAAACACTATTTAAATAGTCTTTATCTGCTTAATAATGGCTTTCTTTTTTTAAGAAACTAACATTTTATACTAGTTTTAAATGCTTTATTAGGGGTTAATCATAAAGCTAGAATGTTACGGGGGTCCACAATAGAACGTTCTTAACAGGCTTAATGGCTAGGGATATCTGCTCCTGTCCCAACTTTGAGAAAAACTAAGCCACCAAACCACTTCTAATGAACCTTTACCCTAGTGTTACTGATATCAATTTTGATGTAGTTTTGTCAATTTCACATAATGAACTAGCAAAGAACTTTCTCAAACATGTATAAGATTTAGGATTTGGGTGTTGAGAAGCTGACGAACCATTTTTGATAAACCATGATATTTGGTTTATGTCTCTTCATTTACTCCGTCCCTTGGCAGAGACTTTACCATGGCGCGTGTCGCCAACTGTACTGTGACTGTACTTCAACCAATGGCGTAGAACGTCGTGTACTATCATTTAGTTTTTAACTATACAGGTGTTTTAGCTCGAGGTATACGCGATTTTAATATCTACGCAAGTAGATGTTGCGGCGAATATGATATAGCGTGGCATAGCTTGGATTAACTTCGATTAAAAACGCAGGATAAAGCATTTAATTTGAAAATATATAATTCTAAAAAAGCGATAAATATACGACTCATCTTTTCATACGAACCTTTTTTTGAATAATAAAACTTTATTTTGAAGAATTTCTTCATTTTTCTTTGGTCCATAGATAGTTTGCACTAAAGGGACAACTGAAAATTTCTCCCCCCTCTCTCATTGCAGAGTTGCCAGGCCTTTCGCGAGTCAAATTGCTCAAGTACTGATTGAAACTGAACTGCTAGCCTTAATTTCTTGACTATAACCAACGGCCTGGCAACATGGGAGGAGGAAATGGCAAAACCCCTTTAGTGTTATTTGTGTAAACGACTTAAATGTTTGGCGGACACACGATTTTATAGCCTATGTTAAACAATGTCGCTAGACTAGGCTCGTAGAGAAGATAGTGGGAATAATTATTTGTAGGCCAATAATGACGTAATGTACTACCACGTAGCATACACTTTTATCAGAAATATATTACGTCTATGAACCCTAGCTATTTACGTTTTTGACTCCAAATTTAAATATATCGCGACACAACGTTTCGCGAAACACTAGAATAAGTTTATTGTTAGTTGAAATTTGTTGTTATAAATACTGTAATATTTGTCTTGCAAGATCCTGGTTTTGCCTGAAACATAACCAACCATTTACAATCTTCGAGTTTGATTACTACAGGGTAAAGGTTTGTGGACGTATATCACGCGTAACGTAAAAGCAACCTGGCATTCAGAAGTTCCGTGGAAAAAACATTTACTAATGTAGCGAATGACATATCCTCGTGTTTATTCATCCAATGTGGTATACCAGAGCGCTCGAATCTCGTTAGGATAGAGGCTTCTATCCGGAATAGATTACAGGCAGCGATAATATTAAAAATAATATTAGACGCGTGAATCAAAATATGGCAAAAAGCGAGGGTAAATTTGGCACACGTGTCCTATTCGTCTTCCTGACAAAAATATTCAAATTTAATCATTTATGAACTTAGTGAGAGGCCACCTTTAAAAGTTGGGCTCTGTCGGAAGAGTTCAAAACTTCAAAAGCATAAAGCCACCATAATTTTTCAATAAAAGAGATTTCTCGCTCCAAATTACGCAATAAAAGTGCCTCAGATATGTTCTAAATGTTCAATTCGAATTTATGTAGATTTTCCTGTGTTTATTATTTTTGTTTTGACAAAATAATTTGTGATAAGTGTCAAAGGAGTGTTCATAAACTACGTCACACTGAGGGAGGGGGTTGAAATTTGTGGGTATAGGGTGGATGGTACTATTGTTTAACGTCACATGTTACTTTACTTTACCATGGTTTACCCTAGTTTTGAAGACGCGCGCATCTGTAAGGTATTATCGTTAAAATTATATACCATTATCATTTAAATTATTGTTAGGATAATTAAGCAATACGAGCGACGTTAAATAATAATAAAATTTGCAATAAAACGACTTTAACCATTAATAAAATTTAGTTTCTAAATGCAAAATCACAATGCGTTGGTGGGGGGATAAATGGTTAAAGAAGTCTGGGGTAGTTTTTAGGGGAGGGATTTGAGAAAACGTGACGAAACGTGATAAAAAGGGGCGAGGGGCCAGAAAATGCCTTTTTTCGCCTGAATTTTTGGTGAAGAAATAATTTGTGCCTTTTATATTTTCATTGATATCATGAATTTAGTCTAAATTTTTTTTTTATTAAATTAAGCTTTATACGAACTTTATGTATTCAGAATTAAATGACCCAGGGTTGAAACTAGGTTCAATAATACGAGCGTCGGTATGAATATTAATTAAATCTTATTTGGTACTCGCTGAACGGAAATAAGTTAAGAAAATTTAAATACAAAATTAATAAAAAATAGAATTTAGTAGACACGCATCTCATAAATAAGAGAGATGTGGGTCTATAATAATTGTATTCTATTCTATATTTGAGAGTTGTTTGTTTGTTCTTTATACAGAGTCACAATTCGTTACTGAATTGGACACTAGGTTTTAGTAGTCCTTTAGACGTGTTCCTCAAGGTTGGGCCCGAGAACCCCAAGCCATTAAGCTAGAACGTCATATTCTATGATTAATCCCGAATTAAGCATAATTTTATTCCACTATTGTCCTCCCTGGATAATCATTCTTGGATTATTAAAGGATCTTAAACATGAAAGATGTACTGTTGCCCAATACAGCCTCCATGGCTGAATCGAATAAGCCGCCCTGAATCCGCTGATGGATGAGACCAATATTTGTCTGCAGAAATGGAGGGATATCCTTGCAAACCCTGGAGGTTTACCTTTACCTATACCCCTGCCTTTGGATCGGGAAATTTTTCTTTTAACAAAGAATATGAATTTAATTGGTGGTCATGGTTAGCATCAGTACTAAGAATCATCCTATTAATTTTTAAACTGGCTATTTGTCCAGTGCCACTGCATCACCCCGCACTGAGCCAGGCAGGCTAGGAAATAAGACTGGTTTACTGGTCAAAACCAGCCCCTGCCCTAAGTCAAAACGGTACCAACCCCCAAGGAAACGAGGGTAAAGCCCCAAGAACATGTCAGGGGAGGGAGTCTGTTTTGTCCATTGACGATTTAAATAAGGTATGAGCAATGATTTCTTTCCTTTAAAATCTGTCGCTCCTTTAAAACTAGGAATTTATGTATATTTATTTTTTTCCAGAATATTCCTAAAACTGGTTTTGATTTTTTAGATATTTACCTATAATCGTAATTAGTATACTGCCTTGGATCTCACTTTTTATTTCTAACGTCGCGTCGATTATTTTGTAAAGTGTATTTATTTCCTTGCAACTTAATGTTAAAATAAAACAGCTCGAGTGATTAATTTGTAAATTAGCCTAACTAACACTTCCATCAAAGAGGATACGGTCTAATCCTACAACTGCCATCGAGACTCGCCAAAATTACAGTTCCCAGCAATACCTTAACCAGTTGGATGTACTTCCGTAAATTTCATTTTTGATTATTTCACTCGACTTTTCTCTTTTTTTCTGACCTTCAATTGGCCTCAGAAATTACGCCCATATCGGTAAAGGACAGGCATGTATGTTTTGTCATGGGTACTAGCACTAACTACCTTCACATTCGATCCTCAGGTAGCTAGAAACCCACAAGACAAGCATATAAACTCAGAGAGAATTCTGGAGAATTAACAACTCGACACCCAGATAAAGAGGGCCTCACTCTCCAAACATATCTAATTTTATAATAAAAATAATTGACATTTTACCTAAAACCCTGTTTCAATATATTCAATAAATCTCTATACAGTAAACTGTTTATAAATCTTTAGTAATTTTAGCCGATTACGTGGCATATACGTGTAAATACTGTAAATAATTTTCGTGCATGGGAAGATATAAGACTGGTTTACTCGGTGCCTAATTTACTCGATTGAGGTAGGCAACGGTTTACTGGTCAAAAACCAGTTTATTAATAGCTTGGGCCAATTTCTTTATTCAAAACCTGAGGGTCACTGGTCCCAATGACTAGTTTATAAATTCCTACTTTTACTAAAATTTGATATGGGGACCACTTTAATTAATTTCATTTTAACATAAATTTCGAGTCCAATTGAATTTTTCCTTTATTAACCCGAATCCTGGGACCAGTAGAGAAATAAATAGGAAAAGGGTCACTGGTTCCGGGACCAGTTTAACACTTAAGCAGGGATAAGGGAGTCAGATGGATTGGAAATGATGATGGGCGACCTGCGCCACCATACCTCTCCCAGTGTACCTCGCGCAGCGTAGGCAACGCCCCTACCCTTCCGTAGGCGATTGCTAAGTGCTGCCGCGTAGCGCCATTTTATTTGAATGAGAACTAGCTTCTATTTTTGAGATAGAGGGAGCGTCCTTTACAATTTCGTCCGGCACGACCCTACCTAACCGCTGGGGATGATGGGAGGACTATGGTGCCGTAGGTGGGGGTACAAAGGCAACGCTTAAGGTATGGGGGTTTCCACTCCATTACTCTCTCCTTCAAGATTTAAGACACCACTAGTCACTGGTCCGGAGGACTAGTTTAGAAATAAACCTTATTTCCAAGCCTGCACTGAAGGGCGGCTTCGAAATAAATGCGATGTGGAAAGTCGTCTGCATCACCGTCTTATTAAATTTGGCGGGAACGGTTTAAATGTAGTTTGATATGTTTCTGTGTCTTTTGATGGTTTAAAATAAAAATCTAGTTGCCTGGCAATAAATATCGAAAATAAAACGGTTTTAAATCAATAATAACGTTAAATTAGAGTAAAATATTTAATTTGATTAGTAAAAATGGACCATAATAAAGATTTCATCATGCATTCGGAAAATGTATTATTTTCAAATGGTGATATCAGTACTGAAAAATTACGTCTGTCTTCGTGGGGTGTTCCCCAATCGGTGGTGACAGCGTACGAAGAACGAGGTATTGTTGAAATGTTTCAATGGCAAGCAGAGTGCCTGTCAGTTGGAAAAGTATTTGCCGGTGGAAACTTGGTCTACTCGGCCCCAACCAGCGCTGGTAAAACAATGGTGGCTGAGATCCTCATGTTAAAAAGAATTTTACAACAACAAGGACAAAAGGCGATATTTGTTTTACCATTCGTATCGATTGCCAGAGAAAAGATGTTCTACTTGCAGGTAAAAGCAGATCTCATAAAATTTCAGTTTTACCGAGACTTTGGGGTTTAGTTAGTTTAGATTTAGGTTATTAGAAATATTAGGAGTTGTTGGATGGAAATTCCAATGGACCTATACTTTTGTTTAGAGTTTGTTTCAAAACGCGGGTGTGAGAGTGGATGGTTACATGGGTTCTCACAACCCAGCTGGTGGTTTTGCCTCTGTTGATATTGCTGTATGTACCATAGAGAAAGCCAATGGTCTCGTCAAT
Source organism: Phalangium opilio (assembly GCF_054372755.1). Lineage (NCBI taxonomy): Eukaryota > Metazoa > Arthropoda > Arachnida > Opiliones > Phalangiidae > Phalangium > Phalangium opilio. The sequence goes on from NW_028324170.1 coordinate 6,277,595, forward strand.
AGACTTCTAGAAGAGGAGAAATTGCATCAACTTGGTGATCATTTAATATTGTTTATAAAAGGGAACATAGCATACTTTGTTCTTGTATGAATGACAAAAATTTTAACATTTAACCTACAACCAGCAGTTTGCCTCTGAGTCATCATAAAATAACACTGTTTTATAACCATTATAATTATCAAGTTCTTCTGTAAAATATTTTTCCGTCTTTGACTGTAAAGGCATTCTAGTCATAGACGAGTTACACATGGTTGGTGATAGCCACAGAGGGTACCTTTTAGAACTTCTATTGACCAAAGTCCTGTTTTCAACTGCACGGTCAGTGCCAATTTTCTAAAACAATTTTATAGATATAGTCAGGAAAGAGTATCTTTTCAAATTGTATGTTGCCTCTTGGAGGAGATTTCAAAATGGAGGGGTAATGTAGATAGGCCATGTGGAGTAATAAACTTCTCCAAGAGTACCACGCGATTCGCGCGGGGGGGGGGGTGGAAAGTGCTGCCGCGTTTGAAGGGGCTTGCTTATTGGAGCTGTTGGGGTGAAGTCCTCCCTGGCGCCCTCCTTAGTTCCGGGAAAAATCCCAGCTCTTTGACCATAAGGAATGGCGACACTGTCGCGGTGGGCGGGTAGCAATATGAAAACCAACAGTTTTAACCCCCCCCCCTTCACCACAACAGCTACGGCTAGCCCGTTTATCTGACTTCAACTGCATTTCCAGGGAACGTGGTGAAACCCCTCCTACTCAGATTGTCGGTATGAGCGCCACTTTGCCTAACCTCGATGTCCTGGCATTGTGGCTTCGCGCGGATTTATACCGCACTGACTTCAGACCCGTTCCTTTAGAGGAATTTATCAAAATCGGGGGAGATGTGTACGACGCCTCAACCGCGTCAAAAGTTAGCGAATTGCCTAAGTACGTTTTAAAGTCAACTGGTCAAGAGGATAGTGACCATGTCGTCTATCTCTGCTTGGAAACCATCACGAGGGGAAACTCTGTCCTGGTATTTTGTCCCGCTAAACAATGGTGCGAGAAATTAGCGGAAAATATTGCTCGAGAAATCTACGAACTTGGAAAACTCAATGGGGATAGCGCAATATCGGAACTCTGTAAAGAATGGGGCCTGTCACTGCGTCAGGTTCTGGATGGCTCGAAACTTTCTGACATTTGCGAGCAGTTGAAACGTTGTCCAGCTGGTCTGGACACCATTTTGGGGTTGACTGTTCCATTTGGGGTGGCCTTTCATCACGCGGGACTGACTTTCGACGAACGTGATATCATAGAGGGTGCTTACCGTCATGGTTACGTTAAAGTTTTGGTGGCTACGACCACCCTTTCTTCCGGTGTCAATCTTCCCGCGCGAAGGGTCATTATTAGATCTCCGTTTGCTCATGGCGTCGCTCTTGACGTTCTGTGCTATAAACAAATGGTGGGACGCGCTGGCAGGAAAGGCGTTGATACCAAAGGTTCGATGATTTAATAAGAAATTATAAAAGTTTCGCCTCGTCTGGTTAAATCATTCTGCATTTAACTCGTCATTAAAATCTTGAACTGCAGGCGAAAGTATTCTTTTGTGTAAAGAGACTGAACGCAACACTGCCACGAAACTAATCAACTCTAGTCCAAAGCCGGTGCGTTCGTGTCTTTTGAAAGGAGACGTCAGCTTGAGTTCTAGTCTGAAGCGTGCCATTTTGGAGGTGATTGCGAGCGACGCTGCTACAACCCCTCAGGATGTTTCTCTCTACGCGTCTTGCACACTGCTAGCCACTTCCTTAGCCAATGAAATAGCTGGCAATACGGAAAATAAGACTCAAGTTGCTGTTGACGCTTGCATTAATTACTTGACCGATAATGAGTTTATTTATTTTCAAAAACTTGATAAGGGTGAGTGTGCGTTTTGTTATCAACGGCGGAAATAGAAATGGGAGGCTTCATCTCGGGTTGTAGACTAGAGTTGGTTTAGTTCCTTATATCAGAGGTGTTTGTCGCTGACGACACTTTAATGGGCATGGTAACGGGGCCCTACCAACCATGTTTTACTATGGTTTAGTGTGGCAATCCATAGTCCACTCGATCCACGCTCACGGACTATGGGCAACGACACTAAATCGGATGTACATGTTTTTGGATAGATGGCATTGAAGAAATTCGTTACGCACCATCTCGACTGGGAAAAGCTGTCCTCTCATCGTCCCTGTCTCCTGATGAGGCTCTTTCGCTATTGAGGGAACTGAAGAAAGCTCACAAGTGCTTTGTACTTGAAAACGAACTACATTTAGTATACCAGGTGGGTCGGAATCACAGCTCTTTACCAAAATGGTTTCTGGGATGGGGCAAATTGTTTAAAAGGTCCCGCGCACGCGTATATGAAGGTAAGGGCGTGAGGCTTTTGGCATTGGCGGACATTTTGCGTCTCATCGCTAGCGATTTTGGTATGCTCGGTTACCGCGATTGACTCAAGGGAAATTGCCATCGGACCATTTACCTAGGATTTATTTCGCTCTTAGGGCTATTGGAGATGTTATTAACCCACCCGATTTTGTTTGGGTACGTAGGTAACTCCCCCATTTTTAATGGACCACTTGGGTAGTAGTATAAACTGGATGGAGTATTTGAGCATTTGGGACCAGTTATCGTTGGACATGAAGAAAGTGGGGGAATTGGTGGGTGTTGAGGAACGGTTTCTGGCGTCTTCCATCGGGGGAGTCAATCATCGAGGGCAGACAAAAGAATTAGCCGTTCATTTGAGATTTTACGCCGCTCTGGCCCTTCATGATCTGGTACAAGAAGTGAAGTTCACGAAAGTTGTAGACAAATATAAAATACCCAGAGGAGTATTGCAATCGTTACAGCAAAGCGCGTCAACGTTTTCGGGTACGCATTATTGCCTTGTTTATTTATTTATTGTGTCCTTAGACGCGTGAATTCTTTGTTTTAATGGTAGGTATGGTCGCGGCATTTTGTAAACGTTTGGGTTGGAAAAATATGGAATTGTTAATCAAGCAGTTTCAACAGCGACTTCATTTCGGAGTTCAACAAGAACTATGCGACTTACTCCGTCTCAACGCCCTTAACGCCCAAATGGCCAGGGTCCTTTACGATGCGGGATACGAAATGGCTTCAACTTTAGCTAAAGCCTATCCCAGAGACATTGAAATCATTCTCAAAAACGCCAAGCCATTTTCAAGGTAAGTCCGATTTGATTTTAAGCGAGAGAAAATCAGGTAAGTACAGTTTTCACTTTTATTCGCGAAAACGTTTTTCGTTATTTTTCGGCAAACTGTTGTTATTGAGGTGAATCGCAATTATCCTTGAAAGAAAGCGCGTGATGGGATAGGTTATTCAGTTAAGACAGAGGCTATTTGAAAAATTCTGTAGAATTCCATTAAAGCAAAGTCCATTGCGTCCCTACAATGCTGGTTAATTTTCTACACACCAATTTTACCTTACCAAAGACAGGAACCAATTAGAATTCGTACGCGAGGGTGAAGCTAAAACTAGACTTTTACAAACTAAGCCCGCTATGCAGCAGGAAAGTAATCTGTAATAGACGCGAACAGAACCGCTCTTTGCGCTATACTTGATGAGAAATCAAATATTAACCGATAATTAAGAGTAGATCGTCGCGATGTCTCTGGAATAAGAACCAAAATGAGACATGTTGTCTGGAAGAGCCAATGATATACTCGACATTGACTCAAACGTTTCAACACTGTTGCACTATGTAGTTAGGCCTTTTAAGATATGTTCCATAATTATGACACTACCTATACTTCGTAATGCTAGAGACTTACTGAGAGCTGGTTCGATAACGAGGCGACAAAGTGACTAAACTCGGTTTTGTAGTCCATCTTTATATATAGTCTGTACTAAGCCTTTAACAACGCCTTACCAAGTTACCAGGCGTCGCTTCGCTTTACGAAAAGCTCTCAGTAATAAGTGACTTACGGAACATATCTTATGAATATATGGTATTACTGAAACGTTTCTAGCGAAAAGTCACGCGAAGTTGACAATGGGAAAGAAGGTTGTCACGTTTGGATAACTGGCATGAAAGGCGTCACTGAAAGACAAGCTGCCGAATTAATGGTTAAAGAAGCCCAATTTATAGTCGAGAAAGATTTAGGGGTTGAGAAAATAAATTGGAACAATACGAATGAACATGCCAGGCCCAATACAAATGAAAACTCTAGTTGTAGGCCTAAATCCAACTCTACGGATAGAACTCCCGAACTTGACCAAACTGAGAAAAAATCTGAAACTGAAAAGCACGAATCAGTTTTCAGATTCAGCGATTCGATTGACTTGGGTTTAGATAAGACCTCGACTCCTAAATGCGCCTCCGCCACCAAAATTCAATTTACCGTGAAAACCTTCGCGAAAGCCGTTAGCAAAATCGCCTCTGCTCCTAAGAACGATAGTGAAACTTTCAAAATTACTCCAAATAAGTTCGTTCGTGCTATCGAAGAAATTTCGAAACGTTTACCCAGTGACGAAGTTGTTACTAAATCGTCGAATAATTCAAGTCATACCGATGAAAAAGTATCTAACGAGTTTGAGGACTTAAATTTGGCTAATGTCTCACTCGGAAGTGATTTTTCTGATCAAATAACACCGAGTAGGCGTCAATCTAGTACTAGTAAAGGTAGCGACAATATTTTTGCGTCACCATTGTCAGACTCCTCCAAAATTGATGAAAATCAAATAGGTACCGTTGGTAGTTCATTTTTCGAAAGCCAAGGCGAGAACTCCTCGCTTTTCCGTCAAGCTCAATTAGCTAGTTCGAAGCGTTGTAATGACGTTTCAAGGAGCAATAGTGGCGTGTCTGTGTCCAGTGACCAAAGTCGTAGTATCTCTTCAAAAAGTACGAACTCGCTTACCATCGCGCAAAAACCTGTTGAAACAACGTACATCTCGTTTCAAACGAGTGTGACGGAAAGCGATGATTTTAATAAGGCCTTATTTGGTAGCGAAGGCTTTGATGTTGTTGGAAGTTCTCAGCCTCAAAGTGAAGACATATTTAAGTCGACGCCAAATGTTTGTCTCGAAATAAGTAACAAAAGTAGTTCGAAACGTAAATCAAGTGAAAATTTTGGTGATTCCATCTTTGACCAAAGTGATTTTGCACCTACGTCATCATTCACAAACCTGAATAACACAGAAAATAATAAACCCAGCTCTCAAAAATGTTTAAAATCCAGAGTAAGCGGCGCTAGAAAGTCGGAATCTAATGGATTCTTAATATTTGGGGATTCTGTATTTGCGCAAGACTCGGCGTTTGATTGTAGTACGCAAAGCCAGGTAGTTATTGCACCACCCGCGGACCTGTTGAAGCCTTTAGACGAACCAAGCTCTAAAATTAGTTTAAAATCACCAGGAAGAAGGTTTAGACATTCGCCACCGTCAAAGCTCTCAGTGCCTTTAGAGAAATCTATCAGCTCTCGTAATTGTTTAAAAGAAAAAGTAAACAATGGGTTAGCAGCGATGTTTCAACCGGAACTTAATGGACCACCGTCCAAGCTTTTGAAGGGTTCGGAGATTGTAAAAAAGTCGATATTTCCGAGCAAGAACGACAAATGTTACGAGAATCAAACTCTCGGAGAATCAATCTTGGCCAAAATTGACAATATGTCCTCGTTCGAAGACTCTGTTGGCGAAGTTCCTGTAGTGAATGGCAAAAACACTAATTCTTCGGCAAATGTCGTTTCTGACGGTAGCTTTACAATTTCCCCAACCCCCGACTGCTCTAAATCGAAACTTAAATCGTCTGTAAGATCGACATTGCGAAGTTCAAGACGTTGCGCGAGTTCCAAAAATTCCGCTGTGTTGGTTGAGACATCGGGAGTTAGGACAAGGAGTCAACGGGCAGTACCTTCTCAATGCACTGGAGATGGGTTTTGTATCATTGACGTGGCTTCGACGAGACAGTTGTTTGACGTGTTTCTCGACGAATGGAAGACTCAGAGTTCGTTTTCACTAAGTATCGCCTGTGAAAGGCAAGCTGGTTCCATGATATTAGTAGAAGACCACTATGTTTTAGGTAAAGTTATCTATAAAATCATTGTTAAAATAAATAAGTGTATTTTGATTTGTGTTTAGACGAGGTTGAACAAGAAGATAAAGTGGTTGGATATTCAGTATGTTGGGGTTCGAAAGACGCGTATTACGTGGACTTTAACGAACCAAACAATGACTCTCTTTTTTATTGCGAGGGTAAGCTACATTGCATCTTGTAGAAAAACACAAGAGAGGGAAACAGTAGTTTTTTGAACAACGTTTTGCACTTCTGTTCTGAGCATTTCACGTTTTTCAATTTTAATTAGTCAATCGAGACGAGCGGGTACGATCTCTGGGCGATGGTCTGAAACGGAGTTCCGAACATGGACCCGTTTCTGTCGGAATGTTTGATTTCAAAACGCAACTTAACATTATTAGCGCTGCCCTTCAGAAATTACAATTAGCAAAATTGTTGTCAAAATTTGATTGTGTCGATCCTAAAATTGCTGAATGGTTAATTGATCCATCGGCTAAAGAAAAGACTTTACTTTCATTGGTGGTAAATTATTTACCCGAACATGTTCAACTGTTATCAGGTAAGATAATGTAATCCTACCTAAACTATTATACCATAAATACAATGGCGGGTCAGTTTGCCGTCTTATCGCCTTGGACACTCTTGACGAGAGCAAATCTAATGAATTATTTTAGTTTTAACTGGTACGTATGGAACCGGTTGCATTGGAGGAAGCACTTCGAATAAAGATGGCGGCCGATTGAGAAGCAGCTTAGAATCAGTCTTAGTTTTTCACCTAATGAATACCACGCTAAATAAACTGAAGGAAAATTACTTGCAAAAACCCTTTCATGGTAAGTTACAGCATTGCTATTATGCTTGTACCAACTTAACGTGACTTACTGCCGCTAGAAAGATCTGACACCCTTTTAGGCTTAGCTTCCCATTGAAAAAGCATTGTTTTTTTGGTGTTCCTGTAGCGGTAATATCTAAGTTACTAAATTGAAATTGGGTTTCGGAATAATTTTAGATTAACAAGTAACTATCCCACATGTGCCTTTTGAAGTTTCATTAAGAACAATTAAGTCTAAGTATTTTATTTTAATTGGTTTTGGAAGTATGGCGATATGAGTCTTGTTGTTTTTTTGGTGTTCCTGTAGCGGTAATATCTAAGTTACTAAATTGAAATTAGGTTTCGGAATAATTTTCGATTAACAAGTAACTATCCCACATGTGCCTTTTGATGTTTCATTAAGAACAATTAAGTCTAAGTATTTTATTTTAATTATTTTTGGAAGTATCGCGATATGAGTCTTAACCTAGTTTTTACGTTACGGGGCTTGTTTTGTCAGTTGGTGTTAGAGAAATTTACATTTTTTTTGAGGAACATCGCGTGTTTGACCATTGTCCCTCTTTAAATGAACCGGTCAAGAAATAAATTTTTATAAATGAATGGATTTTGGCTTTTAACGTGATCGCTCGGTTACCATAGTTGGGAATGGATTTCTCGCTTTGTATGTTCGATATTGGCGAAATGATGACCAGTTATTTTTATTTCTACGTCGTTTCAATAGATATCGAAATGCCAACACTTGTAATTCTATCCCAAATGGATCAATGCGGTTTCGGTTACGATCCTTCCGTCGGCGAAATACAGAAAGATACATTAACGAAACATTTGTCGAATCTCGAATCGATTGCTTTTAAGTTAGCGAAAAGACCGTTCAACATGATTTCGCCCAAAGACGTCGCCAAACTTTTGTACAAAGAGCTGCGTTTGCCTAACCCTAACAAAGATAGTCGTGATTCGAATACGGGGAAAAATGCCTTGGCCAAATTGAAAGCCGCGCACCCTTTACCAGGAATTATTCTCGAATGGAGACGTGTTTCATGCGCACTTAACAAATTTTTAAACCCATTGGCGAAAGCGGCCTATTTTCACCCTAAGTATAAGATGCCTCGAATCAGTAGTGAAACCTTAACCCTAACTGCCACTGGAAGAATTTCAATGAGGGAACCCAACATACAAAACATTCCAAGGGATTTTGAAATCAGTTGCTATAATTCAGAGGGTCAAATGAGGGATGATGATCTCAAAACTGTCAGTTTGAGAAACGCTTTCGTGCCTTATCAAGGTCAGTAGAGGTCATTCCATTAATTTGGCAGAGAAATGAATGAAAATGGTTCGAATGTACCTAAACAATTGTTTTCAGGTGGAATTTTTATCTCGGCTGATTATTCCCAACTAGAGTTGAGAATTCTGGCTCATTTGTCAAATGAAACTAAACTGAAGGAAATCTTAAATTCCGGTGATGACGTTTTTATTTCAGTTGCCTCTAATTGGCTCTCAATTTCGAAAGATAATGTTACGAAACAACAGAGGCAAAGAGCTAAACAGGTTGGATTATATTTATAATTATTGTTCGTTAACATCGATCCTTAACCCAATCGATCGCTAACCCAATCAAATCCAACTTTGTCCAAACGACTTTTTTTAAAGTCGTACAAAAAGTCTGCTTCAAATCAAATAATGTCCCGTTATAGATATGTTACGGTATAATCTATGGTATGGGAACTAAATCAATGGCGGAACAATTAGAAGTTGAGGAAACGGAAGCTGCGGAACTAATGGACACCTTTCACAGGAATTATCCTCGTAAGTAATTAAGATTTTTTTTAAATGGTAAGTCAATACCCGTGAATTAGCGCGTCAACAAAACGACTTTATGAGCTATAGATGGCGGTACAGAATTAGCCAATAATCGAGAGGCATCGTAAAAGCCAAAGTGAACGCTATAATTGGCCATATGTCTAATCAGCGCCACTAGCGGATGGTCTGAGAACTACTCCCATAGAGACTAGGTATATTTAAGAGGGTTTGCCGAATTTCCGCCAGGTGGCTCGAACGCCGCGCCATCTGACGGAAATTCTGCAAACCCGCTTAAATATACCTAGACTCTATGGGAGTAGGTATACGCTATAATTGTACCATTTCTTTCTTTCCCTGAGCTGGTAGCTGAGTAGCTCGTCTTTTCTTAATTACTTCCTCTCTAAGCACCCATTTTCACATACTCCTCCAAAATCACTTGGCAATTCGGGCTTAACTCCGCCCCCAGCGCCATTATGGTATGTTTTTTTAACAGAATGAAAGCTACATAAGCCCCTCCTCCTGGTATGTTTTTTAGCACTTGTGGAAGGTAGCCTGACGTTGCATGACGTAATACTGCCAAGTCCCTATAGCAAAATAATAAAGACCCTTGTCCTGACGTATATCTCGTTGATATACGCGTGCCCGGGACCTTTAAAACAAGTTGTCCCGTGCCTATAAACATTTCCAGATAGTACTTGCGCATTATAAACCAAATGACGGTTTAAAATGGGGACGTTGTATTCATTTTTTCCAGAAATAAGAGCTTTTACAAACTCGGTGATTGAAAATGCGTTTGAAAATGGCTACGTTGAAACTATATTCGGTCGCAGGCGATACCTACCTGGTATAAAATCTTCCAATTCTAACGCACGTAGCGCCGCTCAGCGGCAAGCTGTGAATACACGCGTTCAGGGTTCCGCGGCAGACCTGGTGAAAAAAGCTACGATTAACATTAACAATGAAATTGACAATTTGACGATTAAACGAAAGAAGCGCGGATTTTCCGATATTAATTTGGTACTACAATTACACGATGAACTAATTTACGAAGTCCCTGTGGAATATACCGTGAAATTAGGCAAAATAATTAAAGGCAATATGGAAGGGGTGGCCCCATCGGGCATTCTCTTACCTGTTAATTTGAAAAAAGGCAACACGTGGGGAACGTTACAGGAATTTAAAATTTGATTATTGACTGAAAGTAGGCCTAAATTTGGAAAATTGCACAGCTCTATTTACACACGGAATTATTTAACAAAAGAAAATTTTACTGAACACTTTATATTATGCATAAGAAAATTTTATTATATACCTTTGAAATTTTATTTTATGTTTGAAATTTTCTTTTACCTTTCAAAATGTTTTAATGCAACTTTATCTATAAAAAAAACTAATAAAAAATCCTTATTTTCAATAATTTGGTATTTGAAGTGTTTTGGTTAATATTTTGTTGGGTCCAAGCGTGTCCGAGAACCGCTGGTAAGTCGCAATTGGTCTGTAAAAAGAATTCAATGGCTTTCTAAATCTGTACAAAGTTTTGGCAGTTTTTATTCCTCCAAATATTTAAAAATGTCACTAAAAATCGTGATACAGAGTTAGGCACACTCGGACTCCTGTAAGCCAAGCTTCTGGGCGACATGGTTTGAGGGAATAACCGGGGTTTGATTGTGTTGTAGAAAAACACGCCTGAAACCCAAAATATTTCTTTTATTACCAGCAATTAATTTGTACATGATTATCCAATAATCGCGCGTCGTGGAACATGATGATGAGGCAATATCGTAAACCGTGGTTTTTTGATTTTACAAGTCTGAACTTTATATTTAGTTTCAATAAACAGTTAACTCTAGCGCGAACTTCCAAGTCAACGCGCCCTATACCAATTCTGTCATGGACAACAGAATTATTTTTGATACGCATCTTTTTATAACACTGGCTTTCTATAGCAATTAAATGGGGGGCCCAACGTGAAACATTTAGCTATCGTGATTTTTATGGGACATTAAAAACCGTTACGCCTTAAAAGACGCGATTTTCGATAAAAATTAACAATTATGAAATTAAATAATATATATTTTTTGAGTACGAAGCGCGAAGTATCAAAGTCACTGGTATACGTAACGTTTTATTTTCGCGCTTATTAATTTAAACCGGTTTTCTTCATTAAGGCATTGAGCAATGTCGCTCAAAACTTCGGGGTTTTCGACCGCAGTCGTCGGCTTTTCTAAAAGGTAAATAATGTAACTATATATTTCAGCAGCATAAGTTCATAAGATATGTTCCATAAGTTTGTCACTGGTTATTGAGAGATTGTCATGAAGTGATGTAGGCCATAGATTCGAGGTAAAGCGTCGCCTGGTGAGGCGCTGTCAAAGGCTAATTAGTACAGACCAAGAAGATATCTAGTTTATTAGGGAGAAGGTATAAGTTCGCCAAATTTCCAGCTTTATCTCCAGTCCAAACGTAGGTCCGGAGTTAATCCCCGCCTCAAAGTTACAACCGGCATCTCATTGGTTCTTGAAAACTCACGTCAGCGCGACGCTAATGACGAGAATAACGTATTTTCCGACTGAGGAGAGGCGAAATAGCCCGGCCTCCTTTTACGTAACCCCTTGTATTTTGAAAGGGGGACTGGGACTATGGCGCGCGAATACTTAGGCATCTTTAACCTTCACCCTAATAAACTAGATATCACTTCTTGTACAGACTAAATAGGAAGATGGAGTGTATTCAATTCTCGCTTGTCGTTCTCGAACTAGCATTACGAAGTATGGGAAGTGTCATACTTATGGAACATATCTCATAAACTTTAATGATTTCAGTAATTACGTAATTAGACTCTAGCTTACTGGTTTGTTCTGGCATTTACCCAGAGCGGAAAAATTCGGTCCGTGAATTTATACCGTTCCAGTTTTGGCCAATAGTTAAAACCAGTATCGCTTTACCGAAGTAGTTTTTGTGTATATATTTTCAACCATGTAAATGTACAAGATGACTGGTATTTTTTTTTGGTGTCAAACGGGGAATACCGATACGTCGCACACTCGCCAACGTCAGGTTTCGTGACAGGAGCGCCGTTCGCGTCAGAAAATGAACATTTTCATTTCTAGCAAATATAATTGCACTGACTGGCCAGTCGATTTGACCAACCCTCGTTTCGAGTCGTCGTCCGTCCAACATTAGACGCTCGGGTTACCCGCTTCGCCGATGAATGCTTTGACTTTAGAGTCGTAGTAGCCCTATGGTAATGTTAATCTAAATTAATTTATCTCTTTGCCATTTTTCCTTCTCTTAATTGTATTACTGTGTATTCGTTAAAGTAAGTCCGCTTGCATCATTCGTGGTCCTCCTAGAGTGATGTTAGTTCTCCCCGTTGTTGTAGTAATCTGGAAGGAATTTTTCATACTCTTAAGTATGAGACGATAATACACGGGTGTTATGCAGGTAAAGTGTTTTACAGGCGCTCTTAGAAAATACATGGCGGAGTTTACCCCTTAAAGTTGGCTTTCAATTTATTTATTTTTTTTTTTTCAATTTATAATGGACGACTTATGAAATTTACGTCAAACGTGAACCATATACGCGTTATGCTAATTTTAATTGGCATTAAATTTAAGTTTAATTGTGCAAATCGAATTTTTAAAAGCGCGTTTAATAATATTCTAAGAATACCGTGTTGGAACCATAAAAAAAAATTATTTACAGGATCTGTGTGTGAAATTTAGGATTAAAAAAAATACAGGGTGTTTCTGATAAGTCTGCCAAAAATTAAGGGGGATTTTCTTTTTGTGATTTTGAGTCAAAAAAGTTATATGACATTTTGCCCTAAGGGTCACTGTTTTCGAGTTATCATTGTCTTAATCAGTTTCTTAATTAAATTTAAAGGGCCATCCGTAAAATACTCCATCCAATCTTAACTTGAAAACGGTGACCCGAACTGCGAAATGTCATAGAATATTTTCGGCTCAAAATCGCCCAAAGAACATCCTCCCAAATTTATGGCAGACTTATCAGAAACACCCTTAGATTTGTTCTCGTAACACATAACGTCTTTATACGCGTATAGACCGCGAGTCTTTACGCGTGGGGGTCGAAGTATAATACGGGTTACGTTACTTCAAAACACGTGTTCTCAACTTACAGAGGTTGATGTACCTACCCTTTTAACGGGAAAGGGAAAGTCATATTCGTGATCAATTTGTGGTCGACCGAACGTCCTCAAATTATCGTCGAGTTTCTGTCTATGACAAACAGTTTCGCGTTGAGAATGACTCCTAGCAACGCCGTAAGGAGATACCATATACGTGGGTTCCATGGCATGATCACCTGTCACTGAAAGAGGAAGACTTTCGTTTTTCGTGTGTTCGCACATATCACCACCTGTTTTGGAAAATTAATATGAAAGAATAGTACGTATATGTTGAAGGGACGTCTTCAATCGTAGGCTCGTTCTTACCTTGGGCGGAGTTCAATCTTTGCGGGGAATTCCTACGGCGAGTGATTACGTAGATTACCAATAGAACAACAACTAGGACGATGATGGAACTAACGATGGGTATGGTAATGGTAAAATGCCTTTGCATAGCGTGGCTCGCGTTCGATTTTTCCGCCAGTGTTGGGGGATATTCTAAAGAAACGACAAGTTGGCATAGTCTTTATTAGATACCAAAGGAACAAAATGTAATCAACTTGATCTGATCACACTGATGACGCGTCAATTGTTCGGAACAAGTAGTCTCCCACTCCCTGTTTCATAGTGTTTCTCCTTAATAATAATAATTGCATCTATTTTTCTCTAAAGCGATAAAAAATAGGCTAAACTACACTCGCAATCTCTTAGCTTAATTTTGGGAAATGTCTTCATTGACATTAAGTTAAGCTATAATGAACCTACCTTAAGTACTTGCTAAAATTATGATTTGTTACGTAACCCTCGTCTTCCCTTTGTAACATTTGGGAACGCTTAACCCCTCCCTCGTCTAGTCGTTAACGTAATTTGTTAACAGGCTACCGTGATAAATACAGGGTGTTTGTGAAAGGTCCATCAATAATGAAAGGGCGTATTTATTGGGCCATTTTGAGTCGAAAATGTTCTATGACATTTTTCCGTCCGGGCCACTGTTTTCAAGTTATGATTGGAGTAATTTACGGATGACCCCCTTGAATTTAATTAAGAAATTGAAAGACAGCGTTAATTTAATTAAGGGGTCATCCCTAAAATATTGTAATCATAACTCGAAAACCGTGGCTCGGACGGCAAAATGTCATAGAACATTTTCGACTCACAATGGCCCAATAAATACGTTTTTTCATTATTGATGGACTTTTCACAAACACCCTGTATGTTCAAAACACTAAGAACGTTTAGGCAATACAGGGTGTTCTACAAAGGGTGGTAGAACCGAAGCATAGTGATTTTGAGTCGAAAATTTTCTAGGACATTTTTGCATTAAGAGCCACCGGTTACATGCAATCATATAAGTGTTTTACGGATGCTCCATTAAATTTAAGAAACAAGACAATGCTAATAAATTAAAAACACTCTATGGCAAAATTTCGTAGAAGTTACATTTTCGACTCAAAACCACCTATAGAACCCACTGAGCTTCGGTCCTACCATCCTTTTTTGTAACACCCTGTATAAACACTTCAACCGTGCCAATGTTTCTTTTAGTAATGGTTAAGTTCTCCTATTTTATAGCTCAATCGTGCTCCTCTTTTGCAAATAGTTCTAGCCTCTTAAGTTAAAAAAAATCGATCGTCACGTGGAAAGTAGAGTCCATTCTTCTCTCTCCACCAACGATTAAATAATCCTGCGCGCGTGATTCCGATGGAAAGAGCTAATAAGTTGGCTCAGGTCTTTAGAAATTCTTGAAACTCATTAGGTTTCAGAAATAAGTATCGCGGTGAGGATTGTGGGTCAGGGAGACTATAGGGGGGAGAAAATCGATTGAAGTATTGCGCGGTTTGCAAAATCGTAGAGTGTGTATAATGCGGAATCATCGTTGAAACATTAAGGGTTTGTATGTCTTGCCAAAAACAGACCTGTAGTCTCAATTTTAAAGAAATTAATTTGGAGTAGGCGTATTCGGGTAACGGTTTTTGTAAGGTATCCTCTATGAGAGTTGGATTTAAGTGTTGAGGCAAGACGAGATACAAACGTTCGATGCTCTTTTATACGCCCTTTAAAATATATACTAGTTAAAGGGATCCACAAGTCGATTGCCCAGGGTAATATTGTTATACTCGCCCACTGCTTAGCTAGGGCGAGTTCCCCTTTATGTATAGAATTCGCAAAGTTTATGGTGTTTCCGCATCACCTAAAACTTTAGCATATTGGCTGACCTAAAACCCAGTTTCTATACAATACCGCTTAGGTTCTATCTCAGAGTTTTTACGATTTTACGACATTATTCAAGATAACGACTTTCAATCCACGAATGAAGGCCCGAGTGCTTTTGATTGAAATAACCGCGAACCCTTTTTATAACCATTAATTGAAGGTAGCCGTAGCGGTAACTGCGCTAATCTATACGAAGGATATTGCTAGGGCACGTATACTATAGTTTAAACCGTTTTTCTCTGACCAAGGCGGAAACCGGCTTCAGTTATCGTTTGGAGCTTCGTAATATATCTTTCTGGCGCCCCTGCCTTATTTTACGACATTGTGGGTGCCTATGCTTGTTCTAACCTAGCTTTTAAAGCAAATGTCGGCTCCTGTCATGGAGGTTGTTCTAAAACACACCAATTTTACCTTGACAAAAGCAGGAACTAATCAGAACTCGTTCATGGGGGCGGAGCTAAAACTAGCCTTTGCTAAGCTTAGCGGGCTAGAAAATTCCACCCCTAGACTATGATGGCATCTAGTGGCATTTGTTTAAACGAAACCATAGCCGAGACTCGCTTTAAACCTTAAAAGATGAAAACTTTTCCCTCTGTTTCATGTTGTACTCTGTTCGAAAATCTAGTGAAATTTCACAAACAGGGGACTTTTAATTTAATTTAATTAAATTCAATTTTAATAATCGAGTGTTTGTTTGGGAAATGCGCTGTAATTATATGGTAGGGTTTTCACATTTTACTTGTCTAAAATATTAACGAACTTTCCATTAAAAGAAAAGGGTTTTCTTACCACCGTGTAAAGTGAGTGTACCAACTTCGTATTCCCTCGCCGTTGATCCAGCGTCGTTGTGAGCGGTGAGGGAAACAACGTACCAAGTAGCCGGAGTCAAGTCGTATATATAGATATGTTGTTGCTGCGGTATGATATTGTTCGATACGAGTGTCCATTCCGGGTGGTCAGTTTGCCGATATTGAATTACGAAGAACGTAATCGGGCACCCACCCGAGTTCCAGGCTCTCAAGTGCACGATCATATACGTTGAGTTCACCGAGAAAAGGTCACGCTGATCCGGAACTTCCGGAGCTATATAAATATGAAACAAAAGAAAATACATACAATCGAGTTATTGGACTCTGCCCTGCTATCGTTTGCGGTTAAAGAATAAAAAGCTAAGGTGATCAAAGGAAAGGACTCCGAGCTGAAACATTAACTTTTGGAAGCATTTATAGCATATATCAGGAATGCATACCGCTAAAAGGATTTATTGTACTCCCATACCGCACGTGTTAATTTCTACGCCGGTTTTATAAAAAGAACACTTTTGACTCAAAATCGCCAAAAGAACATCCCCCCTAATTTATGCCGGACTTATCAGAAACACCCTGTGTATAGACCCTATATAAATTTACATGGTAACAGTTATTCTCACTGGCATGTTTGCCTAAATTATTAACACCATTGCTAACTGAACCATAAAACTGAATAATTTGATTTTAGAAAGACTACTTCTAAAGTTTACTCTATGACGCAAGTTTGCTTGATACGTTAGACACGGTCGTCCGCTTTTAAATTATAAGGTCGTCGCATTGATCTAATGTAACCAAACAGCTAATCCTCTAGAAACCTTTTCCTTCCATCTCCATTGATTATGGAATTTCACGGTTAATAATTTCAGGTCGTGTTTTTGGAATTGGTCGTGGAGTACTCTACTAAAAGGATAACGGTAACACCAGGAGAAGGTTAATTAGAAGTGATTGGGATGACTTCTTCTCAAGATTGGGACGTAGGTGAACCCATAGCCATTTTAGCTAAATTATTAACCCCTAATTAAGCATAATTTTTATTTAATTTGAAAATTGTTTAAATATGATAGAAAACCAACATTATCATGCAGATATTTTACATGGGTAGGCCCAAAGAGTATTAAGTGTTTAGTGTCAACATATAGACAGGAAAATCTTCCCGGTTTCCACTCGGGCAATGGCGGGTAGCTTCGTTATCTATATCTATATAAATCAAAGTCCTGACTGACTGACTGACTGACTGACTGAATGACAGACTGACTGATAATCAACGCCCAGCCCAAACCGCTTGCCCTAGAAGGCTGAAAATTTGCAGGAACGTTATTCATAAGTAGTAGGCGCGTACTAAGAAAGATTTTTCCAATCCGCCGCCATCTTAAAAAATGGCGCCCAGAAATGTAAAATATATTCTCTATGCAATTAAGTACACGCGTTTCAACCGATTTCACAAATATTTAGTACACTGGTTTGCTTTAACCTATAGACGGGCTGAATGGTCTTTCGGGTTCGATTTTTCGCTATCTTTTAAAATGGCGCCCAGAAATGTAAGAAAATATTCTCTATGCAATAAGTCCGCGCGTATTAACCGATTTCACAAATATTTAGTAGAATGGTTTCCTTTAACCTATAGACGGGCTGAATGGTATTTTGGGTTCGATTTGTTGCCATCTTTTTAAATGGCGGCCAAAAACTTAAAAACCCATCTTTATGGAATAATGTCCGCGTGAAAAGTAATAAAAAATATCCCGACGGGCTGACACACTGTGCCGAGTGCCTTAGCTCCTTGGGTGCTACAAAAATATTAGTCATCAGTAAAATCTACACATTCTTTATATCATTTTAGATGGAAGTTCTTATTACACGCGAGCAACGCCGCGGGTAACGGCTAGTAGTTTTATATAACTTGTAAGTCTGATTTTACCTTTAAAATATAAAAGGGATACTCACGTCCGCCGTCAGTAGAGGCGTAGATAATCTTGCTTGGATCGCTTCGACCCGCTCGGTTGTAAGCGGCGATATAAAATCCGTATTTAGTGCCACATTTCAGTTCTCGCACATTGAAGACCGTCGTGGAATTTCCAGCGTGCGTCTCTTGCCAAGGACCTTCTTCCGTTTTATAGTAGATTTTATAACCTGAAATAAATTTTGCAAGGAAAAAGTAAAGAAAATGGGCCTTATATAACACGAAAAAATGTTATTGCCCAAAGTATTTATTCTAAAGCGTATTCCATTTACTATACCCTGAAGCGCCCTCAGAGTGCTCTGAAAACATTTAGCGTCTTGCATTTTTACACCTAGATAACCTAACGCAAGGATTTCCGTTTTCTATTTACCGCCCATGTACCCCTTGGAATCAATATCAAAGAAGTCCTCCAATCATCCTTGGCGTTTTGTTAGGGTTGTACTGCTGGGAGGACTTCGTTGACGTAGATGAGGGTACATAGGTATGAAGATTTTGATTCCATCTCCATCCCACTCTCTTGAACCACAAAAATACTCTGTAAGAAGCTCATTGCATCCCTTTAAGATCTACTTATGGCGAAAAAATATTTTCAAAAACTTTCTCATTTATAGCGCTTCTTTCTTTTGAAATTCCCACTCTGTCGATTTCATCCGGAAGTGAAACTAAGGATAATTAGTCCTTTGGCGAAAGCTGGGATTGAAAATTAGAGCGCTCCCCTCCCCGAAATGTAGAACAAAGGTTTGGCAAATGAGGGGTGCTTTACCTGTGACGGGAGTAAAATGGTTAGAATCGGGAACCCAGCTCAACTGAATGGAAGTTGCGCTCGTCGACGAAACTCGAAATGAAGGAGCCTCCGGTGGGTCTGCAAAAAGAGCACAAAACAATGCAATAAGCTTTTGCTCAAATTTCTCCCGCTGCTCTTTTGTAAGGATATACCTAGCCAAGATGAATACATAGTGTTCAGACTAGGAGGACTGATACCATTTACACCAGGATGCCAGGCTACTTTTGGACAAAGTGCAGTTCCAAGTAGCGTGGCCTCCTGGTGTAAATGGTATCAATCCTCCTAGTCTGAAAACCATGTATGTATAAACGACGTAATGATCTTGCTATTTTTACGAGCCTAATTTCTGTAGGGAGCTCGCGCACATCGATCGGACATTCAAAATTAGAATTTTTTCATGAATTAAAGGGACTATAAAGAAGGTAAACGTGGTAGGGTAAACATAATTTGAAATACGTCAGACGCACGTGACCGAGGAGAGGCGTGGTTCAAAGGAACTTAGCTCGTTTTATTTCGAAAACTAGAACTTCAGGCGAAAACAAGGCCTAAGTGTCTAGTCCCAATCCAAACGAAGGCTATAGATCTTGGCGACACGTGATGCCTGTGACGTATTTCATATAATTTTACCCACCCGCCGCTGCCTTCTTTGGAGTCCCTTTAATTCACTGTCCGGGATTTTTTTGCACATGGGTTACGAACTGAACACAACCCTTTTAACTTTCTGTCCAGTAAGAATTATAAATCATTCTAATGTTCATCTTACATTCTTGAGGAATATTTGGGACCCTAAGGATAAGACTGATGATTTAAGGCAGCTTTTCTTTCTCGGTTTCCTGAACGATAATTTGCGACGATATAAAAATCGATTAAGTAGAGCCCTGGTATTTCCGAATGACTACTTAACAGGAACGTGCTACAGTATAACCTAACTTCGGAATAACTAGGCCTAAAATGCTATATTATCTGTATATTTGTGGGATTAGTTGACTAGGATAAAAAAAAAGCTTAAATTTTAATGCCTCAATATCACGGGCCAGTGGAAAAGTATAAAAGATCGATAGCTTTTCATAGCAACATCAGATATCGTTGGAAAAAAAAAGTTCGTCTTTTATGCCGAAGAAGAGCAGCGAAAATATTATAACTAAATATATTCCTAATTCCTTCCGGGGATTAGCTCACGAAAAATGTGAAAATTAATTGAAAATGACTTTTAATATAGTATTGATTACGCTGTGTTGGAGTTAAAACAAATAGGGTTTAAGAAACCTGGAGGTTAGAACTGAAAATAATCCTTATAGACAGCGTGCACTAAAAGGGGCTAGAAATATTCCCTCCCCCGTTTTCTAACTCCACAGTATAGATAATAATTTTGAAAACGTTTTTTTATGAGAATAGTCGATTTTTTCATTTTTTTTACGAAGGGTAGGTCAAAGTTATAAAGGACGTGTAAAGGTTAAAAATGAATAAAAACGAGTTTTTTTTGTTGAATTAGAAAATCAGTATTGAAATGGTCGCGAGTTCAAACGCTCTACAAATTAGAGAAAAGAACATTAACGTGGCTCCAATTGAGCAACTAAGTGTAGACTACAAATTAGACCATTTAATTTAAATATATTTGCACCAGATTCATCTCATTAAATCAGGTAGATCGTTTCGGATCGTGGATTCTTTTTCATGTTAAAGTAAGTAAAAAAATTTTCAGTCGTTCCTAAGGTGAACTCTCCCACTGTGCCTGAAGGGGCTAAATTCGAGGTTAGATAAGTTGCGACTGATCTTGGGCAGGCCCAACTTTGGGAGATGTAGTAGCAGCGTATTGAAGCCCCGGGCCCTATATGCGTTTAATATATACTTTCAGCGAGATTAAGGGAACTCTAAACCATTCATACGTACATACATATCCGATTCAATTTCGAGCAGAGGCTTAATATAATAGGGTCTTCAGTTTGACCATGGAGTCTGTATCTTAAGAGGAAAGGTAAAGTCCTAACTCGAAGTAGGGTATAGGACGAAAATGGACAATGTTAGGGTATACTTTTTCCCGTCCAGTTATAAGATAGAGTCCACTGTTTGAAACCAGGGATTGGTGCATGGTACGGGATTGCGGAAATATAAAAGTGTGCCATACCATACTCTAAGGTCCTGGCTATAATTTCTTCGGAGGCGGGTCCTGGTCCTTTTCCGTTGAACGCTTGCACGATGATGGAATAATCGGTTGAGGGAATTAAACTATCGAGGCGGATTTCTTGCCGGGCTTCCCGATCGATCGTCTTGAAGGTATATTGTTCGCGAGAATTCCTTCGCTTAATGCCCACGAAAAATCCGTCTATTCGGGTCGAGTTCGAAAGGTCCGGTGGTACCTGCATGGTGATAATCGAGGCGAAAAATTACTAGGGGAACGTGTTAAGTTTCGGAAGAATGGGAAGGTATGCATTATTAATATACCCTATTTATCAAAAGTCTCTCTCTCTCTCGAATCAGACTAATTATACAGCAGTGAAATACTAAATGAACAGATCGGCCTTCCCGTAATGTCGTGCGCCCCACATAACTGTGATTTAACACCGACAAAGTGCGGAGGGCTAAGATCTTTGCCGATAGTCACGTAAAAACCTGCAACCACTAAGTTGTGAGAAGGTTACGAATAACTTATCCTTAAAGGATCTGTAAAGAAGGGTATCGGCGGGTGGGTGGGTAAAAACTATTTGATTACGTCATAGGCACGTGACTGAGGAAGGGAGTGTATTTCGTAATCTAGCGATTAAGGGAATTGGAACTGAAATCTCGCGAAAAACAAAACTCCGTACATGTAGAGATAAAATTGTAGAACTAATTTCCGATCCTTCGGCGACTTTGAAATTCGACCGAAACGTTTTGCCGAGTTTTGTTAACGTTTGGAGTCTCGACTCTATTCTTTTAGTTATTATATTGCTCGATTCTAGAAGAGAATCTGGTAGGCGTACAAAGTTTTGGGGGAGAAAAAAAAATTAAAAGCATTTGCGGTTGACAAGTGTCAAGTGAGAAAAACTGACATTCTTGAAACTGGCCCTGTTAAATTTATAAAAAAAGATAAGAAAGACTGCTCGGATACCGTCGTCGGTCATTCCATAGAAATGATTAATATACCTTGCTTAGAAAAATGGCTCTAATCTCTCAAAAGCATGAGAAACTTTAAACTAGAACTTTTATCAATCTTTGGTCTTTATTTTTTTAGTAATATTTTTGGTCGACAACAACTGAATGAAGGCTAGTTCCCATTTGGCGAAAAAAAAAGAGGCTATTGAAGGTTAAAAAGGTGAACAAATGTGCATTTTTGCACTCGTAAGTTTTAATTTCCAAGTGAAATTTTCCATGTGGGAACCAGACTTCACGAACAATTCTAACTGGGGAAAAAAGCATGAAATGTTAGATAAATCTTCCTTTAGCTATGGGTCACGAAGGACGTCTTTCCCCATGTGTTTTCTTATTCTTGAACCATTTTTCTGGGTGTTGCCTCTGCCTAAGAAAATTGACAAATGAAGCATAGCCACCTTTCCCGGGAATTTAAAAGTTAATTCAATAGACAAGAATATTGAACTAACGGTTCAGACTATAAGGCTACACGCTGCAATTTACGAAGCTAAAATCGAGACGGCTAGTATTAGCTATTCTTTGTAGTTCCAAAACTTTGGGAAAAAAGCCTTGGGCATCTTGTTGAATTGAATTTTCCACCCATTTCTTCAAAGACTCCTAAATTGGAGGAGAGATGTGAGATGGAGTAGTCATATTCAAAGGCCATTTGCGGCAATGAAAGTCTCCCAGAGTACCTTGCACATGCCCCTTACTTTACCAGGGGATTGTTAAGTGCTGCCGCTTAGTGCCATTAAAAATAGAAACCAGTTCTCACGAATGAGCTTCAATGTTTAAGACAGAGAGGAATTGTATATATTACGACCCTACCAAGACGCCGACGATGCTGGTAGGACTTCGTTCTACTCTATCTCACCTTCCTCCTTCATGGTTCTACCCGAAAGATCGTACAGTATGACTCCATCTATTCACATCGATGGGTCAGAAACCCGTATGCTAGCGCACTAGACCAATATGCCCTGCGGCAAGGATACGACGCAATAACAGTGCAAAATTCATGGAATTATTGTAATAATTCTCTGAGACGCGTTCCATTTTTAAACGGGTTGAGAAAAGAAAGCTCGGGAGTTATTGAGGAAAAGAAAAAGGAAGTAGGCGTTCTGAAATAAAGATTAATTTTTTCGCTCCGGAGCTCTTTGCTTTTATAGAAAGCTTACCTCCCATATGACAGTGACGGATCGCGACGTTTCCGATGTGGCTTGAACTCCGGTTGGAGCTAACCTTGGCGCTATCCACGTAGAGCGGAAATGGACGAAAGAAGAGAAGGGCGGAGAAAAAAAGAGAAAATAGAAAGAAATAAAAAGTTCGGATGTAGCCATCTTGAGTGCTTAATTGTACCAAGAAAAAGCCAGAAGAACTAATCGAGAAAATATATAGGACTATCATTTATAAAGGGCTAACGTGGGCGTGACTATATAATATTTGTAGGCGTGGTATAGGGTTAAGGTTTCATTTCGATGATGTAACAAACTGATTTTGCGTAACGCTCACGAAAACCTTTAAGATTTGATCTCAAATATCTAATGTTTCTTTAGCCTATTTAAAACGTTTTGGTATATTTTTGTATTACAATCTAAATAACAAACACATTCTACTAAGCCAAAGAGAAGAACAGTAAGGAATATTTAGTAACCCAGAGTTTTATGGTTCTGCTTTCGGTGAGTCATGTGACACGTGTTTCGCGTCGTTGTTTAACTCTTACACCTTAGATTAGATATTTAATAATATTTTTTGCAAGCTGCTATTACGCTCATTCAATGTTATCTAACTATTTTCATTATTAATTTTCTTGCAAAACATTTTAGTTTTGTGAACGCAAAGACTCTTCTCTAAAATTATTTCAGTATTTAATCAGACGAAATATTCCAACCAATGAGGATGTAACGAATAAACCAATGACCAGAAAACGGAAGTAATTTCCTAAAACTCGAAAGCACCCCCCCTTCTTAAAAGCCTTCAATCTACAGCTCCTTTTAGTGAATTCTCTTTGCTTAAACTAATCCTTAATAGAGCGATTGTGTTATAAAAATATAAACAAGTATAATTACGTGCCTATCTCAAAAGGCCTTTCGAGTCTTAATTAGGTATTATAATCACTTATGTAACTTGATAGTTGAAGTAATATAAAAATAAGAGAAACACATCGTTTCTGTAGAAAGTGGCTTTTCTCCGGTTCCCGCCCCAACCCTTGAAAGCTTTTGCCATGAAATTGTATCGATCTGTCGTTAACAATGTAAGAGCACTTAGGGGAATACGTTGCACAAACGCTGGGACGAAACCAACATCTAACCTTTTCGCGTACCGTCCTTTAGAAAGGAAACGGAACGGGGATGACGTAAGCCTCTACGGCTTCGGACATAAACCCTCTTTCTCCGTGAGGGATGAAATTAGATTCCGGTGCCTCCTTTAATGAAACTTAATGAAAATATTTATTGGGAAATAAAATTACGCGCTCCGCCTAACCATTTCGACCTGTTGTTCTAGTGCAGCGATGACGCGGATGAGGTTAAACGCGCGAAAATCAAGCTAACTAGGGTGGGTAATATCAGGAATGCATACAGCTAATTGGAATCTTTGTGAACCCGTTTCCATCTTGTTATTTTCTATGCGGGTTTTGTGGGCGGGCTTGAAATAAATCTGACTTCTTCCTAACTGTGATTTCATTGGTTGGTAGCAACGCGAGGCCAGGAGCTTGAGCAAATTTCGCATGGCAAACACTTAGTCATACATAATGCTAAGTCTAGCATTTCATACAAAATCCGCCTAGAAATATATATGAAACTTTTCCAAGGCTATTTAAAATAAATATCGAAAATAGTTCTCAACTAATGCACTGTTACATTATTTAACTACAGCGTGCACTTTTACCTGTCAAAGGTTTAACATAACCTTGGTGACTTCTTAATAGCTGTTGATACTCAGTAAAAACTTAATCATTTCAATAATTTTAACATCTAAACACTTATTTATTGGTCGGTTTTCTTATTTTCAAAGTGAGGGACTACTTTCTAGCTTCAGTCAAAGTGTTTTGTAAAAGATTCCGTCCAGTTAATTGGTTGGACAATAACAATGTAAACTTCCATAGACCTGATTGTTGCATAGCCATCTCGCCATCCAGAAATCTATACGTGCAACGTCGTACCTTCTTTTACCTCTATCTCTTCACTTTACTTCTGTTGAATTTCGAAACCCACCTATTGTATATAAAGATATCTCAATTTTCACGAAACAGCCGAGAGAGGAAAAAATGTTTTGAAAGGTTTTATAAATCCGCGAGTTTTACAACTTGTGGTGCTGTAAGTGTAGTGGGCTTAGAAATCTTCTTAAATGTTAACATCTTTTCTTTTAAAAAATACTTCTTTATTTTTACACGTCTTTTTTCAAAAGAATCTCAGCCCTTTCTCTTTTCATCGGCCCCCGAAAAAACGTTTTAAAAATGCCCCCTTCTTTAGCTGTCGTTTTCTTGGGTATAAAGTTAACGGCAGTAAACAACTAAATTTCTCCCCAAACATGTGCCACTAGCGCGGATCAAAGGTTCAAAGCGATAAAATAATGTTTAAAAAGGGGTCATTCATTCAGTTTTAGTTCTCATTATTAACCGCGTAGAAACCAGGCTTTGTCCGTCAAGACATTTTTGTTACTGTAATGGCCGCCATTTTAAAGATGGCCACATATTTAACCCCAAAGTCATAAAGAAGAAAAAAAATGGGGTTGGCAACCCTCCGTATCGGGACATACAAGTTTGTCTGTGCACTCTCATCATACAAAAAGACTACAGCGCAGGCGCCGAAAGCGAGATGTTAGGTAAAGTTTTAACCCCGTGTCTTTCCCTCTTAATAACATCGAAACGGTCTATTGGGGCTAGCGAAGCCATTGAAGGAGTCTTTTAAAATTTCTGGCCGCCATGTTTCAAGATGGCAACTAACTGGAGAAATATTTCTAAGTTTGTTCCTACCTACTATGCAGAATTTCCGCTTCCTAGGTAAATCGCTTTGGGCTAAATAATGGAAGATAATCGTGTAACGTAAAGGATTGAAAGAAATCCTTGATGGACGGTCCCTCTCACATTTGCCAAGCATATAAAGGCAAGGGGTAAAAATAGACAAGTTTACGTTCTTATATCAACCTGTACACGTTGGAAGATGCGGGCTTTTGAAGACGACTTATTGTATTTCACGATAATGCGCATTTTACATAGTTTTCCCTTTTTTTACGTCCAAGATATTTTACACAGATGCTTGTATTACTATCTATTTTTTATCTTGCAAAACCGATGCCCTGAGGTATGTACGGAAAGACATTTTATACCCTTGGAGACATTTGTTTTTACCAGGTTACAAAGAGTGAATTGCGGACATGTTCTCACTAAAGTAACTCTTATTGTATAGTTACAACTCGGTGAATGGCAAAAATATTGATATGACGAAAAATATTTGCGGGCCGATAGTAAACCGAGTTACTATTCTAATTATTGTAGGGAATAGTAACAGTTAGGTAGGTAAATCATTGTAAGACAACGTCCCAGTTACGCAAGAAAATCCTAGTATGAGAACGTCAGCGTTATGCATTGTGTAATTTTAAACAAACCATAAGTAAGAACGAATAACCAAGTGCGAACGGAACGTTTTAGTAAGAGTAAAAACGTTTCTAAAAAGAAGATTTTTTTATTGATTCTTTTAGAGCAAAAGAGAGCATCTATCAAACTACACAATCTACGTTAAACAAGGTCGGTTTTTTCCCATCTTCCCGGATTCCCTACCTTTTTTTTCATCTGACAATAAGAAATTCCACCACAGGGAAAAATCGTAGAGATACGGTATAGAGGTGATTTAAATTTTATATAACGTCTGATAAACAAGGTTAATGTTTGACTTCGGGGCGTAAAAAAGGACTACGATTATGCGAAACGGTTCGCCTATTGTTCGCGATATTATGCACCCACGCTGATTGCGGAGGAATCCTCAAATTTACTTTGCAAATTCCGATAACAATCGCCGGGAACGCGAAGAAGAAAATTCATTATAGCGTAAAAGAACAGCTTACCCTATGGGATATTTCAAGGTTTAGACCTCAGTATAAAACTGTACATAACAAACTAAAAGCGAATCATACTAACTTTTATCAACCTCTAAAAAAATCATGACTTGCAGACTAACACTCATAGCCCAAACTGCTTTACCTAGGAAGCTGAAAGTAGTTCTTCACTGACGTTACACTTAAGAAGTGGTACCAGAAGAGACATATCATACACTTCTAGTAGTACATACACAGAAGTGATATCTAGTTTATTAGGGAGAAGGTATAAGATGCCTATGTATTCGCGCACATAGTCCCAGTCCCCCTTTCAAAATACAAGGGAGGACGTACGTAAAAGGAGGCCGGGCTATTTCGCCTCTCCTCAGTCGGATAAAACGTAATTTTCGTCATTCACGTC
Organism: Phalangium opilio; assembly: GCF_054372755.1. NCBI lineage: Eukaryota > Metazoa > Arthropoda > Arachnida > Opiliones > Phalangiidae > Phalangium > Phalangium opilio. The sequence continues at coordinate 6,304,709 of NW_028324170.1, forward strand.
GCGCTGACGTGAGTTTTCAAGAACCAATGAGATGCTGGTTGTAATTTAGGGGCGGGGATTAACTCGGGACCTACGTTTGGACTGGAGATAAAGCTGGAAATGTTGCGAATTTATACCTCCTCCCTAATAAACTAGATATCACTTCTTGTACATACACAGAGAAAGGATTCTCGAATACTTGGCCATCATGAACAACAGCGGTCAAAAAGGAAACAACCTTTCAACTGATTTCAATAGCATTTAGCACACTGGCTCATGATAAAATATAGACTGGTTTAAGAACAATTTTGTGGCTGAATATACCCCATTCATTTTATAAAATGGCGGAACGATAACGAAATGTCCTGGCGGGCTGACGGTCAATGCCGGGGACTATTTATAAATATTCTCCTGGCTCGCTATATTAAAGGATTAAATATAAAGCTTATGGCGTTCTCTAATAGTTAAATGCTCATTTTTGTAAGTACATTATGCACATTTATGGTAGCAATATAATTTCGCATTATAGTGAAACATTTATCTTAATCTTCCTCCATGCAATTCGTTTTAATATTTTCTACTAAATTAGACAATAAAACCACCGTAAAAGATGCTTACCCTTTCTAAATTTAGGCCTAGTAGATAAAATTTTTATAAATATCTCTTGTTGTATTTTAATACCAACCCATGATGAAACGAAAGAAATATTGTGGCTTAAAATTAATGTTTCAAAAATATGGGATATTTTACTATTAACAATTTATAGGGAAAATATACCCACCGAATTGCGCATTGCAGGAAAGAGGGTTTTCAGACTTGTAAAGGATTTTGCAAGATTTACTGGACGCATAAATAACTGAACTATAATATTGCAATTTCGTAGTATAGTTCACTATTTGTTTCATATCAGGATGGATTTTTCTTCATAAAATCCTTTTTCTTACTCAACTTGTTAAAATATTTCTGGAGTAAAAGCCGAGATGGAATGCATTCTTCCCTGTCTCGGCTATGTCTGAAGTTATTCATAAAATCTTCTATTGATTCGATTGATTTGGGCTAGCTTGTGCTTTTACCGATGGACAGATATTACCTCGCCCTTCGTGCTTGACATTTGAGAAAAACTCAACTATATACCGCTATTGTTTGCGAAATTGCGAGTCTCATTGCAGCCTTTTGTTATAGGTTGGAAAACTAATAATTAACCATTGTTTCATTGCCACAAAAATTAGTTTCCAAAAACAACATCATGCTGATCGGGAGAATACAAAGATTATATAGTACCTTAAAAAGACCGGAAAACCGCAGTGTAGCTTAGCTATTTATCCATATTTAACAGATTCTTACCACTTAACAACTTGCCGACATTTTATTAGCTAAATTAGATAGATCTATGGGGTAATCTAAACTAGTCTCTATGGCATACTGTATAATGACAAACCTTCAATACCTACGTTCGTCCAGCGTTGTAACGGCGAGTTCGAAACTAAAATCGCTGCTTCCCAAGTTATTTTCCGCTTTGACCTGGAACACGTACGACGTCAATGGCTTCAAATCTGGAACCGTGATTGATGTTTCCGTCCCAGGTACGACCAATGGTGGAATATTTCGAACCCAATTGGCTGTACAAGAAAGAACAAGAGCAAATGTTATTTCCTTTTTGCAGAAATAATGCCTTGAAATTAGAAATTATGCAATGGTGTTCGTGGAACTTAACACCTGAAGAGAACAATCGTTTCTCATTGTTCCGTTCTTAAAGCAATTAATTGATTAATATGGATATTAAGAATGAAAATGAAATGGCTTCATTATGTTGACTACGATTAATCAAAGCTTCATGCTTTAATCGCGTGATATTTAAAATATAGCACTGTTGTCAGAACATTATTGATCCTGTTTGAATTAAGAACCATTACATTCCCTCTGTTGCTTATTCAACATTCTGCATCTTGGCTAAGTTTCGCACCGAAATTACGAAGGTTGAAAGTTATCTCTGCGTCTATGAACAGGGACAATTAACCCCACTAATCTGGTTTTTGGCTGTGTATTTCAAACAAATGTGAAGATGCAAGAAAGACAAGAAATCAGTCTACCAGTTGAAGATTAACAATGATACGAAAAAGTGTTTCTCGCTTAGTTTCCATTATTTTCGATTATTTAGGGCTTAGTTTTAGTTCGTAGTTCGCACTCTATGATGCGAATGATGCCGTTGGTTGAAGCAAGATAATCTCTATTTCAATCGACGTTTTTATTTTAATGGAATAGATTTTAAAGTAATCCCTTAAAAGTTCTTTTTATTTGAAGAAAACTCACCGTCGGCTAATCTCCACATGACGATATATCTAAGCAGAGGTAAGTTTCCCGAAAATGCTTCAGTCCAAGTAAGGGTAACGCTACGGCTTTCCGTTTCTTTCGCTTGTAATCCTTTTGGTGGATCTGGTTTCTCTGCGAAAATAAAAATGAAAAAAATAAGAAACTCGTATAAATTGTTTGTAGACTTATACGCGGTTCGGTAACGGCAGTTTCTTTTTTCATCGTCGTTCACGTATTATATATATAATAAAAGGATTACCGCTACATTGAGCTTGGTAACCGCGTTCACTTTCAATGATATAAGGAAAGGTTAACGATTCTTTATTCTTAAGGCCGATGGAAAATGATTTGGGCTTGTTTTTGGAAACTGAAGCATCGAATTGAATGTTAACAGCAAAATGCTTTAGGCTATTAGGGATTCCGTTTAACTCGGTGTTTCCCAAACGATGTGTGGCGACATATTTCTGTGTCACGAGACTTTAAAAACCGTGTCACGAGATTTTCAGATGAACTTTGAAATTTCGAGCCAAATATTTGTAAAAAGGGTTAATAGTCAAAATTGACATAATGTTTTAGTGAAAAAAAAAACATTGTATGCCACTAAGTAGTAGGTTTAAGTCATTTATATTAGGTCTACAAATAATCTCACTGTCTCTAGAAATCTAGTCTTCATCAAACGAATGAAGTAAACAATTATTTATACATTATATATTTGCACCTAGCAATGATACTCTGCGTAAATCCTTGCTTTCGAATTTCACGCGAAGTCATACCCGAACCCGAAGATGTCTTATACATTTTTGATGAAACCGCGAGAATTCGGGATATCAGAGTTGTTTAAATAATAAATGAGACAAAAACACAGAGGAGGATATTAGTATCAGCTATATACACTATAGCTATGCCTGGAGTCTTTCTAGAACAATTTGCCTTAAACCTATAGGTATAGAACCCGCTTATTTAGAATCATTTAAAGTTGGGAGAATACTCCTAATAGGGAGTGGTCCCTCCAAACAGGCAGGCGTCCTTGTCCATATATGAATCAATATTTCAATAAAGAGCTTATCGGAAATTTCCGAGACCTTCCCTATATCATCTTCAAAAGCGCCCTTATAAGGGTGGACCAGTTAAGATAGAAAGTTCATTAGTGAAAGTAACATTGTCGAAAAAGAGCCCTCCGGCTAAACAAGCTCTTAGCGAGATGAATATAAATCTTCCTTCCGAAAACATTAGTTCATCTAGAATTTATGAAAAGATATTTTCTACCTATACCATACATTAAATTTAGCAACGTTTCTAAGACTCCTAAATATCGTACAGGGTGTTTCAATTTACTTAGAGAACATTAACGTTGTAATCGACAATAGTTCGAAAACATATCCAAAGATATTATATATATTTAAAAAAAAGGTATATTGTTTTCCTTGTATGATTGACCAAATTTAATATTTGAGATCAGTAACACCATTTGAAGTGGTTTGGTGCAGTTCTTCTAATGGTTGAGACGGAGAAGTGTATCACCCTTGTACATTATGGCACTTTCGGCAAAGGTATCTTTACTTTTACGCGAGACATAACGCGTAACCATTTAAACAAACAATACATTAAGTTACGCGTGTCACCTCCTTCAGATCATTATTTGAAATTCCTAAGCCTCTGACGCTCCGTATCAACAACGGTAAAGTAAAAAAAAAATTAATTTTTCAGTGAAGATACGTTCCTTCAAGAACTTCTAAAATAACTAAGAACAAATATTGAATATCTCCCCCCTATCTTCATGTTTATTATTATGTTAATTATTTCAAGTGTTTTTTTTTCACATGAATGAGGGAATTAACCATAGCATAAGTGAATAATTAACTATTCACTTATGACCATAGTGTTATGAAAATCCCGAGATCACGTCCGGCACTATAGTCCAGTTGTATCTCTAAAGGTTCTCGGGTCTCGTACGGGTTCTTAGCTCCTTGGATAGTTTATCGTTTCACGGGTTTCGATTCGTATTCCCGAAGGGTGTGCCGTACATATTATATCGGGATAGGTACAGTACCGAGAAAACGCGAAGAGTAAGATGAAGTATTACAGATATAAACGATATAGAATGAATTAACTCTATTTACCTAGTAGTATTCAACTATATAGAGCAGTATCATAGTGAGTATTGTTAAATGGGAACTAAGCCACGATACTAAAAAAGTCACGATATTTTTGATACGAACAAAGATGTATAATAATGATAGAGTCAAAGAATATTGGTTATTAATTAGGAAAAGGACTTAATTTATAACATAATTGTTCAATTGGCGATTGAATGAGAACAAAAAGGCAGACTTGACTCTACATGGGATCTCAGAACGTTTTACGGCGGAGAGGGCACGAAGCGAGGCTTGGCCCATTTTTGTACTTGTTAATGTTTTTGATAGAATTAGACTAGACTCATTCTAGAGACAGTGCATGAGTGAGATTATTTGTAGGGCAATAATGACTTAATGAAATACCACGTGGCACACAGTAATCAGTAATCTATGAACCGTATTTAGACTTTTGACTCGAAATTTAAAAGTTCAAATAGCAGTGTTTTGGGAACACTGTACTATGGCGCTGTTTATTATGATAGGATTGAATACTCTCGCAACATTTTAAGCAACTCATATTGTCGGTCGTTGTGCAAACTCAGCGAAGGAAAGGAGCTAGGCAGTCTTAAAATATGAAAGGCCTCGGTTATCTGAAATACGAAACTGAATTCGGTTTACCTTGCACTTTTACCATCAATCGCATTGTGTCGCTTCCGTAATCATTGCGAGCCGTGCAAAGTAATAATCCAGAGTCTCGTCTCTCGACACCATCCAGAGAGAGCATCGAAGTCGATACGGTCTCCGATAACTTCTCAGTCACTTTGAACCTGTATTTTCAACCCGGAGATGGGATAGAGAGTTGAAAAAGGAAACTGTACACGCACATATATAAGAGTGATTTACAAATTATGCAAGATAGGAACGTAGATACAGATAGGTATATATACTTGAATTTGAAATGAATGTTAGTGTAAGGAGACTTGTTTTCTGCATGGTGAATATATTTTATACGTTATTTATATACTGGGTGTTTTTGATAAGTCTGCTATAAATTAAGGGGATGTTCTTTGGGAAATCGATTTTGAGTCGAAAATGTTACAAGTACACTGTTTTCGAGTTATGCTTTGAGTGTTTTAGGGATGATCCCTTAAATTTATTTAAGAAACCGAACGAAAATGTAAAACACACTAATCATAACAAGCATGGGTCCACGAACAACTAGCCATTAAGACTTTTTAAGGACGTGTTATTCTAGACTTCTAACATTTTAGCTTTATGCTTAACCCCTAATTAAGCATAGTTTTACTTAATTTTAAAGTTGTAAACATTTTTTATGCAAATATGTCATGCAGCAGGGAAGGGGCAAAAACTATGTATGGTTTAATGTCCACATAAACAGTAAACTCCTCCCCGTTTCCACTCCCTAGTGTAACATACATACATACATACATACACAAGAGTGATTTAGAAATTATGCAAGATGGGAACGTAGATACTGTAACGTGTATTGTGAATTTGAAATGAAATTCAGTGTAAAGTCGAGGCTTGCTTTTTCTAGAGAAAATGTTTTTTTTTACCTTCTTTCATATTCTTTATACAGAGTTCGTTATTTAAAAAGAGGAACCAAATGTTTTTTTTTTGCAGAGACCCTGATTTTTCTAAAGAGACTGTTTATGTATGTTTGAGTTTAAGAGATCACCTTGTTCTAAGGCGAGTAAAAATGTAAATTCATCAACATGAACTACATTTATAGCTAAGTTGTTTTATAAACAAAACAGCTAATTCAAATATATACGAAATAAACTCAGCTGAGAAGTGAAGATAAACAAAGTTTGTTTTCTTATTTTCGTAACGATACACTGAAATTTTCTATTTTAGAAGCCTTATTTACCTTATAATCAGTGAAGATTAAACTTATTTTAGTTTTTAAATGAAAGGAATATAGGCATAGTAGAGTATAACGCGTTCACTAAATTTAAATTGAAACACTTTCTTTGAATCTAAAATGGATAAGCTTAATATACAGGGTGTTTCTGATAAGTCTGCTATAAATTAAGGGGTATGTTCTTTGAGAAATCGATTTTGAGTCGAAAATGTCCTATCACATTTTGTCTTCCGGGCCACTGTTTTCAAGTTAAGATTTGAGAGATCATTGTCTTTCAGTTTCTTAATTAAATTTAAGGGGCCATCCTATGCATCTTTCCCATCAAATAGCGACACTGTTATGACGTCATTATACTCAATCAAACGGAGAATTGTGCCTGTTTTACAAATAATATATTCAAAATAACTTATTATATGCTTAATTTTGAGTTTTCCAGATTGGTATTTAAAACTAACAAAACCTTAGCTAAAATCCATGCTAAGCAGTATCTTCTTTTAATCTAAATGTAACGAAATTTATATAATAATATTTGAACACTTTGGTGTATATCGTTTACTTCCTTACTTCCTTTCTTTCTTTTATTTCCGAATTTAAGTTTTTTTTATTTTTTGAAGGGAGAGGGGGGATAAAAGTTTCATTTCTTCATATGTATACTTTGTAAAAAGCTAAATAAATATCCTCGAGATTTTGGAGAAAGTGAAAATCTTTTTCCTTTCTGTTCCTTAACTCTGCACTACCGGCTGAAGGTTTTGCATTAAAATAGGGGAAAGTAGAATACTAAGTAGGTTCTAGTTTTACTCATTTATTTCCACACTTTCTCACAAAACGAGATTCTCTCCCACTCAAATCCTCTAGAGAAAGGAAGCTTTTGAAAATAAGAAAAATCTCTCGGGAATCTTAAGCTGATATAGTATGCCTATATCTAGCCGGATCTTGGAATAAGTAACTAGTGCACTTCGTAGAAACCTTACGGAATAGCACGCTTCTTTAGAAAAACAAAATTGTGACTGAGAAATTATACGGATGGCATATTTCGAAATGAATAATTTAAAAGTTTACCCAAAACCCAATGTGACTTAAAATGTAACAACCCACAATTTTAAAGTAAATAAATTATTTTAATGCTATTATGACTATTATGTCGGTTTAAGGGTATTACAGCCTTTTTCTAAATATGAAAGTAAAAATATTAGAAAAAAATGATCTGTTATTACAATATAATTAGCATTTAATTAGTCTTAAAAACGAGGACTACTGCGCCATGCGCCATTGCTTAGGTGGCGTCTGCTAAACCGTACCTCTCTCATCCTGTGAGAATTCAACCAATCACGTAGGGGTAAGTGGTTCGATTTAGCAGACGCCACTAAACCAATGGCGGATGGCACAGTAGTCCTTGATTGTTTTTAAGAATGATTAAATGCAAATTATTTTGTAATAAGAGATTATTTATTGTTCTATAATACTTTTCCTTTTATATTTAGAAAGAGGCCTTTCTTTTAAGGTATAATGTTATGTTACCTGTCTTTTACCCTTAAAATATAGCAATTTGGAACTTCATCGGATTCGGTAATCACGAATTTGAAAGTCAATTTGGTAATACCTCCTCTAAGGTTACGTCTACAATAAATTATAAATTCGATGTAGTAGTGGTGGAAAACTATTTTCGCTCTTAATCACAAGTTAAAAATTTTAGAGCTACAGTGTAGAAGAAACCTTCGTCTTTATGACGTACTTTCTTGGGTAATTTCTCCAAGAAACGATACCGGTCCGAATAATGTAGGAGAAATAGGAAAGCGCGGGAAAAAGTGTCGTGTATGGGGAAAAGAGTAAGAATTTTCAGAGCTAATGCCGCAATTTACAATGTCGGTAATTCTTATTGATCGAAAATCGTTTCGACTGCTTCGATAAGGACGAGTTCAAAGGGGAGAAAATCCAAAGGATGGCACTCTTTCAGAGTATAAAAAGAAAGTTGCTGAGTTTAGCAAATCCTACCCACCCCTCAACCCCTCATACCTATTTTTCCTTTTAAGTGTGGTCTGTTGCTCCTGGTGCAGGGCGAATTTTACGTAAGCCTTTTCAAGGAAATTTTAAAGCACTAGCTAAGCTACTCGGCGTTTCCCGGGTGTTTTAAACCACTGTAAACCGGGGAGAATTTCACGACTAACTAAATAGTATTTATGCTTACCCATATAAAATACTATAGCTAAGTAACCCGGCGTTACCCAGTGTTGTAAGCACCGTCTACGAAGCATGATGTTTTTCAGAAACTAACCGTTTTTTTTTCTTCAAACTTTTCAATTTCAATTGAACGATGCGTAATTAGGGGTTATTCATAAAGCTAAAATGTTACGGGTTTAGAATAGGACATTCTTTACAGGCTAGGGGTTCGCCGCCGTCCCAACCTTGAAATGAACTCAATCAAACCACTTCTAATGAACCTTCCCCCATGTTTCTGATTGGTCTAATTAGGTAGCGAATTGTGACTGTGTATAAAGAACAAACAAGCAAACAATAAAAATTTTAAAAATCTAATCTGTTTTTTCCAACTTTGAAATTCAATAAAACAATTCATAATTAGAGGGTTAATCATAAAGTTACGTTCTTAATCCACGCCTTTAATTGGAAAGTGGAAAATGATCGATACATAATGATTTTTTTCTTCAATCAACTCTCTAATGTAAAATTACTACTGCACTTTCAGTTATAAACTTTTACTCTAATTTGAACGCGAAATTTTCAGTCGTAAAATAAAAAAAGAATCTAATTATCAGTTCAAAGACTGAATAGTAAAATTCCTCTTTCGTGCAGAGCAGGAATGAAATTGAATTTGATATAATCACGTTTGAAAAACTGGCTCATTTTGTAATCTTCTTGTTCGAAACTAATCGTGCAAAATGTTTTATCAATTTCGTATACCCGACGTATCTTTATAACTAAATAAAATTTAATTCGATATAAAATTCCCGTTCTTATCAAAATCTCCCGCTTCCATGAATTGCAGGAGCAATTTAAAGGAAATTTCATTATCAGCCAGTCATCTCTTATATCATATTATCGAAATATTTCCTCTAAAGCGAACTACTGTACCTGCATAGTTTCATAAGTTTATAAGATATGTTCCATAAGTATGACTTCGTATTGCTAGAGACTTACAGTTCGAGCTAGTTCGAGAACGACAAGCGAGAATTGACTACACTCGGTTAATTTTGCAAGACTTCCATCTTCCTATTTAGTCTGCATTACTAAGCCTTTGACAGCGCCTCACCTGGAGTCACTTTACGAGAATCAATGACCTACGTCTCTTCATGATGAGCTCCAGTTTGTAACCAGTGTCAAACTTATGGAGCATATCTTACGAAATTATGGTAGGGTAGTATGCAAGGCGTGCGTGGGTAGGGATCTTTTCCTTTCGTTTAGCTCCCGATCCCTCCCTGTAGGTTATTAATACCAGGAACTGATATAAAAATAAAATCTACTTTAGTGAAGATAATTTCCAAGGAATTTTGAATTCCTTCAATTTTCTAAAGAATAATGAAATCTATAGTTTATTTCTGAAATTTTTTTTTTGGATTTGATGATGGGAAAGAATTTGTGACGCTCTTGATATATGCTTGAAAAAGTTCATTATTTGTTTTGCTGTTCTGCTAGCAATTTGTTTATTTATTTATTTCCGACTTTGATTTGACCAAATTACTTTGTTGATATCAGTAACACCACAAGACTGTTCATTAGAAGTGGTTTGGTTGAGTCCAACAAGCTTGGGTTTGCGAACCCGCCTACCCATAGAGCTTTATAAATAACCCTAATTAAAACATCTTTTTATTTCAATTTAAAGTTGTAATAAAAGGTTAGTTTCTAAAGAAGATATTTAATACGGGTGGATTTAGTGACTATTTTCATGGGCCAATCGATGTTGTAGACCCCATGTTCTTTCACACTTTCCACTCAGTTTGACCCTAAGAATACACCCTTTAAAAATGGCAGACTTATCAAAAACACCCTGTTTATGCAGAGCTCTTACATAAAATTTGAAGCAACGATGGCCATGCTAATTAGTCTAGATATCTACCATTAAGCCGTAAAAACGGGAGCGCGTTTGAAAAAAATTTATATCAGAAAGTTTATAGTCAAAGTTACGGTATAATTCTATAATCAATAGCAAGCCTTCGATCTGCTTTTTTCTATCAAGGTAACCTTGAAGTGAAAGAATATATTTAAGTAAGTGAAACCCTCTCTTTTGTTTTAACCAATTGGTTATTTAAAAAAGATGGGTTCGTAATAAGGAAAAAGTAATCTTTGCTAATCAAATAACGTTAATTCGAAATGAACGAATCTGGATTGTCAAGACTTTGAAGGTCTGTTCAATTAATATTGATTGTTCTTTGACTTATAGAGAAAGGCGATTATGATAGTAAATATTTGCTTCTCCATCAACCTGATACTTCAAAAATGAAAGCCAAAAAATAAAAAAAAAATTGAAAAGTAATATCGTTATATTTTTTTCGTCTCCTATGGCGTGTTTTCTTGATATAAAAGTTTGGGCTTTCTCTTGGAAGACAGCATAAAGTAAAAAATAAAAGAAAGAAAATGAAATTGAGTGAATAGCTGACGTTAACGCGCCCATGACAGAAAGTTCGTTTATAGAGAGACGGGAAAGCAATTTATAAAAATCACATTCCTTAAATCGAAAAATCATACACGAGAGAGACATTGATTTTTTGGGGGACTCTAGGCGCTGCACCAGCCTCGGTGTGACCCCCAAAGAATACTGATTTCCTGACTGCCTTTTTTTTCCTCTCGCAACAAGGAAACCCGAGAAACAAGATGGGATAGTCGCCCAACAATTGTCCACTTAAATAAACCATAAGTTCTCCACATGAAGTTGGACTTCTACTATAGGTTATTTTGGTAGCGTACGAGGATACATGATAAAACTGAAAAATTCAGCACCATAGTTTGCGGTCGCCTGCCATGATGAGTTCAAATCAATATTGTCGATGGAAGGGCCTACGTCTTGACTATTCTTTGTGAAGAGATTTCATAGACATATATAGGGGAAAACATGGCTAGAGCAGACAGACTGGTCTCTGAATGTTTGTCACAAATTCGAGGATGTATTCTAGAGGTCAGTTAAAATAACCTAGCGTCCCATTCCGGGGTACTTGTCATTCCAATTCAACTTGGTTCGAATGACGATAAAATGTTAAAATTAGAACTATCTGAACTTTTAACCCTATACTGTCATTTTTATTTGCCCTTGTCTAATTTGCCACTTCATGTAGGAACACCAGTACCTCGAATATTTGACTAAAATACATAGACAGTAAAGTATAACTTTCAATATAAAGATTTTGTAGGGAAACTAAAACTGGTTTAGGCACGAAAACGTAGGAAAAAGTCTCGTTTTTGCTTTGGCAATACCGCAAATAACTCTTGCCTTAAAAGAAATGCTTAATCGAACACAAGAAAAAGCGGGTTTTTACGATCAGAAACAGTTTAGAAAAACAAATCAATATCGAAAATGATCCTTGATTTATGAAAATGTCTTTCGGTTTTAAGCTTTGAATAACTATGGTCCTTTAAACTCGATTCTTTCCTCTAAGCGAGGCCTGCAGCGGGAAAGACACCTCGGTGATATAGTATTCTCGGTGGAAATCACGGCCTACATCCATTTCGTTCTTGATAAAGTGCTCGATACTGAGTTTTCTCTCTAAGGACCACGATTAACTAACTAGGACAAACATTCGATTCCAGCTCAACATTTCTTCTTTCGGCTTGAAGTAGTCGGCCAGCGGCCAGGTTTGAGACCAGACATCGATGTTCGGCCTCCTTAGTAAGAAATGGTTATGACCGTTCCGTTTTGCGAGAAGGTACGCGTCCAATAGATCTTTGCCCTTGGGCTTTATTGGGTTTAGCAACCGCGCAAAGTACACATATTCAATCTTTTATCCGGTAGGAAAGTTTTCATTAGTCCAGGTTTGTTTTATAGAAGACCTCTAACTTAAAAGACTTTAAATGAATTGGAAGGTACAGCGTATGTCCTAATTAATCATTGTTTGGTCTTAGACTAATGGTCTTTAATTATTGAGTTAAGACTACTTAATTCCCAGATAAGTGCATAGCGGAAAACCAACTCCAAATAAACACGATTAAACGTATTGGGTTCTGGTGGGTCTACACAAGAACGTGAGATTAACTCGGGTACTGTTTAAAAGAGAATACTATATTTATCCATGAGAACTTTGTGGCGGATCTACCTCATCATTAAATTATAAAGGTATCGCCACTGAAGACTTGAAACGTACTGAAATCAATGTGGCTGACTTATGGAAGCAACCCTTTGGTTTAACAGCGTCACCCTGCGCATGCGTGTAAATTACACTACATTATGTAATGGGGCAAGCATTGTTTTCTTTCGAGGTTCTTAGGTAAATCAAACAATTGGTATCCGTATAGAACTAGGATCATTACACCAGCTTAAGAGTCAGCCTGCAACTCGTGCGTGTGTAGTTGACTATAATAAAATGAGCGTATAGTTAAAGTAAATAACTTTGCGTATTCACCTTGGGTCCATCGCGGGTGAAAATAGCTCCCCTTCTTTATTCCAAGTGAAACGAATGGGCAGGTCACCGGTGGCCGAGCAATTTAGAAGTATGGACTGACCCTTGACGACTTGTACCGATTGAGACTTCGGGAATGTCGACGGAACGCCTTTTGTCGGGTGTAATCCAGTTCAAGAGGGTGGTAGCGAGGCCACGGAAATAATGGGACGAGTAACGACAATGAAAAAAGAGAGAAAAAAACAATGGAAGAAGAGGTTATAGATGTATATAGTCAAGAGACAGTCAAAGGAAATGAGACGCGGCATTCTGAGCAGGTCGTTTTCGCCCATTAGGCCAAGCCGCGTGGTGGGAGCTATAACCGTAACCGCCAAGGGTAACGGTAGATGCCTCCATTAGGACTTGATCGTCCGCTCGAATCTCCATGGGTTTTTTTTTGGAGACAAGCACCTACCACCGTGTACGCGAAAGAGCGATATTACCGGGACACTCTTCAACCTACAACTATAGTCTCGGTTAAAGAAAAAAAAACGGATATAAAAAGATAATGGATGGTCCAAATCTTATATATACGTTATTCCATCCATAAATTATCGCTTACAAAGCCTTACTTGGTCGAAACCGAGTATTGAATGTTAGCGAATAAAGAAACCCCGTCGTTATTAGATTTATAAATTTTAAAATATCTTTCAGACATTTTAAATTAAACCTTATAGTCATTGTCGCCAAAAATCGAACTTCCGGTACCGTCCGTTTCATTGTCAAGTTATCAATTTCGTTTAACTTGCAAGATAATCGTAATACTTCGAATGTCTTGTGAAGTTTTTTTTAATACATTAAAAATTAAATTTTTATTGCCACGAGGTACTACGCATTTTCTATGGGAAAGGTTACGTATTATCCCATAGAGACTCTTTATAAATTTATGACGAATCTGTTTGAACATTTTTATCGACTCGAACATGATGTAATCACCGAAAACGCTAATTGCACCGTATTTTAATATCACGCCATTAAAACGGTCTTTCCGGGACGAAAGAATAAAGTTATATGACCTTTCATTTTATAACCTATAAAAATGACTGAAATCTGTGCAAGGAATATTAAACAACGTGAAGAAACTATCGGTTCCATCATGTCATAAAAGGGATAGTAGCCTATAAATCGATCATTAAAATTTCGAATCGAAACTCTTTCAGAATAAATATCAAAAGACTGCCTTTCTTTTATACTTCACTATCTATATGTTTTGAGAATTATCTATTTTAAAAATAATCTTTAGCGACATCTTGAAGAAAACGGCACAGTTATGACGTCAGCACCTGCGACGCACTTTGAAACTTTAAAATACCCCGAAATAACTTTTCATTTTTGCTAGATCCAAAGAGGGTATAAAGATGAGGAGTAGAAAGTCGGAGAGGCTCTAGAGTTCTGGCTTTTCGTATCAGCTTCCGGTATGCGGGGGCATCTTTCTCTTATTAGTTGAAATATGTCGTACCGGATTTTAGTAAGAAGATTAAGAAAAGCTTTTAGCATCTACTCCTTTCCTTTATACCTTCTTTCCTGCACCCTGCAATTCTTGACTTTATACTGTACTTGCTATTCCGTGGACCAGGGCGGCCGGTGTCAAGTCAATTTCGGAAATGGAAGGGTACCAATTATAATTTTAAACTATTTAAAATACGAGACACGATTTATTAGCCGTACAAAGAGCGTGGTCTCCTGAATGAAAAGTGAGAGAAGTGCATAGAGTATATTTTAGACTTACTAAAGACGTTGAGCATAATGACTGTGCTTAATCCCGCTCCGACACCGTTGTTGGCTTCGCACAAGTAGCTGCCGGCGTCCGATTTCTGCACTCCTCGAATACTTAATGAACCGTTGACAAGGATTTGGATTCGAGAGCTGCTGATCAAGGTTTTGTAATTCTTCCGAGAACCCTCTGTATCTGTGAAGAGAATACAATGAGAATTAAGGAATGAGTTAACCGTCAGCGTAATTTACAACTCTCTAAAGTCCGAGAGCTGATCAAGGGAACGTGAAACGGATCTCTCCAAAGAGAAACTCGAAGCAAAGGGCTGAAACCTGAAAGTCCGATTCTATAACTTGTAAAAGTTGATTGACCTCTTAGCCTTATGATTAACCCCTAATTAAGTATTTCCACCATTTTTCAGTCCCTTTAATGATCCACTTCTCGTTCTTTTAAGTTGCACGTTTTCAAAGTGCATGCGGAGCTCCGCTTACAAAGCTGTTTTCGCAACATCCGCTTTCCCAAATCCTTTTACAGAAATTTTTCCGGAAAGAAATTTATATTACAAATTTACTAAAGCTAATCTTTAAACGTGTTTGTTATCGTTACGCTTTCGGAAACAAAAGGGTTTAACGTATTAGCAGCGCCATACAGGATAGGAAGTATTTTAAGACTTAAGAATAACGTTTTAGTTCACTTTATGATGCTTCCCTTAAAGGGAATATGAACAGATCAAAACGTTTGTTAAACAATGAGATATTTTATGAGAAAATGCAATTATTGTGCTAATTAAGGTTTAAACCTTTCCAAAACGGTTTAAAAGGATTGCAAAGAATCTCTTGTAAACGCGGTTTTAGTTATGTATTGCGACACTGCATTTACAAAACGTTATTTTAGGCCTATAGGCAACTTTGAAACCAATAACGCAAACGTTTTAGTGCTCGCCTATCGTTCGATAAGAGCTTCACTTTCTCTTTAAGTAAATTTATAACGTTATACAATCGAAGCTAGAGAGCTAAGTCTTGTAGCTACCGTATGAGTTCGTAACAGCTTTTGGCGGGCTTAATTTTAAAGGCTATACTCGGATAGTCAGCCCCGCCTTCTTTATACATATCCGCTGCCCCTTCCAATGATGATTTATAATTATAAGTTTCTCCCGCGGCTCATGCACTCTTGTAAGTTCTCGCTATTGGCGAAATGCATTAGCTTAATGTAAAATCTCTTTCCACGTAAGTCGGATATGGGCTTTGGGATCAATAACCACACCTATAGGACTTCGTTTTTCCCTAGGAATAATCGTAAGTTACAAAAAGTCGAAAATTGGTACAAAACAGAGATGAAATATGTGAAAATTGTCAGTGGGTGTGTGCTATTGGAGATTATCGCCTAATACACAGCAGCAACAAAATAACCCCTAGCTTTCTTATACAGATATATTTGGTTCCTTTCTAATTTTGATCAAAAGTTGGTCTAAATTGGTGTGGACGAGTTATAACTAATCCTAACTTATAGGCGAATTGCTCAGATTACTATGTTTAAAAACTAATTTTATTGCAAGAGCATAGTTCTGATGTTATTCTATGTTTAAAAAACTGTACAGGTAACACTAGAAAATCGGAATGTATCATAGAGTATCTAAAGACGGAGTAGCGCTAATAGGCTAAAATTTACCCCATACTACTATTTTTTGGACTATTGAAGCATAGGCCATAGATACTCTGATCTATAGATGCGTTTTAAGAGTATATTTTTTTATAAGAAGGGTAGACAGTAACTGTTAAAAAATTGAATTTTTTACTCAAAGGTACAAATTGGAATGGAATTGCCACAATCTAAGAGAGATCTTCAACTGTACGCGACGGTCTAAATTTGAGGACTTCTTCGATTTCTTAAGTATACTAAAGCTAAGTACAGTTAATAAGCGAGTCCCCAACCATCTTTTAAATGGAGTCCTTGCAGGTAAGCTTACAATAACTTAGATTTATTGACTATATTGGTATTTAGCTCTGTTTACACCAATAATTTAAGTACACCAATGAAGTCTGTTTGATTAATTAATGTTTATGAAACGCGATATGCAACGGCTTTACGGGAATCTTGCTTAATAGTTTGAAAACAAATCTTCTAAGTAAACTCTTAATAAATAGAGTAAATTATTCGTAAAATTTGAAAGAATAGTGCACTTACGATGATTTTACTCTAAAGATTTATTAAAAATCCATTAAAATAATTTCCCCAGGTAAAATGAGAAATGACGCGAACAAAGTAGCGCTTAAGCTAAAAACTTCCGGGAAATAATGGACTGAATTTTGGATAAAACGAAATGTATTTTTGGAAAATTGAAGCTATACGCAGAAATTTTGCAGGGTGGTTGAAATATCTCAAACCAGTATAGTTTCTATTCGGTACTTCTTATTCTACCGAAATCTAGTGTTTCAGTCAAGTATCATAGTTGAATTATTTTATGAATTTTCAAGGTTCGAGATTGAAATATATTTTTGAATTAATCTACGAACCATAATCGATAAATACTTTTCTGTCGAAATGAAAACGTACGTACTTGATGAAACAGGGAAAACTAGTATAGTGGTTTATTAAAACCCATGTCCTTTGAGGTAGATGGACAACGAAGGGTCCCTTCGCTGCTATTCAACTGTAATCTCTGATAGGCTGAATCTGTTCTGGTATGTTTGAGCCTATACTGTGTTTGAAAATTGGAGATATAGATTTGGAAGTTTCAAATTTAACAGCAAATTAACAGACAACGTCTGGTTAGTGTTAGTTCTGCGTATCTTGAAGTTGAAGTTTGAAGCATTGAAAATGAATGGGGATTATCTTGAAAACTAACTTGTTCATTGTTTGATAAAGAATGCTTGATCAAAGGCGTTAAGTGGAACGTTATTTACTGTTGTACAAACGTAACCTTAGACAAACACGTAATTAAACGTCAGAATTTTTTAAAAATAAATGTTTCGTAGGCGTATGTATGCAAAGAAGACTATCCAATAATCCATTGGAACACGTCTATGATACGTATACATTTTATAAATTATAAATTAAAGAACGCGAGAAAAACAGGCTTTTGAATATTTTATCAGGCCTGAATCGATGCTGGCACTGTGGTATACCTTCTCTCCCAAGTTTTACGAAAACCACTCCCAGGCCGACCCTTCCAAGTCAGGCCCAACTCGGGGTACCAGAGCATTAAACTTAAGATCTTTTTAACCCTAGAAAGCGACGCGACTCGCATCTATAATCGAGCAGCTATCTGGGATGGGTCGACCAAAAATAAAAAAAAAGAAAGCTTTCCATCCTAAATCGAGCGAATTCCTAATTCTCTATTCGAGCATTCCAAATACCGTCGTTTGGGAAAGGCAGAACCTAGGATCAATTTATTGGAAAACAAGCAAGATACGGATCCAGTTCATACCCATCCCCTTCGGGTCGGACACTTGTATCTCCTCAAAACCTAGATCTTAAAATTCAAATTGATAGATTAAAGAAACAGTAAAGTTTAATTTCGGCTACAATAAGGTTTTCATAGTTTTAAATACCCAAATATTGTTTCAACTCTTCTTTATAAATAGATAGGCTAAACTTCCTCAGTAGTTACTTTCGAAATATCCGACCCCTCAACCTCATTTTTCTTATTCTAACTTTAACTGCCGTTTAAAAAATCCAACCGTAGTGCATCATTTGTTCCTTTTTTTGGAAGGGCAAGGAACCACCAAACTCGGTTTACTTAGATTCAATGTTAGAAAAGAAGCGCGAGAGGCTGGGATTTCTTATCAATAAACAGAATATTAGCTTCGCTTCATTAGCTATATCTTTGTATAGCTCGCGGTGGTGGTGGGTAGACGCTCTAGCGGTGGCCCTTAAATAAACTTTCGGCTTTCGATTCGATCACTTACTTTCGAATTCTCCTGATTATTTATTCCGATATGAGATCCTAAATTTGGAAAATGGAACGGGTCGGTGGTTTTTTTGAAAAAGGGAAAATGTATTTTTGTTTGCTTGGGAAAGCGCGTTATTTATGGTTAAAGAGAGTTGAAAGCAATTTATAGTTTTGGGGGCCAAAAATGCATCTGACGGCAATGCCCAGCTTTGTTTGTTAACATAACTAGCGCCATTTTACCGCTAACATCCTTTAAACGCGTGTCTAAATGTGGTAATTAGGAGATCCACCTTAGTTTTCAGGCTAGTAGAATTCATATTATTTACGTAATGAGGCCAGGGTACTTGTGGACAAAAGGTTCAGACTACTTTGTCCTGCAAGTAGCCTAGCCTCCTTGTGTAAATCGTGTGAATCCTCCTACCCTGAAAACTATGTTTACTCTCGTTAAATTACCGCAATCGTCTAATAAGAGTTTAGCACAGTAATTGGAATTTTGAATTCAGTTCGAATTTTAAGTCTTCATTGGAAAAGTATAAAGAAATTTGATCAAAATGTTATCGGATATTCTGAATAGCGTACCGAAAATTGGATGAATTGTTCAAATTACTGAATTTAATTAACCATCCATTAAAGGAAGGGCTGTGTGCTTTTATTTTTCATTTTCAAAATATTTTCTAATGGAAAAACAAAAATTAACTTATTATTCTGAATTTTCACATTTTCAATTATTAGAGCTATCAAAACCTGATGATAGTCCACTACGTTGTTTTGAGGGTCTGAATCCCAAAATAGACATTTAGAAACTAAGGTTTTTATTTAAAACTATAATAATCTATTTGTACTACATATAAAAACCAGTTTATTACATCATTACCCGAAGGTGTTAACCTTTTTATTTGTAATGAGAAACATTATAAAACAAGTCTTCTCTTAGATGTCGCCATAAAAGAAAAAATAAAACGAATTTGGTTGTCGCCAGCAGAATTTGACCCCAAATTAAAAAAGCTTTTCAGTCTGGATCGATAATAATTAAGGATGAGTCGATGGTGGAGGAGGTGTGAAATAAAACGGGAACAAAGGAATGAACGGAGACAGAAGAACGTAATAAAAAAAAGGAAAAGAAGAATTGAAAGGAAGAAGATTTCCTTACCAGCGGCTACCTTCCACCTGACGTGTGGTTCTGGAACTCCCTCAGCCTGGCAATCAATGGTCACGGCATTGCCCACGACAGCGGACGTGTCCTTCGGTTCCAGAAGCCATCGAGGAGCCACTAGAAAGAAGGAGACGACAAGAAAGAGAGAGAGTGAGTGAGAGAAAGAAAAAACGGTCTCTAGGTAGTAAGTCCCTCGAGGTAAAATCCCCTAATTATTTGGCTAATACTGAATAAAGACCCGCTAGACTTCATCCACTGAAGTACGTGTGCTCCTAACATACGCCGGAAAAAGACAAAAGAAATCTATTTCCGTACCATTCCGACTTACATGTACCCTAACACATTCTAGTCTTACTGGCAATCTCCGCTGCGAAATAGTACATACATAAAGAGAGCTGTTGAATATAACCCTTGAAATTGATTAACTCGCTACAACAAACAGAACTATAAACTGGGCAGAGAGTCGGTGTAAAACTATTATTGGTATTAAGTAGATAATCAGATTTCAGTTCAAAAGAAAATTTCACTTCCGGATCTAAAAGGGCAGGCAAATGAAGTGAAGTCTAAGTTTTACAAATGATTGACCCTCTTTATCCCTTGCCTGTTGGGTAAAATTTTGAGTATTTTAGTTCATTAAATAGCATTAGATTTTAAATATTTCGTGAGACCGTTGTGTTAAGTGACAACATTTCGTAACTGCGAATATCACGACGCCATATTTGTATTGAAATTGAATTGGGATGTATCTACTACTACCACCATAAGCAAATGATACTTTTTAAGTTGCCATCTTTTGGAACGTCTCCCGACCAGGCTGAAGTGAGACGGAGTATAGGCTAGGGGGGGGGGACAGGCTAGTCCTTTATAGATTACATTCAATCATAACTACTTCATGTCTATAATGAACTTATACTACTTGTAATACGTCAATGCTACACCACGCAAATTACTTATCCAGCGTCAGAGATTAGCGATGCAAGGGTAGCGAGTTGCTTACTTCACAACGAACGGTGCTTCTTATTTGTTTCTAGTATAATAAATATTTTACGTTAACCAGTAGCTAAACGTGTGTTCTCTTTTTTGAAATATATTCCCTTGGCGCAAAATAAGGGTTTTAACGTGGGTAAGTTAAAATATGACCAAACTGAAGTAGAGGGTTTAGAACCAGGCTGAAAACAATGTTTTCTAACTCTAATGGCCCTTTCAACAGCTAATGTTTTCCCCGCTTTAACCCCTTAATAATTAATTGTCGGCCAACATCTAACGCCAAAGGGAATGAAAGAAAAATAAGCCGTAAAGGGTTAGGTACGAACGCCAAGGGGCCTACAAGGGACAACGGATAGGGTCTCCTTCATTTAAACCGACTTTCGGATATAAATTGGAGAAAACAAAACGGGGGCCAACGGCCTAAAGTGCGGGGTTGCGAAAGCAAACTTAGATAGGGAAGATTGGAGTCAAAGGCTAAAGTATCTTTCAAGAAGGTATTATTTCTTCTAGCCTATAATTAGGAAATTGAGCGCGAGCAAACAAAAATATATCTAATTGACTTTTAATTACAAGTGATTGTAGTCTTTTAATGAAAAGATTCTTAGTGAGATTAAATTGAAAGCTCACTCCGTATGACAGTTGTCTTGTTTATAACTGTCCTTTGATCTCATTTTATTGTTTTTTCTGACGACATTGCTATAAGCGATAGTGGTGAAAGATTACAGAGACAACGAAACTAAGAATGTATCGCGTTAGATAGACAATATTAAATTTTACTTTTTAAAGTGGGGCCTTGACAATATAGTACGACTAAATTACGGTTTTCCATTCTCTTCTTCGGTTGGCTGAAACTTTGGCCTTTGAGATCGACAGTCGGATTTGGCGGGAAAATAACGAATAAAAATAGACCGAAGTACACAAATTTGAAAAATCACTTTAAAATCAACGCAAATGTTTTGATGAATTTTTGGTATTATAACGCGAATTAAATCAACTATCACCTCCCGTTTGAAGTTCATATGCCCTAGAATCGGTGGAAAATGACAAAGCTTCTCCTAATTAGAAAAAAAATCCCGAAAGGATATTAAGGACAGCTGTGTTCATCATTAAAAAGATCACGTACCATTGATTGACAAGCGGACTATTAACCCAGCGGATTGGTGATTAAACCAGTAGAATCTAGAATCAAAGCCCACGAAATCCTGGATTTCGAAGACTCAACAAGAGTGAACACCTTATTGAAATTAAGTGTTATAATATTGGAAATTAAGGCCTCTTACACCCAAGGTCCATAATGGCTCACAACCGTCCAATCTGACTGTGTTCCAGATATACTGAGAAAAATAGTTACTACTGTTTTCTGGTACTTGGACCAACTAATTCTGGTCCATTGTATAAAGTGTCCTGCCAACAATCTTCTTGAAAGAGAGCGTACTAGGATATATCGTATAGGTGTAGCTAGCTCATCGTCCGTCTATTTAGTGGGTGTGCGTTCCTCACCAAGTACACGCGGTTTTAAACCGGAGCCCCAGATAAGCTTCTTGAATTATTCATGATTCGGAAATGAAGCTACCACTGGAAGATGAGAAGAATTTGTTCGCTTGAAAGAAGAGCAAACCTTTTTCGCTCAAATTGATTGTCGCGCCTCTCTCCCTCTTCCCTCCCCACACACTATCCTCTCTCTCTGGCCAAATTATTACGAATGTATTCTCCGGGGCCTATTTTAGACCTTTACCGTACTTGGAAGTCCCAGCAACACAACCAACTAACCAAGCCTAGAAGCCTTAGAACCCCAAGGCAAAACAAAACGCGTTTTACTCTCGACGCTTGCGCTATTTCTTTTTAAAGGTGAAGTAAAACCTCAAACAGACAGTTTTTCACACTAGAGTTCACAAAACCTTTATTAATTCTTCATATTACTTATAGTATCATCAAAATAACATAACCTTACGATATCTTGCTTGTATTTGAGACAGTGGTTTGTTTCTTTGTGTGTTATCCCACATAATTTTAGGAATATTTTTTAATCTAAAACTGCCGCCATCTAATATTAGTGTTTACATACAGAAGGATCTCTTCCCTGTTTCCAGTCCCTTAGCTATAGTAAAATATAAAAAGCTTAACTATTGCGTTTGGGCGTCGGGTCACTACCGGCCATTCTAATGGGAAATTTCATTATATTACTGTATTAGAAGGCGGCGCTATTTTTATCACCCGACCCTACTCACGTACAATATACCTGGCCCTTCTTATTCACCACTTTGTTGACTGAGCCATGATAAATCTCTTTATTTGCTAGGAAGCCTAACTCTGTTGGCTTACTGGATTAAATTTGTTGATACTGAGCGACCTCGTATATTACTTTCACCGAACTCTCCCTTGCTCCGGGAGTCCGGGGGAGTTTTATCCATTCCTTTGTATGTATCATAAAACAAGTTAAAAGTAAAGGCGTTGCCTTTCTTTTTAGAGCTTTTATTGCTTTCGCAATTAAGAGGGATAATATCGTAGAAAATAGCCCGGAAATGTTTGTGTGGTTTCTTATCAGATATTGCGTTCAACTAGTAAATTTATCAACGATGGAGTCATATTTATCTTTAATTTCAGATTCGAGAATTCGTTCTTTTTCAATCTTAGGTTAGGACTGAATACTGAACTGAGAGAGGAAATTCAAACAGTTTATTGAACTGCGAAGATAATGGAATTTTTTAATGATAAGAAAGCGTTGCCTGAGAGATGTAAGTTATGACAAGTCCCAAAAGTTTCATCATTCTTGATGTTGCGATGTGCAATAGCAAATATAATCAGAATATATTTGTCTATCCCAGGACTATTTTTAGGAACACTGACTATAATTTACTCGTGTTGTAGACTTTATAATTTAGTAAAGAGAGCTTACCTTTGACTCTGAGAATGGCGCTCTGGTAATCGCTGCCGACGCTATTTTGCGCGATGCAGCTGTAGTTTCCGTTATGTCGAACGTAGAGGTTTTTGATATTGAGGGTGGAAAAGAATCCGTCTTCGGCGGTCAAGACGTTCGCTTCCAAATCATTTTCGTTGAGAACGACGCCGTCTTTTTGCCACCACAATCTCATGGGAGGATCGCCTCCGATCACCACGCACGTAACAACTGTTCTCATACTTTCTTGTAGATTATTTTGAAAGAAGAAAGGCGCTACTTTTGGGCGAACTTAAATAGAGAAAAGAAATAGAGAGTAAGGTATAAGAGACGAAAAAAAAAAGATGTCGTTATTAGGCTGGGCCAATTTATTTCTTCCATTTAATATAAGGCATGGCTCCCTTACATCAAAGAGGATATAAAGAAAAGAAGTAGAAGCGAGGTTTTCCATTAATGTTTCTCCAAGTATCCGATACACAATATTTCAACCAATAAGGGTGCGGAGAAAGATGCACTCGCATACCAGAAGCAGAGAGAGAAACTTTCAAACGAAGCGAGAAAACTTCTGCCCAGCTTTCTACTCCGCTTCTTTATATCCTCTTTGCTGGCATAAGTGCATTAGTCTATCTTTCTACCACATCACAAATAAAATAACAGAATTCCCGTATATCTGGCGAATTGAAGCTCAGTATTTCCTTCGGTAAAATGGGCGAGTATTAGCGAGGGAATCGTTTGCGTTATCCCCACTTTTCTTTTGTCCCGATAAGGATCAGACATTCGTGCTTCAATTCATTGACAAATATAGATTTTCGACTTGTCGATAAATCGATGTTTCAAAGTATGAGGTATAGTAAATATTGTCTTACCTTTAACAAACACGTGGAAGGACGTGGCCAATAGTTTACCATCCATACCACTGACGGTGCATGAATATTTTCCTTCGTCTTGAGCCTTGTCTACTTCAATTATAGCCAAGGTTCCATTATCGAACACTTGTTGCCTTTGGTTAGTAGGTAAAGTTCGACCATCTGCACCGTAATACGTGTCGAGGTAAAAGAAACCGTAAAGAGATAAACTTAATTACCACGGATGAGCATATAGTACAGACGCGTGGCTTTGGTCAAATCTACAGGGATAAAAGCCTGGCCCTTAGTTTAAAGACCGTATGTGTGCCAATAGATATGACGATATTTACGTTAAAATAAAAAGTACTCTAGAATAACGCCATTTTTCAATTCCCTCTGCACCTTGGAAGATGGTAGAACAAAAATCAATTTATTCCCAAACCGAATTCAGACATTTATATTATTGCTAGGAAACATGATTCCAAGAGTAGGAGAAATATGAGACCCACAACAGTTTATTATTTTTACCCCTTAACAACTGATAATTGCGTAAAACTCGTCAGACCATTGAAAAACCCGAGATAGACTTTTAGATATGAATTAGTTTAGCTGACCTCTCTCCCACTTGACTTCGTTGAAAGGATAACCACCAAAGGGACATTCGACGTAGTTAGTTTGACCGGCTACAGCCGAGATATTTTGCGGCGATCTCATGAATAGAGGACCCATGACGTTCAAACGAGCACTGTGACGCGTTGTTCCCGAGGGATTGGTCGCGACGCAAGTATAAACGCCACTATCTCGTATTTCCACCATAGTAAAGTTGATCGAACCCCGAACTTCGTGTCGTGTCGCTACGTAACTATTGACTCTAACTCCGGGTCGCGAAGTGAGAGACCACGTTCTATCCAAAATCCATGTCACGTGCGGTACAGGAATGCCTTGAGCGACGCAACTGAGGGAAACGTACACTCCTGGACGGACGGTAGTCTCTTGAAAGGCGTGCTTTAAAGAAGGCGACTTATCTAGATCCACGAGAATTAAGTTTTAAAAGGAAGAGAAATGAAAAAGGAAATTTTGTATTAAAGACAAAGAAACTCGCTCAAGATTTATAGAATATACAAGGGGAGGTTGAACTCGATGTATTCTAGTTCCCGTCCAATAAGCACCAAGTGAACTATTGTTACGCTTCACTATAGTGTACGTCTCTTGAGTAGTAATTTATCGGTTCTTTGGGCTATTTTTGGAGTGAGAGTCGGGCTATTAAAAAATGACGTCACAAGAGACTGGCGATTGGGAACAAAGGAGAACCATAGAAACCAGATCACAATTTCATATCAATGAAAACTTGCACTTTGTGAAGAATGTTAAGAGTGTTTTTAATTAGTTTTAATACTGAAGCTCATCTCTATCTTATAAATGACAGTTCCAACAAACTTTCAAAAGTCCCCAAAATGACCTGGAATCTGAATATTGTGAGGTTCTTTAAACTTCTTGCAGAGCGAAAGCAAGGTTGTAATAGCTCGTGACCCAACCTTGAGAATCTAAACCAAACACTTCTAACACCTTCCCCTAGTATTATTGATATCAACGATAAAGTTTGGTCAAAGGTGACTTTGTACAAAGAACAGACAAACAACGTTCTTAATTACATATACATAACTCTTTCTTTAATAACTTCGTATTATTAAACTTCCTTAATTGTTTAGATTGATATTGAGAAGATTTAAGCTGTCTTAACACGCATCTATGATTTTGTCTAATGTTAATCGCGTAGACAATTGATATCAAGCGCGAATACGCAACACTCAATCCCATCAATATCGAGGCTGTTTATTCAGTTCAGGTAATTCCAATTCTGGCAACAATAGCGACTCTTGTTTATTTTACGTCGTGTATGCACCCTGTTGTTGCGTCAGCGTCCAGACAACGTGTACAGACGCTTATACAGATTGGCTAGTTTTGTTATCGATCGAAGTTGATATCGAGCGCCGGAGACGTCTGGGTACTGCGGTCAACCATCGATATTGATGAAACAAGTTGATGTTACGCTCTATCGAAACCTAATTAAATAATTATAGCTTAGAATGTTTCTGTAACTATTTTTCAATGAAGTCATGATTCGAGACTGCGAAAGATCTCTTGTATATTTGAGAAACTGGTTGGTTGGTTTGTATGTTAGTTCTTTATGGGCTGTCACAATTCGTTATCGAATTTGATCAAACTGCGTGGTTGGCATCAGATACCGGGTAACGCCAGGTACCTTAGCTAAGTCCGAAAGGGTAGAAATGAATTGATAAGCCAACCTCCCATTTTTTATTCTCTATGAACCTTAGTTGTTTCGCTTTTAAAACATACCGGAATTTCGGGAATGTTTCTTGAAGTTACCTGTCGGAAAATCCTTCATATTGTTAGATCTTTTGGACCTTCCGTGTCGCAGGCGACACTCGTCACGCAAACCGAGCGGAAACGGGTTGCAAAAGCGACGGTATCTTCCAGTGGCGTCGGCGTTTGTCGTACGACGTTCCACCCTTTGTCCTCGACGCGTTCCTATAGGAATTTAACGGAAACATTAGATGTAGTAGCAAAAGGAACTTAAAATCGCGTTAAGAAGCGCTTCCCGTTCGTGAAGGGTCGTAAATAACCAGGGCGGGAGAATAATAAGTAGTCGGCTGTCTTAAAATCAATTAAGCCTTTTCAAAATTAGGTCGTCCTCGTATAATAAAAGCCTTTTAATTTATCCACCCATGGAAAGGACAAGTTTCGCAAAAATCGTTACTTCGCTTAGCATTAAACTGACGGTGAGAGCCCAATTAGCAAAATAAAAAGTGGGCCGTAATAAGAATATTACGAAATTTCCATGACTATTAAGGTTATTGGAATAGTCTCAAATAAAGTGTGGAACAGATCATAGGAACACTCATTCTTCACGAGTAAAATGTTGCTGTACCGTGGACAGTAAAGTAATTGGTATAATAAATGTCAGACCTATGACAGTAAGTTTGAAGCTAGAAATAAGAGTGACTGATCTGATTTTACGACCAGTACAGCGACATTAAGATGATTGTTTAGTCTGATTTGATCCAAACTGTATATTTAGAACCGAGGCAAAACCGTTTAATATTCTTAAATATTGGGTAAAAGAATATACGAAGTGATTTTTGGCAACATTAATATTACAACACGTCTATTGCAAGCGTCACTGTTCTGAGTAGCAATTAACAATGCGCATTATGTAACAGGGATCGAATACTCCATCACTTAGCGGTCACTGGCGTTACGTGAAGCCATTTACCCACCACATACTTTAAAAGGTTTTCTGCAATTTTCCATCAAAACTATATGTATTTATGCACCTTGGATTTCCGACCTTCAGTTTCGCGAGTTAACATGCTTTCAACTGAGAACTTTTCCTTCTCACCAGAGCAAAATTGAAAAGTACTTTAAAGGAAACGCTCGGCCGAATACAGTTTTCTAACAAAATTGCTCCATTGGGGGAAAAAAGATTATCGCCAAGGACTAAAGCGACGAAAAACGCGAGAAGGAATTAAGGCAGTGCGATATCGCATTCAATCTGAGTAAATTTATGTAGAAATACCTCGCTTTTCACCGCGGCAAAGTATATATTTGTATATTCAAAATGTGAGTGCCCGCAAACATTTGCAATAGAGGAAAGGAAATATACTATAGCCTTTGAAGATTTTTTTTCACAGTTGGTATAAATGTGCTTTAGGTCGGCAAATAGAAGTAACCGATTTAATATCTACCGTTTTCAAGGCAGAAAACGTCCATCTTTTCATAAAACACGCTGTAAAATGCACATTTGAAAGAAGTTTTAGTTGAACTAAGTCATCTAAAAAATAACAGCCAGTATATACGTGGCGTTTCTGAAAAGTGTGTAAGAAATTAAGGGTGTGTTCTATGACAATTTTCCGTTTGGGTTACCATTTTCAAGTTACGATTGGAGTATTTACGGTTAATGGTCCACGTCAAAATACTTTTTTAAGCCGTCTACTATAAATTGTAAAAAAAACCGAATTGGAATAAATATAAATGGAAGCCAGCTTTAAGGGGTAAACTACGCTATGTATTTTCTACCCGCGCCTGTAAAACACTTTACCCGCATGGCACCCGTGCATTATCATCGCCTCGTACTTAATGGAGAGTATGAAAAATTTCTCCTTATCTTTAAACCATTTTTACCCTAGACTCTTTGAAACCGTTTTGAACCGTTATGGTTTAAATATATAATCCATTAAGAAAAAAATAAATAAAACTAATTTTATACCAAAAATCTAAATACTTAACAACAAAATGTTATATTTGAAAATTCCCAAAACGGTTAACTGGAAACGCTTTCAAATTTTCTAGTGTAAACCGGATTTTAAATCTACTTCAAATTGTAAGCGTATTTATACCAAGATTAAATACAAACTTATTTTAGTTCATCCTCTTAGAAATAAAATACAGAGTATATATTGTGGTCGCGCGGTTTTACTTCACCATAATAAAAAATAGGCTTTTTCTACGACAAACCTCCAGAGAAACTGGTTCCAAACACGCGTAATGTTTCACTACATTTTTAAAGTTTTTACTAAAAGAATTTCCAGAAATCGTTTCACATTTCTTTTTCTTTTTTTATTTTTTACAAACTTTTTTATACATCTGAGGATTCATGACGACGAACCCCGGAAAACCAACGTATGGCTTATAAAGATAAATATGATTCACGACTTTTTCTTCGACTATGAATAATGCGTAGGCCTTACTAAATCCCACTGCATACTTTCTTGGCTTCGCCGCTTGTAGGAGAACAGTATCACTCATGTTATAAAAATAATAGATTTTTTTTACCCCATTGAAATATTTCAAAATTGTTCCCATCCCAAAAAACGAAGAAAAAGGAGCAAAGTTAGGGAGAGATTACATAGATCACGTTCCTCTATTAATGGTACTAGATTTTTACAATACGTTTTACTAGGGATAGTCGATACCGGTCTTAGCCTGATACCGATACCGATACCGATATTTTAGTCTACAGAGTCATCTAGATAAAAATGAGAAGAATAATTTGAAGGGATACTCCGGAATAGTTCTCTTCTTTAGCGTATAAAATAATGCATATACTAATTGGAACCATGTTTCTATCTACAATATTACAGAAGATACAAGCAATTAAGTTTCGTAATGGACACTACACGTTAGGCTGTCCCGCGAAGCACTGGGAAGTACCCCTATTGACGGAATAAAAAAGGTCAAATTTAGTTTGAATTTTAATTAATTATTAATCAACTTGAAACATTTTATGAGTTTAATTAACATATTCGAGTCTATTTGATCATTCTGAAGAGAGAAGGTCAATTTGTTTGAATTCTTCATGCCTCCTCTAAGGCTCACGTAGTAAAAGTCAAAAATTTCTTCAACTAGAGTCACGAGTTAGAAAAATTTAATAAAAGCCTTTCTAAATTATTCAATGAAATATTCGCCAGCACTTGAAACCGTTTTTACAATATCGGAAAAAGTTCTTTTTTGACGTATTTGATCCCATTTAAATATGGGAAAATCGAAACCAAATTCGGAGGAAAAATCTGACAGAACGAATAATTTAATTTTCCTCCACAAAAAATAAATAAAAAATAATTTTTAAACTCTAGCTGCGGAAACACTTAAAGCGCTTACTTAGCGTTAAGAAACTTGAAGATAGGAAATTTTTGGCATTTCTAGTAAAAATCTTAATAAATGTAAAACGTTTTCGTTTTACATCCCGAGGGAGTTTTGAAATGAAAGTAAAATATTTTTATTGTAAGTTTTTTCTCCCTCTCCAAATCATACTCGCTTTCACTTTAGACCGTCTCGAAGTTCGAATGGAAAGCCTGCATGTATGCGGGGAAAGCGATACGAGTGTGACACTATGGTGATTTTCTTCGCTCCCTACCTTTCTGTTCATTGGTTCAGGAACGTTAAACGGTCTATAACGTCAGCCCATTTCAACCTTATCAGCAGTGCCATATATTCCCGGCGAATTTTCCTAAGTTACGCGTTTCGCGTTTTTCAAAGCAGATAAAACTACCTAACAAAATGGCAACTTATGGGTCAGAAAGAAAATGTTTAACCACGACAACTCGAATAGAGGTTTTGGTGAAAGGAGTGGAAAGCGTGTACCTTTCTGACAATCGCTATAAACAAATGGGGCCAATAGATGCTATTCTTCCAAATTTGTATTTACAAAAAGGGTTATTTAAAAAGTTTGCGTCGAATCTTCAGTTTCTGTTTCCAAACTCATCCGTATCCATTTTCTACTACTTTTTTTATTTTATTCTCTATGTTTCCTCTGAATCCTCTTTACCATCCGTGAGTGGAAAGACTCGTATCTCGTTGTACGGTTTTCAACACCGCCCTAACACTTTTCATTTATACGATACAAAAATATGGTGCCCTTTAGGATCCAGGTGTACCGACTCTTTACGACTGTCCTTAAAGTTTTAAAACTGTATTTTATAATTTATTTTTTCTTTGGAGAATTGAAAATTTAGAGTGGGTCAATTCTCCACTCTCAAAGAATTGTTGTGTGAGATAATGTGAAAGTTTAAAATGCAGAAATATATTTGTACAAGCCTTAATGTAAGAGAAAAATATGCCAGATAAGTAGTTCAAATTTTTCAAGATTGTACCAGAAGTTAAAGCCCTTTAATTTGTGGTAGACTTATCAGAAACAACCTTTTTACAATTCATCATTTTATAATAACAAGCAAACCTGTCTTTAAATATTTACAAGTTTAACTTTCGCTTGTACTGGCTTTTTCTAACGTGTTTTTCTTAAAAGATGAGGTCGTGATTAAAAACTTAAAAAGATCTAACACCCCATCTAACCGGAAGAGGGGATTTTGTTGCAGTGTTTGTGTAAGGCTAGAGAGAGAGAGAGAGAGAGAGAGAGATAATCAATTTGGCTAATGCGCTTGTTTGCCCTCGCCAGGCTGGCTGCCTTTGCATAAATGGAGCTAAATGAGGCGTTTGTTAAAAAACACGCTTTTGGCTTGTTATATTTTTAAATACTCATTAGGCTAGAGTGTCCCCGTCGCGTTTACAAAGTCGAAGCCGTCAACCTTTCTATTATGGTGATATACTTAGCATGAAGCTGCATTAGGGATAAAGCGGCGGAGCCCAGTAACAATAAAAAATCAACCCTATTTACAAAATTGCTCTAAAACCTCAAGTTAGGGTCAAATCGTTGAGATTTCTTTTCAAGATGAAAGTGTTGAGGAATGAACGTTAATTGAACACCCTAATCGTAAGTTCATAAGATATGTTCCATACGTTCGTCACTGGTTACTGAGAGCTTGTCATGAAGTGACGCAGGTGACACGTCATAGATTCACTTTTGGTGAGGTGCTGTCAGAGTTTTAGTACTGACTAAATAGAAAGATGGACTGCAAAACGGAGTGTAGTCAATTCTCGCTTGTCGTTCTCGAACTAGCTCTCAGTAAGTTTCTAGCATTAAAAAGTGTAGGTAATGTCATACTTATGGAACATATCTTATAAATTATTGCCTAATATATGCTTTCTATATAAATAAAAGTCTTTATTGGCTAATAATCAACGCCCACTTTAGCTAGGAAGCCGAAATTTTGTCGAGAGGTTAGTCTTACATACTGGGAAGACAAAAGCCATTCGATAATTCTCGGTACTAAAATATGAGTAATAAATGTCGCCAGTATGAAAAAGGCGTTAAAAGCTTTTATTCCCACAGAAAGACCGAAAATCCCTTAGTGTAAAACGTCGTGCTCCAATAAAGAAAAAAAAAACCCGCGAGGGTTCAATTCAGTTCTTTCACGAAGCGAAGACGAATAAAGCAATGTTGTAGAAAGAGGTAAAATGGGTAATAGGCTTTTCTTGACGTACTGTTAGCGCATTCGCTTATGGACCATGGATATGATATTGTATAGTGTACGTAAGAAGCTTAGAAATTTTCATCCGAGCAAACAACGTTTTAAGTAGC
This sequence comes from Phalangium opilio, assembly GCF_054372755.1. Lineage (NCBI taxonomy): Eukaryota > Metazoa > Arthropoda > Arachnida > Opiliones > Phalangiidae > Phalangium > Phalangium opilio. The sequence goes on from NW_028324170.1 coordinate 6,337,040, forward strand.
GGAGATTTATCTTTGTCTGGATATTAGGATCCGAAGCTGACAAATATCGGGTCCGGGAGTAAAGCCCGAAAGAACTGGATATACAGGGTGTGAAACTTGATCTGCCAGTCCATACACCGTAAAATGTGTCATTCTTCATCGCGTGGTAGCGCCAATTTAATGGTCATATTCTCTATCAATCATGGGTGTTTCTTGGTAGGTCAGAGATTCTTATTTGAGTAATGAACGTTCCAACAATATTTCAGCTTCAAACTTAAATTGGTTTGGTGTAGATCCGCTCATGAAGCCATTCAGTTTGCCAGTAATCTTAGTTACATATAGATGTAGATAATTTATCAGAATAATTAAATTAGCTAATGAAGATGAAAATTTTATATATAAAACACATACTATCGCAATAAATTTACAAGTTTATTTTTACTTCAATCCACCGGATCATACTTATAAATAAAATCCCCAATGTTGGACACGTTGATGTATCAGTCAATGAACTATGATAACTCTTAAAACTGCAAATAGCGTTAAAAAATTAGATATCACGAAGATTATATTTCTATAATTAGTCCATCTTTGGAAACTATAAGAAACTACAGCGGAATTAAGTCTCAAAACACTTAAGATTACGAAAGAACAATAACATATTGCTTTTCAGCCTTTTGAAGGTTAATTAAAACAATTAAGTCCTCGTCTTGTAATATGAACCATTCGTTAATTCTCGAAGTAAACTTGAAAATGTTTCACAAACAATGACATTTTATGTTAAGATAAATAATATCCTGTCGTTAGCACTTGGTTGAATGAAATACTTCCGTCATCAAGCTTTTAAGTTCTCATATTAGCGCTTAACAAGATTAGTATGTCGCACCCTGTATGTCTCGATGACCCGTCATCCGTTGTGGATGTATAGATTCTTTTGTTTCGGACGGCTTAACATCGATCTTAATCCGCTTAAAAGCGAACAAGGATGATGCCCTATAGCTATGTGTGTGTGTGTGTTTGGCCAGTAAAACTAACGTAGACGTCGTGTATTGAAGTGATTTGACCGAAAAATCACTTTTCCCAGAACACGTAACCTACTTTATTTCTTTCCTTCGATATAAAAGTCTCGTTATCCGTATGATCCAAGGAGAACTCGGGGGCGGCTCCCGTAGGAGAAACGCTTTCCAAAAATCTGCCGCAAAAACTAATCTTGTCCCCACAAATATTGACATAACCAACGTTTAATCCGTCTCGCTGAAAAAGGAGAAACGCTTGAAAATTGTTTGCGCGAGAGATTTTTAGTAAGTGCGTTGCTTTTTCCCAGAAAAGGGAATACAAGTTGAGTTGTTGCACTTAGACGCGGAACGACACAAGATTGATTACTTCTCTAAAGGGATGGTATCATCAAATTGTCGCGAATCAATGAAAAACTAGAGATTCACACGCAATTTTCACGTAGACCAACGGTGTCAACGAAACAGTTGGTGAAACAAAATTAGCTCTCTAGAAGTTTATAAGCGTTCACGACCTCAGTTAGTGATTAAACAATTTTTTTAAATAGTTTTATTGTGTACAATAAATACAGACTTTCATGTCTTTCGACTTCCGCGATGATAACAACTATATCTCGTATTTAAACGAATGTATCTCGTTCAAGTTATTGAATTATATGAATATTGTGTTGCCAAGAAAATTTAGAAACGTCTTCTGGAATATGCAAAATTTTGACACAGTAAATTTAATATAATAAAAATTATAGTTAAAAGTGTTATTTAGGAAAATAGTTACTTAGAAATACTATTCTTAAAATTTTAGCGTCTTATTATTCATAATTGAAGTTGAAATTGGCTTAGAAAAAGAGGAGTAATGCATCTGAAGGAAGAGCCTCGAAATTGGGTTTTTTAAATACAATTATGGTTGAAATTCAAATTCAGAATTTAAGGGATAAATTAACTATGGTCTGTGATGTCGAAGATCGCGACAATCTGGAACATTCCAGAACGTTGAGATTTAGCTTATCTTCGAGGACTCTGGGGCAACGGCAGCAAACATCGAGTGGGATAAAAAGAATTTGAAAAATCCAATTTTCGAACGAATTTGGTACAGCCGATGTATACGGTTGACTTGTTGGCTATGCGAATATCTTCGTTATACAGTTTCTCAAGAAGCGCGTACGCTCTTATGGTTCTATATATTTACATATAGAAACATATTTTCCCTTTCTTTCACAATACGCTTGCAAAGCAGCTAAAGAACAACGGGAATAGTACATCGACAAAAATCAGTTTCTATTTTGGTATATTTAAAGAGATAATAAAATGGTTAGAAACCCCCTTCTTAATTTATTTTGGTTGATAAAAACATCAAAATCATTAACGAAACGAAAATAAAATTGATTTATAAAAAATAATATCAGAGAATCTAACCAATTAGCTACCATAACAACAGCACATGAGGCTTTGGACAAACTCTTTAATTTTCATGATTGATAATTGGTTATGTTTACTATGGCGTTTTTAATCAAAATTCATGTTCTTCTATGATAATTGGTTATGTTTCCTATGGCTGTTTATTATTTTTTTTATAAAATACCATGTAATTTTGAAACTTTGTAAAGTTATAAAGAATTACCAGATGACTTTAGAAAAATTTTGTTAATGATTCTCATGTTCTGTTCTTTCATTATTCTAAATAGAAATAAAATAGTTTTCAACACATTTCATTCTCCCTTTAATCCTAAAATCTTATGGTACGAAGAACAAAAAACAACCCCTGCAGTTGGGAAAGTATTTTTGATCCTTTTTTCGAATATGTTTCGCAATTCGTATTTCAATAGACTAAAAGGATAATTTTCAGAGTTGCGGGGATATTGAATTTTCTCCGTAAACAGAAATAAAACAACCAACATTTTTTAAACCTGATTCTGAAAAATATTTGGTTTTTAACCAGAGCGAAGGAACTAGTGCTCGAAGCAAATTGGTTTAAAAGAGCTAATTTGTAAACACGTTATTCTGGTAATGGCTGAAAATTTCAAGTCTTTCATTAAAATATTAGGCCCATCTTTTCTTCCAACTTCTTGGTAGCACTCTATATACATAAAATAGGCTTAGATTTTTGTCTGAAATTGAAATTTTTGGCTTATTTGAATAGGTTGAAATATTTCCTTTTTCTGGCAAAAGGTAAATTTATATACGTAAATTTCTCACTCGCAAAATATTTATTTTAACACCTAAAATTTATTCTCTCAGGACTTTTAATAGAAAGTAAAAATACGTATCAGGTTGTTGCTAAAGCTTCCGGCTGTGTTTGTTCTAAATTTATCCAAACAATACATCTTTATTAATAGCTCCGAAAAGTCGAAAATTTTCATGCTCTAAGGACATTCATAAAATCAATTTGGCAGAAACATCAATTTTTTCCATAAATCTTGTTAACGTTTTCTCTTTGTAGAAACTTTTTCGAGTACCTCACTTCCGTTAGATATACTCGTACCCTACCATACTCGAAAGGAAATGGATTTTTTTACAGCGATACGTAGAATAGGGAGAGTGTAAAATAAAAAACAAAAGGGGAACCAAAAAAAAAAATCAAACTTCCTTAGAGAAATTTTATCAATAAAGATATTTGCCCTCTTTTCTCCTTTTTAACGTAAAATAAATATAACGGGCAAGTAATTTTTTCCACTATAGGGGGCGCTTCTTATAGGCTACGCTTCTTATTCCAGAAGAAAAGGTTGAAAAGCAACTGTTTGCCAATGGAAGGGTTGGTGAGGAGTGTGGCTGCGAGGGTATAAAAGAATGATAGAAAAAAAGCGAAAAGGCAATTTAATTTTTTTTTTTGGTCCTTGCCAACTTCAGAGTCCAGCTGAAAGTTTTTCTCTCTCTCCTTTTAAGTCCGGGAGCGAGGTTAAAAGGTCCCCTGTGTGAATGGGTGGTAACTGGGAAGCGTTTCCCCCCACCATAACTGAAACCAATAAAGGAAATATATTGTTCATCTTTCAATCTACGGTTTAAAACAATTATGCATATCCAGGGTGTTTCTGATAAGTCTGGAATAAATTATGTGTGGTGTTCTTTAGGCGGTTTTGAGTCGAAAATGTTCTTTAACATTTTGCCGTCCGGGCCAATGTTTACGAGTTATGGTAATCCCCATTTTTTTTCTCGAACTTTTATTTGGATTGACTCCCGGACTAGTTCTTTACGTTTGTTTTATTCCTTCCATCTGAAGCTTTGGCATGAAGGAAGGAAACGCCTTTGGAAACGTAACCGTTGGTCCTGGAATAGAAGTCAAACACAATTCGATAGGACAATACGCGGTCACTTTATATTATTAGAACCTTCAGTCTGTTCAACTAATTCGTGTCAGTGACTACGGAAGGTGTACAGACCTGAAAAATTTTAAAGCTTTCTCTCTGTATACTATTTGTGTTCAATTCATTCAGCAATTGAAGTTGAACAAACAACAAAAACCATGACAGGGCAGCGCGTTCTTACTCTCAAATTTTCAGGCGTCTGTATTAGACGTTGCCTTCGTAAACCTTTTGTGGTGCCTTGAAACGGGAGGCGAAGATTTCTTTTTCCAGCAAATGCGACATTTTGTCGCCCTTCTGACCTTCATTTCAATAAGCTCTAGCTTAGAGAAAGCACGTTCTGGAGTGGTGGGGACGAATAAAGATGAAAAAGTCGCAAACACCAGGTTTTCTCTTCTCGTTTTTACTGCAAGTGCGGTTTTCATTTGCGCAAGCTTCAATACTTGTTCTACATATTTTACGATAACTGACAAATATTATTACAGTCTCTCCGGGCAATGAAGTATACTATGAAATCGTATTCTGAGAGCTTGAAATTCGATGTAAACACGAATATTGTAATAGAGTAGAACGGTTTATTATTAATTAGTAAAATTATCTTTGGCATATGCTCAGTTCAAACCCGAGAACAACACAAGGCCAGCGAATCGAATACCGTTTCATAATATCAAGGATAATTAAGCAGGGAATAGGTATGGGGCGTTTTAAAATTGAAAAGCCAGCAGAATAGCTTAAGAATAAGACTACCGCTGAATGTAATGCCGAAATGTACGTGTATTAAAACAAATTTCTGTTCAATACCAGGCCAAATAACTAACTGGTAAACATCATTAATAGATAAACCTAATAGAAACATATTAAGTATATGTACTCCTGTATACATATTTAAAAGTCGACTTAGTGGCAAGGCCTAGCTTCGAACCCTTCTCAAAGCAATGGTAACTTCGTTAACAATTAAAGTTTAATGCTTTAAAGCCTTGGTTTGATTATGATCGATGCATTAGGATTAGTACTCGAAGCGAGCTCGCCTTATTTTACTTGTAGCCTCTATCTGCAGCGTTCCATTTCGGCCCGCACCAAACTCCCCTCCGTTACTACGTTCTCCTTGCTATACGAAAATTCGGGGCGGAAAAAACCACATAGTAGATTTTTTAGAGGCGCGGGAAATGGAAAGGGACTTTGGCGGCCCCATTTCAAGGCATCGAAAATTTACAAAAGAGCTCTTGGACGACATGTCAATACGATTTCGGCAAATAAGATGGTCGAGACAAAATATACCATTTCTCAAAGGGGTAGGGAATAATGCCAAATATCTGGCTCCCACGTTGCACGTCGTCTTAAGAGATTCGATGCTTCCGATGTGTTAATACAAACATAACATTTCATAGGTATTTGTCAATATACAAGAATGGGAACAAGATACCACGTACAATTAACAAGATCAACTATTGGTTTCGCAAAGCAGAACGTTCAGTCATATGCACAAATTGAAATTTTCTTTAACCGTATCGGTTAAAGTCTGCAAGTCAGCGTGCTGCTTAACTATTACTAAATTCATTCACAAAAAGTGATTTACCCTTCGCATTTTGTGACAATAAGGACTACGAATTATAATCTGTTTTAGTAAGTAGAGTTTGTGTGAAATTTACACATTTCACTACTTCACATTTGGTTAAAACATTAGTTCCAGTAAAAAGTGTTAAGGAACTAAATTCGGGAGGTCTGAAGAATCACCAGTCTAAGGAGATTTGCTCCTTTTCGAAAGATCTAATACTTTCATTTTAGGGTTAGGAGGTCTTGTCGTATTGAACCTACTATATAAACACTCTGATGGAACTTTTGTAGACGTCAGCCTGTCTAAAAAACTCAATGTTCCTAAGAAGGCTTATATTGAAGTGAATTGACCAATATTGTTTTCCCTAAACTTCCGAATGAAGTTTTTTCCATGAAAGCTGCTGTGCAGCGGAGAAAACATTTCTACAGGCGCTCTACGGGGATCTAATGCTACGTAAAACCCCTAGATAGAAGCTTTACCTCTGGACACCCTCGAGGTAATACCTCTATATTGGAATATAAAAACGCCTCTACTTCGCAACTTATTGGGTAGTTGCATTAAATATGAATGGTTAGACGTGAAGTTTTTGGAATAATAACAGAGCTCCAATCCGTGAACATCTTGAAAAATGTTTGAAGGGAATTGTCATAAACCATCAACGGTAGTATAAAATTTATCAAATCACGTAGGTTTCATAAAGAATTTACTTATAAGGAGTGGCAAGATATTCTTAAACACAAATTAAAACGCTGAGAAAAAGAACTTTACGATATTAAAGAAAGCGCATATTGTTTTAGTGGTTCATAATTTTATTGAGTACCGGGCACAAACCTAACTACGAAAGAAACTTCTATAGTTCCCATTTTGAAAAAAAAAACAAAAAAAAACATGGGCCGCAACCTTCATAATTGTTTAACTATAGCTGTCGGCCACGAATGTTTTTTTTCTTTCATCTCCTTTTATCATCGAGAAAAATTGATTCGCCAAACAATATGATAGTGGCCGCTTTGTTGGCGTAAAGATGGTCAGGTCAAACGAGTTAGTTTTCTTGCTTCAGTTGGTCTTAAGAGTACGGGTTATAGAGGTCGAGGTGGGAATAGTATTTCATTCATGGGCAGATAGCCGCGGAGGACGTATAGTGTACTTATATAGCGAAGCTAATTTCCTCTCTCTCGCGAGCAAGGCTTCCGAAAACTTTGTTAACTTGGTCCCGATCCCCGAGCGCATTTGGCCTTCCTTCGCTTTGCCTCGTAAAACTACGAGACTTTTGCCTTTCCCGAAATTCTTTTCACCTCCAGTAAACAGATATATTTTTGGCTTTGTTAGGTTTTATTAGTTTACCTTGGATATACGGAGATACTACCTATACAGGGTGTTTGTGAAATGTCCATCAATAATGAAAGGGCGTATTTATTGGGCCATTTTGAGTCGAAAATGTTCTATGACATTTTTCCGTCCGAGCCACTGTTTTCAAGTTATGATTGGAGTAATTTACGGATGACCCCTTAAATTTAATTAAGAAATTGAAAGACAGCGCTAATTTAATGAAGGGGTCATCCCTAAAATATTCAAATCATAACTCGAAAACCGTGGCTCGGACGGCAAAATGTCATAGAACATTTTCGACTCAAAATGGCCCAATAAATACGCCCTTTCATTATTGATGGACTTTTCACAAACACCCTGTATATGTATACTTTTTATATCATCTTTTCTTATACCTTAATTTTATAACTATATCGTAAGTTTAAAAGAAAGATCTAAAGAACTTCCATGGACTACCTCTATATTAAACGTTATGTACGTTGTATATATTTGGGAAAATGGTTTGTTTTTTATATTTGTTCTTTATGCGCATTTGTGCACAATTCGTTCTAGAATTTGAGCAAGCTGCATGGGTGATATTAGTAACACTAGGGGGAGGTTCGTTAGAAGTGGTTTATTGTTGAGTAACTCAAGGTTGGGTCCGCAGACCCCTAGCCATTAAACCTGTTAAAAACGTCCAATTATACACCCGTAACATATTAGCTCTATGATTAATTACTGTTTAGGCTTTAAAGTCGTGAAAAAGATTAATTTCTTAGAAAAAAGCAACATTATGACGCAGTGATATCATATGGGTTAGCCTAAAGACTATTTAGTGTTTAGTGTCTACGTGGACAAGAAACTCTTATTGGTTACTATTCTCTTAAAATACCTGGACAACACCGGGTAGCTTAGCAAGTAGATAAGATTAAGAAGTAGAAGCTAAAACCATCGATCGTGAATTTTAGGAGTTCTCCTTTTCTATTAATTTGCCTCATTGTTAACTTAAATTCGTATTCATTAAATCGTAAAGAGATTCATAAGTAAACGATGAAAATCATATGTTACGTTTATTTGTTGACCCTATGACCCGGAGGTCAAAAACCAATAGCTTTAGTGTTACTCAGTGCATGACAAACGCTTTCCATCGATACCGATACCGCATTTGTCCAAATCCGTTGAAGTACCTGTGAAAAGGAGTTGTAAAGAGCACGCACGAGCAAACTCAAAGAAACAGAAAACAATGGATCACTCTTCTATGCGGCAGGTCAAGTGTTAGTTTCGTTTTCATGACAATGGAAAATTCTTATCATTTCTTTTCCGCAGCAAGATTCATTCTTTATCTTTCTTTTTTTCCAAGCGTTTATTTGATCTTAATTAAGGTATATCGCCGCCACAGACAGTATAATATTTATTGTATGTTTTCATTCTAGAGTTTACTCTTTTCTATGATTTTCTGCAGCTAGGCTTATGTCAAGTCTGTACCAACTTCCTTGAGTGAGCCATTCGAGAGAAATTCGAGTTTCGTGTTTGTGTACCGTAAAGTTTCACGTAGAGAATACGAAATTAGTTTGTTTAGCGGAGGAATAAAGAGTGTTTTTGTGGAATTTCAATCTATAGCTCAGAAGGTATAAGTTTCCAATCTGTAGATTATTTTCTAACGTCAATTTATTTAAAACCTTCGCTTGCGTGTTGAAACGGAATTTCCTTTCCACAATTTTAAAAAAAATCCACTTTTACCATAAAAATATTGAAGGAATATTTAAAGGTATTGTAGCACAACGAACATGAACCCAGTTTATACAAAAGTTCTTAAATGTGTCCATTTAATTAATGAAACGCGAGGTAATTAATTTATTTTTTTAAAAAACTTGTTTTTAAATCAGGCTCAAGAAAGGGTGAAGTTCGAGTTGCTACTATCTCTTTAAAACACGAGCGTAACTAAAGAAAGTTGAGACTCCCTGGAGGAGGTTATAATAAACGCGCGCGTGTTTATATGACTGTCAAAATAAGGTTGTGTCGAAATTGGAAAGCCAATAAAGTCACGACAAGATTTCTGATTTGAGAATGGCACGAATTCAAATTTAATACGTCTTTAACTGGTTTATTAGAAGTTTGAACTAGGAGGAACGAGAAGCCTAGATTATTAATTCACTACGAACAATATATTCTCTTCGGGTGCTTCGACAAATGGGATTTGTAATATATCGGATCGAGTCTCTCTTGACTCGCTCGTCTTTAAAACCTAATTGTTACTGGAGAAATTTAAAGTCTAGGCCTAGCGCCTGAAAGGGTCTAGCAAATACATCGACTGCCAACTTGCCAAGGGCCTTCACTTCCGAAAATCCATAATAATCTAGTTCTAAGAAATTCCCCCATGGATTAAAAATCGATTAAGAGCGGAAGTATTCGTACATAATTAAGGTTTTAATTAAAATGGCTCGAGAGGCACGATCATCGTGTCGTTTAGTTCCATAACAAGCGTCGAAATATTTATTATTTATCAAGAAAAAAAGGGGCAAAGACTGATTATGGATTTCAAATTGTAACGTACGTCGAGAAAGGTTAATTTTGAAATTCAAATTCATTGGAAAGATATCTATATGCATAAATTTATAATCTACCATTAAGTTTCTATGTCTGAATAAGTCACTCTTTCTGAAGTCTATAATTTATCTCAACCAAATGGCGGCGCGAAAGGTAACAAAAATATTCTGACCGGCCAACGCCATAAGGTCTGTTTGCTGCTAATCAATAACAATAATAAATTTGTATTTCTGCTTAGCATTTAAATCATGAGTATTACATCAACAATAGTCTCTTAAGTAACCCCAAAAGACCTTCGAAATCGATACACGGAAAAACGAAAAATTTTAATTAAGCGAAAATAAAGTCCGTTTTAGAAGATGCGCCTGAGATAATGAAAAGAGGGGGCGGGCAACTCCCATTGGTTTATTCTTCTGAACCGCTCACCCGCAAATTATCTATAAAGGATGTAGCCTGGAGTATGGCGGAATAGAGCCAAAGAGAATACCCCAGAAGAGGAGCGAAAGATTAAGCCTTTGCTGCAGAATTTTAGAAAAGCTGGGGGCCTTGGAACGTTAGGGAATTACATTCGATTAGTTTCTGGTGATTGCCTTATTCACTATACCTCTCATTGGTTTAAGAAACGGCGCCTCCAGAGGGAAACAGTGGCGAAGTAAAATACCACTTTTGAGAAAGACAAATATCACCATGCCTTGAAAGATATGGGAAGCAGTGCTTGATTCTTACATTGCAATTCTATCAAGTGATCATAGTATAACCTTGAGAAAATAACTGATGGAATGTTTAATTTAAATGTGTAAGAGGGAAATTCTTAAGCAGAATAATAAACAGACTAGGCAAAGTCACTCAATCATGATAGCGCCTCAAATGGACTAAAACTTTAAAACTCAGGAAGGGTTACTACACGTAATACCTAAACTTCTACTCCCAATGGTATATTCTCTTTGATAGAGCTGGGATCCTCGCTCAGGAGAAAATGGGGAAATTGGAAAACTTATTGGAGTGAGGCTGCACTCAATCGCCAATTACACAGAACAAACGAATCGGTCAAGTCCACAAGCGCTCTCAATCAGTCTTAGAGGAAAATCTTCCCACATACTCGTCTAACAAGAGGAAAGAGGCTAAGACTCTAAAGAAAAGGAGACTCAGTTGCCTGTCGTTTCTAGAAACGAAAGCATTCCTTAAGCTAGCTCTAGATAGACGTTGTACGATAACGCCGAATGGTTTTGTTCAAAAGATTGCGTTTTGCTCGATATAACCCATAATTGCTCTACACGAGGACAGGCGAAATTAAATATATAATGCTAGCAAAGAGGCCCGGCATTGCCCTGGGTTACTGGGTAAAAGCTTAAAATGTACCGACACTGTCTCGTCAGGATGTTGTGGTTACTTTCCTGGTTGCCATTTTAAAAGGTACCCGTGGCCAATTCAAACCATAAACTATTGATAGAATTTCTAATACGTCCCTACTAATACCCATATACGACATTATTTAATATATTATATATATAAAATAAGCTTTTGTTATGATATTGTTACATAATGTCAGGTTCGGCTTTGTTCGGAGGGTTGTTCCAGCAGGGCCCTCCAGCAAACGTTGGAGATATAAAAGAAAGGTCGTGTTTTGAGATGATTCTTAAGAGCTCGAGCAACAACGTTAAGGATCGGAATAAAAACGTTGCCCTTCCTTCTCTTTTGATGTGTACATTAATTATACAGTGTTTCAGATGTTTACATCCTACACTTCATAGTCCTTAAAGATAGATATTATTTACGGGTCAGTAATAGCGTTGGACTAAGAGCTCGCTTAGGGCAGCCAAATTTCCACAATTTATATAAAACATAATAGTAGGATAATCTCAGTAATATTTGTTTGTATTGTAAACAATGGAAGAAAACGATGCTTAATTGGGTGCTATTCATAAAGCTAAAATGTTACGGGTCTACAATAAGACGCTCTTAATAGGCTTAAAGATTAGGGGTTTGCGGATCCAATATAGAGAGACCCAATAGCAAACCTTCCCCCTGCGTTACTGATATCAACCCTGATGCAGTTTGGTTAAATTCTATAACAAATTGTGACTATGCATAACGAACAAAAAAAAACTTTCTCATATATAAGATGGGTATTAGTCTTTGGTCAGTTGAGCTTGCGCATCAGTATATGTAGAAATCGACCTTTCTTGCTTGAAGAACTCTATGAACCCATCACGACTGATGGTATCAACTCGAGATAAATTTGTGGGACGCGAACCTTCTCAATTAAAGATGAGACAAAAGATAAACATCTCCCTTTTGTTAATTATCTCTTTCGCGTACAACCAATTTTAAATCCACCAAGAGTGAAAACCAACACGAGAACCCGAACTAAATTAGTTCTATAAATAAGGTTCGTCAGCCTTAACCTCGTCATTTTATTTTATGAGACAATTTCCCTTCAGGCAACTGTGAAAAAAAAAGAAGAGTGAAGAGAATCAGCTTATCCATTGAGAAAAGGTCATTTATGTTAAGCACCATTAGTTCGGTAATGAGATCATCACTAATGACGTCACACGGTATTGCGAGCAAAATTGCCGAGTTGAGGAGTGTAAAAAAAGGCTAGGTCAAACCATAGATATTAGTAACACATGATTTAAATCAGTAGCACCATTCGACGAGGTAGAGCGTACACCTACCATTATGGAACTGGTCACTCCATTTTCCCAAAAACTATCATAGCGTTTAGGACTTTTGAAAACAAACCGCAAATTTAGTTCTTAGCCACATCCCATCGATGACGAAATTGGTCTGACCGTTGCTGGCTGTATTTTTTTCGCGTGAACTGAGAAAATCCTTCATTATAAAATTTTAAGCTTCTCTCTTAAATTATTTCAATTTAGTTAAAGTTACAGCTTTTAGCAAACAATGTTTCGAGTAGGCGTCGATTTGAAACTCTTTGTTGTGTTGATAGTGTTACTGAGAGTTTATGAATGTTTCTAACTTAAGATGGAGCCACATGAACGATGTGGCGTTAATATATCTAGCCGAAGCCATCTTGTTAGACTTGGCCTTTGAAGTTTTTGTAATTCAATTATTCAATTACAATGTTCTAATATTAGTAATGTCAAAAAGTAGCTGAAACGCATTTCGATTTATATGGAATTCTGACATCTATAAGTTTATAGCCGGCTGTCCAAGTAGTGTATATATATTGTTGGCAAGCGCGTGTCACGCTCGGTCTCCGGATCTAATTATGCAAAAGGCAGCGCGGAGAAGGAACGAGTACATCCTGCTAGTTTGGTCCTTAATGCGTAATTTTCGATATTTTGGGGGGTGTTCTGAACAACTTTCTGGCGGAAAAGACAAGAGTTAATTGAGTTGAGCGCCCCGCATTTCTCTTCCTACTTCGTATACACTCTCTCTCTTTTTTAGCTTCCTCTTTTCGACGAAATTGAATTAGTCCGAAAACGAGATGAATAGAGATATATGTTTCACGTTGACATCGATGTGATTTTTCTATACGCTTTACATGTATTTACGAAGATATATTACGAAGATTAGGTAATAAACATTTTATATGAATTTATTCAGCTCTGCCTAAAAATATTTGACAGTGTCTGCAGAATTGTTTTTCGGAATGATTGTAAAGTTTTATTTCTCCATAAATTTAGCTGTTGATTCATTTCAAAAATAAGCTATCCAATAAGGTTTATTATTCAAAACTGACTTTATGGACAAAGACTTGAATGGATTAGATAAATTCCAATACACAAGTGAGACTTTTCGTTTTGAAAACCTCATTGTAAAATATCAACTACTATGAAATTTCATTTGTGAAAAACATTTAATCATGAAAACTGCGCATTGATTTGAAAAAAAGAAAGTACGCGTAAGGTGTATTTATTAAGAGCATCTATACACTTATCAAAATTCTACCCTTAAAAGCTTTTTTATTTGTCCAAGACAAAAATGTTTGGTTTTTAAATAAATAATTTAACACAAATACACATCAATATTCTTGGGATTTCTAACCTATCAAAAAATTTAAAATTTATTTTCATCAATTATGGATGTTTTTAGCAACCAAAATTTACATTCTTTTTCTTTTTGATTATTCATTAAAATCCATTAGCCGCAGCTGCATTGACGGAATATTTAGCTTAATCTCAAATTACATTTTCAAATTTCATTTTTTTACCCATTTTGCCAAGATAACAAGGGCCTTATAGAAAAGAAAACAAGATACGTGATATTATGTAACTCGACGACATACGTCACTAGGAGAGCTAAAAACTAGTTACCCTGATATCTCTAAGCGGATTATAATAAAAAATAAATGTAGACTTAGGCTTCGTATAGAGAAATTTGTGACATTCAACAAAGTTCCCCATAACGAAACCAACTTCTTTTAAAAACTATATAATTGTAAACGTGACTAATAGAGCTACAGCTTCCATTACTTTTTTCCATACTCCCTGCACGTGTATAATATAGTGGTAGTAAGACCAAAGGTTATCTCGAGGACAATCTAAGAATGTTTTTAAAGATCACGAGACAAAAGTGTTGATACGCCCACCTAGTTGTAAAAAGAGCTATTTCCAAGCGCCTGCTTTTTTCTACATTAAAATTTAAACGGCGGTAGTTAATCAAGAAATTTAAGGTTGCGAATTAGGCCTAGTATTTGTTAAAGTTGCGTATCAAGGAAAACTAAGTGATTCAGCAGGCTGTTTCTGCTCTTATTTGTGTAAGTATTCAACTATATTATAAAATGTGGTAACTGGATTATGTTTTAGGTTAAGATTATATTTTTGGAGTATTAATAAAATTAGGATATCGGGCCTATTTTTTGGGGAATGTAGGATCCCTCGATTATAGTTATACCAATGCGAACAGAAGCCGTAGCATAGGCGTGGTTCATAAAACTGAAACATTTTTCAGGTTGACAATTTCGTGACCAACGACAATGTCACACCAATTTTAATATAGAGGGAAGATTCCCTCTACTCTCAATGTATTTCCCTTTAAGCTTAAATATACGCGAAGCATTGACGCCGCTTTCCAGTTGCGTGGGGTTTTCACAGTGTATAGTTTCAATTCGCGTGCTCCCGAAGTGGGCTTTTGCAGTTCGTAGGTAATTACTCTTGGTTTGCAATTATTAATCAAGATCGTTGGGTTGATTTCCCATTGTGCTTCAGGATATATTAAAACCCAAAACTAAAAATTAAAAATAGTTTATACTTGTTAGAAAGATTTTTGGACTTGCAAAGCTATTTTTACAATCTCGAATATGTCTATTTTATGTCCTGGATGTCGTACCAATCGCGGTAGGGCATTTTGACAACTTTTTCTGGGCACCATCTTCCATTCAAACGCAATGAAATCACAGTTATAGAAAAACGTTAGTATTGCGAGGTGTGACGTATACTTCTCTAGCCCGGCCCACAAAACTAGCGTAGAAAAAACATAATAGGTATTGGGGCACAATGATTTCTGTTAGATGTATGTACTCTTGGTGTTACACCTTTGGTTACACTAATAGACCATGATATCTCCTGGCCAAACACCATAGCTGTTAAGGGGAAATGCAACATTCCATATACCCAAGTACTAATATGTTTACCAATAAATTAGAACTTCAGGAATTAATTGAGAACTTTAACCTATTCACTTAGTATACTGTTGCCGCTAAGAGGTAAAGAGAGTTTATGGTTCTCCTATACCTATAATCGTAATAATAATTCAGGTGTATATATCTGGTCACAAACCGTTAAACTTTTGCCCGGAATTGATGTGATCCGAAATTTTTAACAGCGTATAAAAATAAGTCTGCAAATTTGAACAATAGAGTAAGTAAGGTACGGCGGAATCGAAGCGTAATTTAAGACAAATAAAGCGTATAATAAGGCAGAGTTAAGTATCGTAAAATATGATAGACCACCGGTATGGCTATTAAGCTAGCTAGCTAGCTAGTATACCGGCGTGCCACGCAGGAAGTGTGTTAAAGGTTAGAAAGTGGGGGTACTCGCTTTAATCGCATCATATAATCCGTATTCCGTAATGGCCATACGAGCTTACCCCGTGCTGAGATACATACATAACCGGAAAGAGTTTTAAAAGGCCAAAGAGCTTTGGGCTATTTAACGCTTGGCCCGTTTCATTCGGTATAAATTATTATCACATTTCGCCCGCTAGCTTTACGGCTGTATCAAAATACGAGACTCTTTTCCTATGGATGCCCAAAACTAGCTTGCAATTAGGTGTGTTGCGGCCTAACTACCCTCGCCCGACGCTACAAACTTAATGTTACCTGTCTTGGAGGAATTTATTAGGGACGTTTCGTTTTCTATAGCAAATTTTAAAGCAAATTTTGGATCTTGTGGCACCCCTAACATTCTGGTTGATCACAAGACTTTTACTTTGGAAAAAGCAGTAGCCAATCAGAACTCTTTCATAAGGGCGTGGAGGGTCAGTCAACCGCACCCCTCGATTATGGGAGCATCTACTGGCATTTATTTAAACTAAATCACAGCCGAGACTTGCTTTAAGCGACAAAGGCAAAAACAACAAGAGTATTGGAAATTGTTGAAATGTGAAGAGCATCATCCTTTCACGTTGTTTTCTTTAACTCATCTCATGTAAACAAGATGGATCAAATGTTTTTTTTTTAAATTCAAACAAGTAGAGAGACGTTTGTTGATTTCATCTTAGTTTTGTCCGAAGTTGCGTTTTCGTGGGTCTAGAATCACGAGCGATAGGTTGTTTGTTGGAATGTCGGGCAATGTTGCCAAGTCATAGTTATTAGACTGATTTTCGTCTGCTACATTTCCCATTCAGACGACCTTCTAGTGTAAAAGGCATATTGTGTACACCAAAACGTTTTTCATATTGCAATTCTCACAACCAGGTTAATGAGAATGTAATTGATGTTCATAACGATGCCGAATTTTGGAGGCACGTCTCTTGAGCTAACTCTAGCTCTGCAAGTTGCCACTTTAGAGAAAACGATAATAATCCTTTGTCTCTCTTTAAATGGTGGCCGATCACGTGATCATGTTTCTAGTGTAAATATGCAGTTGGTTTGCGAACACAAATAGACTATAGTACTATGTCTTTTAACGTCTGGTAAGCGAACTACATAGATTGCGCAATTCTTCCACTTTTGAAGTTATGGATTGAGTAAGGTTTACAGTATATAATTACTCAAGAAATGAAAAGCCAATCTCGCAAATATTTCAGTCGGTTTGGTTAAATTATTACTGGGTGAAATGGAATTGGGTAATCGGATGTTAGATGAAAGGAGGTTTGGAGAATGAGGATTTGTGGGGGTTAGTTTGGATGAGAAGTTAAGTCTGTTTTGGCCACAGTAAACAATAGACCGATTGAAATGAAAGTTTAACTTTATGAAAACTATTCATGTTTCGAGTCGTGACAAAGCTGCATTTGATATTTTCCCCGTACCAAGAAAATTAATATATTGAAGATCAAAGGGGATAATCATTATATATTTATATATTGACGTCATGACGCGGACTATTGGGAAACTAAAACGTCAAAGGTGACGTTATGCTTAATCAAAACAATCCTAATTTTAGATTTTGAATGTATAGTAGTAATGATACTATAAATCCACATTTTGTTGACAAAAGTACCATATTTATGATGGGTGAAAAATAACTAACCGTAGCCACTTTCCCTTCAGTGTAGCGATCCGCGTAGTTAGTGAAATTATATGAACGACAGGAAAGAGAAAATAGTTTATATGGCTCGTTATTTAAGTGATGTTAAGACAGCTTTATCTTTCATGTCTACTTTAAATACCCGATCTAATCTCCGTAAGTATAACACAATACGCGTTGGAAGTGCGCTTTATAAATTGCTCTAAGGCTGGATATAATTGAAATTCATTAGGAAGACGTCCCGGCAATTGCTTGCCGTTTAATTAATGCAAAGATTAATGACTAGATGCCGGGCAAATCCCGAGCGCCAAATGAATATTTCTGCAGGGCTAACATAGGCTTTAAAAATAGAAATTTTGAAAACCCCCTTTCCTCTCTAAAGACACTTAAAGGGCTAGTAAAGTGTTTATGAACTCATCTTAAAATAAAATTACGTAAAGACACTCCTCCTTAGTAAAGAGAAATGCGCATGCGTGTTACGGCGCATCACCGCGCCTTGTTTATAACGTAAACATTGTGCCAGAATGTGGTAATTGGGTGATTAACTCTAAATTTCGGTCTAGCTATAGGAGTTGCTCGCGAGTGGAAACCATTTAGTTTCCAGTATATGTAGACACTAAATAGTCTATGAAGTATCTGCTTAAAAATCGTTTTTATTTCTATGAAACTAACTTATTTTACAACGAGGCTTAATTAGGGGTTAATCATAAAGCTAAAAAGTTACTGATCTATAGAGAAGGAAGTGCTTAACTGCCTAAATTAATGGCGCGGACTAAAGCTTCAACAAACCAGTTCTGGAGCCTTCCCAAGTGTTAGTGAAATCAACCAAGGCCAAATTCAGTAACGAAGTACCGACTGCGCATCCTCAGATATAAGATCTGCCATTTGCTTTACTGGATGAATTCAATGATAACCGATTTCGGTTGAAAGCGCTTGTTGCATTTCAGTATCTCTTTTACTATTGTAATTCTAGATATAATTTTGTTGTGCAAGGTGGGTGAAATATAATATAACTGCTTGTTACGCTGCATACTTGACCCTTCTTTAGAACCCGTTTTCCCTTTTTATTTTCTTTTCGCGCTCGTCTACTCCTTTAACGAAAAGCAAATGCTTCCGAGAAAAGCAGATGTTTTCTTTAAATTTTGACGCAATAGAAAACATGCAAGAAAGAAAAAAATATAATCGATTTTGTAAAGGTACTTTAGATCGTCTGTATACATATTTAGATATTCTATGAAGAGAGTTAAAATTTACATAAATATATTTATACAAACATAAGATGTAAAAAGTTTTTCAAATTATTATTTACAAAAACGCGAAGTTCACATTCACCGTGTTGAATATATTTCTAATTTATTTGAATATTTAAATAAGTAAATATTGTAGAAAAGACAATTAAGCTTTTAGATTTATGTGAGTTATTAATTTTGGTGATACTTCATTAGATATCCTAATTATGTGTAATTAAACACGCGCATTAGAAACTATCAAAAATATCCAATTCTTATTATTCCATAAATGTTTCAACGAATGTGATTAGGTTTTTCTTAACTGGCAGTAGACACTTAGAAATACGAATTCTGAGCACCGTTCTAGACCATCATATCATAGTTAAAATGTCAAAATTATGATAGATATCTTACACCCGCCATACTTTTGTTTGTTTTTTGAAGACGTATCTCTCCCTCAAGTGCGTGGGAGAGATGGGTTAGAAGAACGTAACACAGGGTAGAAAGAAAACAGAGTACAATATCGTAAAGAGGTCTTAGGTCTTACAAGACCGATACCGTTTCTCGAAAAGAAAATGTTTGGATGGAGATTGGACAGGCTAGAAAACTCTGGGTCGCTTACCCGTTTTCTCCAGTGAAGAGTAGGAAAGCATCGTAGAAAGGATCCAAAGGAGAGTTACAAGATGTAACGCCGTCAGAGAGAGGAACGTCGGCTTCATAGCTGCTCTAGAGTGAAAGACTCGATCCCTTCGCGTTCGGTGGCTCGATGAGCTATGCACTTCTGAGTTCCGAATCGGCACTAGTCTTTAAGTGGCCCACGCGCACGAATCTAGGAACGCGACCACACTCCACTACTCGCCAGGGTCACAAAACGCCCAGTGCTGCGGTTAAGAACAAATACCGGCGCGATGTAGACGCCACTCGGCGTTCAAAAAGAGAAACACGCTTGCTTTGGCTTCTCTCTGGCCCCTTACTCGTCTGGTTGTCTTCCCCTCTATGCCTTTTGAAAAAGGGTTTTTTTCCAAGCGGAGAAAAACGGAACGGTCGGTTTTTCTTCGGGGATAAAAGAAGAACGCACTTTTTTCCATCTCTTTTTTTCCCTGGAATAGCTGAACTCGTCTTCTCGAAACCGGCGAATCGAAAAGGAAGAACATCAGGGAGAGAAATGGAAAAAAGTTGTTTTCTCCGAAAGGAATTACTATTAGAAAGCATTCATTTGTACTTTAATTATCAAAGAGGCTCTCTATTAAAAAGAAAGATGATATAAAAAATATTACGGAATGCGAGTAGCTCTGCACTTGCGTTTGCAATTATATTGCATGACAATTGTTGGAACCCGAGTTTAGCATTCCAAAGACGTGATACTTGCAGGGTTTTTTTTCTGTTCTGTTCATTCGCGGGTAAACCGTTTAAGTAGCCACCACCCATAAAACCATTGTGGGCTTAATTTAACTGTCTGGCCCGTATTGATCGAATTTTCTAGACGTATTTATAAACATATATATAGAAGTTAGAGTTCGGTATATATCATCCATTATGCATGTATGTTATTTTATTTTTATTCAATTTGCATCTACATTAATTGATTACCTAATTAATTGGCAGCCTATTATAATTAATCGTTTAGTTAGATTTTGAAATGGGGTTATTTTCCGAAAAAAAGAAAATTACGCGGGAAAATTTGGACGTGATTATGATATTAGGAAAAATAATAAATTAAATATAAAAATAATATTTTAGAATAAATTGAAAACTATAAAGTAAAGAACATCTATCTTTCTCTATGGAAAATAACTTTCTATGAATTATTTTATTCTTGAAACAGTAAATTTTCTCTAACTTTGACCACGTATTCTGCACAAGCTATGGCATCTATACAGTCATGGACTTATATTCTTCTTTTATATACTTACAAAAATTTTGTCTCTATTTCATCCCTAACATTAGTCATTATATTATCCACATTCTCAATTGGTAATGAAACAAGAGTAGTTTTCTCTATATTGAAAAAAAAGAAATATCTGTCCTTAATACGTATTGACTCCTTTTTCCTCAGTGTTCATTCTCAGTATAATTTTTTATTCTATGAAAAGACGACTTGACTGAGCGCAAAAATATGAAAGTCAAAATTGAAAAGAAAAGGCGAGTAAAAAAACGTGTGAGCTTCATTTCTCACACCCACTTTTCAATTCCTCGCTACATCAGCTACTTTTCTTCCCTTAACCCCGCAACTCCTCTATCCTTTTCGACACTTTTTACCTATGGATGTTAGTATACTCGCAACCGTGAATTCCTTCGATCAAACCAGGAATCATTTCTTTTTTTGAAGCCGTTAACGTATAAAATGTGGGTCGTTTTATGTTGAGGGTGCAAAATGCATCAGACTTACCAGAACCTTAGGTGTCATCATAGCGATAGAGGAAGCGTGTTGAATCAGGGACCAGTTGTACGCGTTGTTTGGGCTGAAGACTGTAAATCTTAACTCTCACAACCTTAGAGTTGTCACCAAACATTTTGGTCATATAAATCGTTCAAAATATAGGTCTTAAAATCACTTGGAAAGATGCATCGCCACCTTTAAAACTTTGGGAAACACAGGACTATAGCACTCAATATTCGTGTGACAAAATGGAGCTTCATATTTGGAAAAAAGTGGGAAGAAAAAAAGATCCCCTTTCGATATAACTCATTGGCAATGTATCAAAACAAAGAGCATAGTGTCGGGCCGCCTAGAAAAAAACAATAAAAAGCTTTCGGAAGGTTTGTTAGAGGAGAAGTGATGGCGAAAAAAGGAAGAAGCCGCTGCTAGAGGCGGTAAGGTGCGGGCGTTTTCCGGAGCGTGAGGTTAGATGGTTCCCTTTGTTTTGACCCCGAGCTAAGGGAGAAGGCGGGGTGGAAAAGGAAAACGAAGGGTGTCGGTAAGTTCAGAAAGAGCGAAGCGAGAGAGAGAGTTTTCACCCGGATCGCTTATAGAAAACTCGGGAAAAAGGATGATTTGAGAGTGGAATCACGTTTTCAGCCTGAGGGAGGAGACAACATATTTGACGTACGCCAACCCACTCCTTTTTCTTAACCCCGTAAAAAGAAGAAAGCGAAATAAACAAGAGGCTCAAGATCTATTGAAAATCATTTGGAATTCAGGATGGGTGATATCAAATGAACTAAAAGTAGCAATCGTTAATTTCTATTAACGATACGCAATCAAACAGCCTGTAGAATTTGTCATTATCTACGGTACCTGTTGAAAAAAATGGGAAAATAGTTTTTTTCGATAGACTTTGTCTTATCACTTCCGCACAGTACACGGATGCCACCTTTGGAAATGGCGCGACGGTCCAGTTCATCTCGGGATCTTCTGCAATAGACTAGTAAATCATGGTGAAAATAGACATGTGTGGCGAAGCAATTGAGTTCAACGCTAGAAAAAAACATTGGGTATTTTCAATTTAGTCAGCAAAGTGCCACCCTTGAGCAATCAGGTCAATAACCAAAGGCAACGATATTTCTGAAGAGCAAAAGAACGAGAAGATATATGAAAAAAGAGCGCGAGGGAGTCGTACAAAGATTCGACAGAAGGGACTTTACTAGGCGCTTCGAGTCCCGGTGCTCTAACTTCGTCTCGTATGCCGAAGACGTTCCTTCTCCGCCTTTCTCGTTCAGAGCTTCACTCGTTCGCTTTTTGGAGCGGATTTTTTTGTCGTTTCAATTCAAAACCTCGCCCGGGTGGGGAGGGATTCTCGCCTTTTGTGCCGGGTCGAGTGCCCTACTATTCTTTGCCCTCACCGGGATTGCTTCCGTTCGGCATTCGTTATCTTAGGTCCGAATGGTGATCTACGTCGACTACGACTCGTACTCAATAAAACGTCATCAAATGGAAGAAGTAGTCGTAGCGGAAGAAGAAGAGAAATATACCGAGAGAAGAAAAGAACGCGGGAACACGGACTTATAAGAAGAATACCATTGAAGTTCTGGAACTCCTAACAATGCCTTATTCGTATTTTAACCCCCTCCCCCGACCCACTTTCCTCCGCTAAGGTCGTCAAAAGTGTAATGGAAAACATACAGGCTCAAAGAAAGAAAGTTCTATCAGGTGTTCAATTTCAATATTTACTAATGGTAGTGGCGATTTTTCTTTGAGTTTTTATGATACTCTATTGCCGCAAACCGTACCGGGAGAATATTTTTATATTAATTTTCAGCCATTTTTCCATGAAAATATCATTTCTTTTATGTTATATTTAAGAGATTTTTCTTTTTATCAATGTTTCATGATAACGATGCTAATACACGGGTGTCATGCGGGTAAAGTGTTTTACAGGCGCTCATAGAAAATACATTGGATCGTTTACCCCTTAAAGCCGGCTTCCAATTTTATATTTTCCAATTCAGTTTTTACGATTTATAATAGACGGCTTAAGAAATTTACTTCAAAAGTGAACTATATACGCGTTATGCTCACTTTAATTGGCGTTAAATTCTTTTAAGCGATTTTGAGTCGAAAATTTTCTATTATATTTTGCCGTTCCCCTCCACCGTTTTTAAGTTATAATTTTGATTGTTTTACGCTTGACCCCTTAAATTTAAATATAAAATAAGCTACATACTAGTTTAATTAAGGCGACATCTCCAAACATAACTTGAAAACGGTGGTCAAAACGGAAAAAATGTCATAGAAAATTTTCTACTCTCCCAAAGAACGCCTTACATAATTTCTATCACACCTTTTAGAAACGCCCTGTATAATTATTAGCAAATATCCATAGTTTGTTTTGTGATTTAACTAAATGCACCCCATTTAGGAGGAGTAACAAGGGCCACGTCCTCTAGCGGAGAATTATGAATTTTACTGTGCGAAAATACAATTAGGAAACTTAAATTCAGAAACTTCTAATTATGAACAAAACGGGGGGGGGACTATTCGAGATAATGAAAACAACAGGTTTATTTGTCGTCCCATCTCCCCTGCTTAGTGAGCATTTTCCTTTTAATTGAAGACGTAGGTCGAAGGTAACTTCCTTAGGAAAATATTCGAAACTAGACGTAGTTTTACCTTCTCAAAATTTAATACGTCAAAATTTCATTAAAAGTTTATATACCTATATATCTAAACATTCCACTGGAAAATCTCGATTTTAATAATCCACTTCCTTCGCCCTCTCCCTTTTCTTGTTATAAGTTTGTTATCGCAGAGATTTCCGTTGACCCAAAAATAACTAATGGCATAAACCTAATTTATTTAATTATTTAACAAAAATAACATTCAAGAGAAATTGCAAGAGTTATTCGAAAGTGAAGATGAAAGAAAGGATTCAGATAGACTTTACTAAAGAACTCTAATCAGATTAATAAAATAACTTGACATCCATTTGAAGCTCAGTGTATCTCGAGCCATTTCAGTTCTCATATTGGAGTACCTTTCAACCCTTCAAAATTTCATTTTAAAATTGAAATTGTAGAAAGCTCTTGTAGTAATATTATTTTTCTTTATATAAATGAAAGTTATAAATTATTTTTGTTATTTTCGTTTGTGGAGCGAGTTACGATATTTGTTTTCAAACTCTTTAAACGTAAACAAGCGAAACATTTTCTTGGCCTAATTCGAGATTAAACGATAAACGACCATGAATGAAATGAATATTTAAGAAATCACTGCGCAGCGAATTATTTCGCGAATGACGTGTTACATATCCGCCCTTTCTTCATGGACGCCTTTCCCTGATTTTGCACAATTGTCTGCGTAACCTATATTAAGATTATTCCTAAATGTAGGGTACTAGAATTGAGTGCAAAAACATTACTCACTCACGCACTTTACTCCATTATGAAAGGGAAGATGAGATATTTTTTATTCTGGGTTTCATTTTAACAGTGAATCTGACCATTTATGCCTTTTCAAAGTAAAAATAGCGCGAAGTATTATAGCCCCTCTCATCCTTGTAGTAGAAATTGATGCTTAAATTTACTTAAGTTGTTGTTAGAAAAGGCGTTAAGTATATACAAGACGTATTATATTCCCCTCTTTTATTCCGAATGACTTCGTTTAATCAAAGATAATACACCAAGAGGAGTGGAGGGTTAAGCCTTTGTCATGGTTTTCTTTTTTTAAAAAGATGTGTTAGTGTTTTATGGAACTACATCGTGTTGGTTTCTGGTGATTGATTTATTTGTATCAGCTCTCATTGATTGAAATATGTCGCGTCTGTTTAAAAACAGAAATAATTTTAGAGAAAATTGTAGCGATATCAAAACAAATATATATTGTTTTTCTGAAAAGTCAGAAATTAGGCTTAAAATAAAACTTAGTCTTTTACTCCTTGGTGTATTCTCTTTGGTTTTAGTTTACCGAAATAGAGTAACCAGCAGCCGGACGAGTAAGGTCTTGAGAGGCGGGGGGGGGGTTGAATAGGGCGAAAATGGAGTCGCATTAAAGGACTCCCCGATCTAATGAAGCTTCACCCTCATCAACCCTAACCCCTTAAGTAGCCCTCCCTGTAAATGAAGTAACTGTATGAGCCTACATTCGTTTTGCGTAGAGGAGGCAAAGAGAGAAATTATTCCCCGAAAATGGGTACCAAACAAGAGGAAGAGATTAATCTTTGGCGCAAAGTAGGTACTGTCTGCTGCAGGGAAAACAAGAATTCGGCTTAAATAAGTTTGATGGCTTTTTCAAGTGGGAATTTTAGAATACCGTGTAATTAAAGTCATTGCCGGAAAACGAATGTTTCATCTATAAAAAATTGGCATTTACTTTTCTAACCTATGTTTCTTTTTCGAAACAAATCAATCGTACAAAATCGTAAAAATGGATTTTATTTTTCAAAAAATGCCTGTCATCGCTAATTATATGTGCCTAGTTTTGGATGTTCCTTTTGTTCCGACTGGTACAAATCGGCGACTATCTATCTGAGGTTATTAGAAATCACGTT
Organism: Phalangium opilio; assembly: GCF_054372755.1. Lineage (NCBI taxonomy): Eukaryota > Metazoa > Arthropoda > Arachnida > Opiliones > Phalangiidae > Phalangium > Phalangium opilio. The sequence goes on from NW_028324170.1 coordinate 6,362,545, forward strand.
AAAACCGTTATGAGTTTGTAGTTAGAAACCGGAATGATTGCTTTTAATTATAAGAATATTTAGAGTTGCAGTTGATTACCGTAAATTTGAAATAGGTTGCAAGTAGCTGGAAATGATGTCCATGGTAATCTGCTTACACTAATTTGGCATTGAGTGTTAGACTTTTCGTGAGTGAAATGTCGTTTTTAATCCATGCACGTTAACTATTTTGAGAAAAAAAAGTGTGGAGACAATCACGCAATTATTCTTGACAAAGACATTTATAAAATGACATTGACAATATCTTCAAAGTTGACAATCTTTATGGTGTCTTCTTACATATCAAAGCAAGTTAGAAAGACCGAAATGTTACTTTACTTCTACTCCCCTTGACGTTAAAAAGAATGTCTCAGTTTCACCAAGAAAAATAGTCCAAACTATTTACTAAAGGTAACAGAGTGGATAGGTAGGGACATTGAGAAAGGCACCTTCCACTCTACTGCATTTATGTTGATTACAGTCTAATTTTAAATCGTTCATCTTTGATGTTATCAAATTAGTTAAATGCCTTTCATCTTCATTTATTTATTTATCCGGAGTAGCCTAAAATGAATTAGGCAGACAAGACTGGATCTCGGTACATGCGCGAAAGGATTTGTTAATGAATCGTTATGGGGATTATTTTCTTTATTAGTTACTCGAATCCCTGCACGGAATACGTTGTAAGTGAAACGGGGAAGCCGAGATTTTCGGGAAAGTAAATGAAAATCTACGAGTGTTAGCGAAAAATCTAATAAATTACATCGAGAACCAAGAAAACCCGAAGGAAACGAGAGAAAATTTACCCAAAGAACGTGACATACATTGCGGGAGAATCTTTACTAAATGCAAAAGGCCTTCATGGAAAGTAAAGCAAAAATGCATTCCCTTACAAACCACTTTTAATGTGATTTTAATAAGAGATTAACTACGTGTGTTTGATTCTAAAAAAATAACCAGAGTAGCTAGCCAAGAATGATGACGATCAATCTTTGAATTTGTAATTAATTATCAACTTCTTACTTTTAAGTGCGAGTTATGAACACGTGGTCTTTGCAAAGTAACTTTGAAACTAAGAAAAATAAATTTAATGATACTTTTTCTTAATGAAAAGTAAGGTGATTTTACAGATCGTATTTTTGGTTTAAGGCCTAATTAAAATGGACTTCCATCCTTGAGATTATTTTATGAAAGCTCATCGATTTCGTATTTAAAAGAAATTTAACTTCGACCTAACGTCTCTTTAGGTCGTTTCTCACCAAGTACTAACTCCTATTGTAATGCAACCTTGGACAATATTAGAATTAATGACGGTTAACGTCGTACCGTAGCCGGAATCTTTCATTTTTGGTATAAAACAGCAAAAACCCTAGAAATAAGGTCAGTCACTTAATGTCTATGAAGATAAATACAGGGTGTTACGAAAAGGGTTTGTGGAGCCGAACGTTTGTTAGTCAAAGGACATTTTGCCCTAAAGGTTCATCGTTTGCAAATTATGATTGGGGGCTTTTACGGATGACCCTTTAATTAAAGTAACATTGCATTTTAGTTCCCTGTCTAAATGTAAGGTGCCATCCATAAATACTCCATCAAATCCTTACTTGTAAACTATGTCCCTTAGAACAAAATATATTTGAAAACATTTTCGACGTACAATCGCCCATAGAGTCTACTGTCCTTTTATTTATTGATTTTAAATATTGACTTTTTGAAAGAAAAAAATGTCCAGCCGTCTATTTTTTGAGGATAAAGATTATGTAATGTTATATGTCAATTGGGGAAAATGATTTAAGGCTTTCCCAAAGCTCACAATAGGTAGAATTGTCTACATTGCGTCAATATCAGGTCCTGACAATGTAAGAGATAGCCTGCTACTTCAGTTGCAGGATCCAAAAGGTCCATACACTGATTTAAAAGAATTTAAAATTCGTTGCATTACTTGCGTAAAATGAAAAACTTGAGCTTTTAATAATTAAATTAGTTCAATTGCAATTTTAACTTCGTAGATACATGTGAAACGAACACTTTGATTTCTATGAATTTGTCCCAATACACGTTTTTCTTATAAAACTAAACATTACATTAATTGTTTTGACGTAAATTTTAATCCTTCAAGTTCAGTTTTACTTTCAGCTTTAGACTTCTGACAGTAAGAGCATGGTTTCCACCAAGTTTAAATTATCCTTTCGTGAGGAAAACCCGAGCGATAGTCGCATTATTTATACGCAATTAAACTCTGGTTGCCCCGAGCAAGAGCCTCAAAGGGAACATGAAGCGTTCAAACAAAATCCAGTGCAATATATTTTGGTAGGATTTATCATGGATGTGTATTATGGGAGCGATTAAATGGAATGTAATTGAACTGTTCATGATCCCTTTAAGGATAGCTCTCATTCAGCTACAAAAGTAAAATACAAGTAGCCTCGGTAACTGCGTGCGTTATAGGCGACACGGAAGATCGGTAAAGAGATAGATACGGCCATCGCGGAGACCATGGGCTCCTAGCGATGGAATTCCAAGGTTGAAGTTTTAGACCTCATTTATTCCCCCCTTCTCCAGAATGATCCTGATAAATATATGGAAAGATTAAAGTGAAGGAATGAAAGTCGTCGAATAATTGCGCATTCTTGCAATGGCTATACACGCGCCGTTGGAGTGAGGGGGGGGGGGTACTCCTCGAATTACATTCTTTCTGGGTGCCCTGATTCAAAACCGACCGGAAAAATCTACTCTTCCCGCATGCACGCGCCTTCCCACACCTTTTAGAATAATTTAATCGGAAATGCTAGAACACTCTAAGGCAAATGAGATTGAAATTCTCCCAGCGGATATTAGGCGCGCTCTGAAGAGCTAGTGAGTTTATTCATTTATCCGCTGAATATTTATAAATTAAGTACATTGTTAATTGGGTATAACAAGTTTCATTGCACCATCAATTAAGGTAATGGAAGGCATGGAAATATATTTTTAATCACATTTTATGGCGTACTTAAACAATTAGTTTAAGTACAAAGTCATAAAACATCGTCTATCAAATCCTCGTAAATACAATCACACAATGTGCCAGAGATCTGTCACCGATCAAAGTCGTCGCTGCTCATTTTAGGGTGAGTATTTCAAGCAGACATATTGAGCCTCTTCAATAAAGGCCATGGGACTACACTTTTTGGGCTATTTGATATAAAATTCGGGTCTCCTAAAATAGGCTCTAAATGGATTATGGCACAGGATAACTTTTGTTAAATATTTCTTTGAGCTCAATCAGTTAAAACATTTGAAAATTTTATATATTTTTAAAATAGCAGTATAAATTACTTCCTCATTTCCTTTCAAGGAAATCTATCAAAAACAAGTGGATGTAAGTGATGGAAGGGTAGGCCTATTTCCGATTTGCGTATTTATATTATTTTTTAATTTAACCTAAATTAGACGTCATTTACAAACTCGGTGAAATTGAAATGCCATATTTTAAAGACAATATAAAGATTACAATACGGAATTGAATTTAGGGTACCATTTTTACCTATTCGATATTTTTAGGCTTAGATATAAAATTCATGCGCATAAAAAGAAAAAAGGCAAGAGATGCTTTAATCTAGATTTGAATTCAATCATAAACTATTGGAAGCTCGAAACGATAGGTGCGTAAAGGGAGGGGGGGATGCAGAATTTCATTCAACTTTTTGAATGAACGGTTTAATCAAATTGGACTTTTAGAAGCAGTTTATGAAAAAATAAAAAGATATTGGGTTTATCTGGATCGAATATTTACCAAAAGAAAATTCTAAAATAAATTTAAGGTTTAATCAAAAGACAGTGTGGTAGTAGGTAGTAGGTTTCGTGAACTAAATGACCATTCGGACTATAGACTAAAATCGTAATATCGTAATTTCGTAATTAAATTTAAGGGGTCATCCGTAAAACACACAAAGTGTGTCCCATAGGGACTCTAAATTACCAAAAGAACACTCCCTTAATTTCATACAGATCTCTCAGAAACACAATGCATAAAAGAGATGCCACATTATCAATCTAATAAAACGAAACGTTGTAGAGTGCACGCACATTTTACTTTAAAAGATAACCGATAAATATGACAATAAACTGTTCAATCACCCAGGCTTTAATATCTTCCTACGCATACTTCAGATCATGCCTGCCTGGTTTTATTTTTATTTTAAATTTGTCTTTGAAACTCACTCTCTAAATCAAAAAATCAATCCTAACTTAACATAAAATATCGTCGATCATTTGAGCATTCGATTTATGTAAATGGGGGTGAAATCGCTTGGGTGCAATGATTTATCGAATACCGCGTCAAAGCCACGTTTGAATGGCAATAATAACAATAATAATGTTTGAACGTATATAAGACTCTTTAACATTCTAGGCCACTGCGCCCATTTCCATATATACGTAGGGATGATTCCTTCAACTGCATGGCGAGACTGTAGCGGATAAACGTTTTCCTAAATCCCAGGCTCGTTTTCTTTCTTTCTTCGGTCGTTTCTGCCTCGTATTAACGAGGAAAGAAGCTCTTTTTCCGCTGGAAGCTGTCCGTCATTTTTTGATCCAAAGGATATAAACTTATCCACCCATATAGCCGCGAGCCTGCGGGGACAGAAGCAATACCAAAAACAATTTTTTTCTCTCTACCCCAAGCAGGACGACCCTATATATGGATTTTTCTCTTTCTGCTAGTTTTACCATAGGTTCATAAGACATGTTCCATAAGTTTGTCATTGATTACAAACTGGAGCTGGTCATGAAGTGATGTAGGTCATAGATTCGAGGTAAAGCGACGCCTGGTGAGGCTCTGTCAAAGGTTTAGTACAGACTAAATAGGACCTGATGGACTGCAAAATTAACAGAGTGTAGCACTTCAATTCTCGCTTCCGTCGTTCTCGAACTAGCTCGAGCTGTAAGTCTCTAGCATTACGTAGTATAAGAGCTTGTCATGAAGTGACGTAGGTCATAAATTCTCGTGAAGCGACGCCTGTTGAGGCGCTGTCAAAGGTTTAGTACAGACTAAATAGGACCTGATGGACCTCAAAATTAACCGAGTGTATTAATTCAATTCTCACTTACGTCGTTCTCGAACTAGCTCGAGCTGTAAGTCTCTATCATTACGAAGTATTGGAAGTGTCATACTTATGGAACGTATCTTATAAACTTATGGTTTTACTTTATATTGTTTTTCTTTCCTGGGTATACGTTTTTGCCTTTGAGAAAGAAAATGAGAAGGTTTCGCTCAGTAGATACTCCACTATACGTCGTGATGCTAAAAATAGTTTTAAATGGGTCAACAAATATAGTTTTATGTCTCCTTTTCAATTATATTTTAGTCAAGAGTTCTTTTAAATAAAACTAAGAATATGTTCAGTCATATCAAGAATACTAAACAGTATTGTAGCAGTAGTAATGTGTTGTAATTAATTTGATTACAATGGAAATTATATATGGCTCGTCCAATACTTTTAAAGGGATACACTGGAAAAGAATTTTTTACATGCATCCTTCTCAATTAATATTTTGACCACACTTTCGATAAAACCATGGAACTCCCACGCAAAATAAAAACTACTGTTAGACACATAGGCGTAAAAAGTGAAGAAATAACCACTAGATCAATATGTATAGCTAGTGATACGTACGCAACCCTTCACTTCCAAATTCGATTTGAGCTTTAATATCTCATTTTTTGCGCTTATCGTCGCCACGTTTTGACACCGTCAAATCGCTTTGATAAAGGTAGAGTGAACCCAAGATGGGGCTTTATAACCATGGTAACGGATGTTTTTCGTCTACTTTCGCGATACGGGGTTTTGGACACGTCGACGATGAAAAAGAACAAGGGATAAATTCACTATATAGGAAGGTTGTATCTAGCACCAAAGAGAATATGTACCACGAGGAGCGGAAGCTTAAGCCTTTGCCCAGGCTGAGGGAAAAAAAGTTAGTTTCAGCAGGAGTTCATAATAACCCGAAGTACGAAACTGTTTAAAAAGCCCGTAACAACAAAGTTTCGCCGTAAAGCTCAGCGGATTCATACACCGCTTAACTCCCAAAGAAATAGTTACCCCATTTTTTAGCGCCCACGCGCATTAACTTACACACTTCCGATTTAGCACTATTTTTATCTTGTGATTTTGAGAGCGAAAATGGCTCACGTCTGCTTCTGTCGGAACGGTGTAAATTAAGCCTTGGCTAAGAAGTTGGCTTTTAGTCGGGGTTTCTAGTGTTCTACAAAACATCTAAACGATCCTCAATGATGTTTTGTTGTGATATGTGTGAGTGAGAATTCCGTGGTTAAATTAAAACGGTTTGAACAAATTTATTCCCAGTATCTTTAATATAAGAATTGCAACGTGTTTCTACGTCCACCATATCGCCATTTTTCTTTTCGACGGAGATCCCAGCCAACGGAAGTTTTGGAACGAAAACCAAGGAGCATAGATACCACTACGATATATTGTAAGGTTGTATGTCCATAATCAGGCTAATCCTTTCTATGCGCAACGATAGAATCTTGTTGTTCGCGATTTTTACCATTAGCTCTATGGCCAGTTTCATACTTCCCCCCCGAAGGGGGGTTATTATGAACTCCTGGTTTCAGGGAAGTACGACCGAGTTCTGAACGGGAGCTCCTAATAAATACTTAATCTTCTACTCTTCTTGGTGTATTCTCTTTGGCTACATCGTCACAATGTCTTTGGTAAGACTCGGTCATTCCACCCCCGTGGTCATTCACGTTAAACATTAAAGATGCAATAATCTTCCAGGAAGGAAATGCTTCAAAGAGGCGAAGGAGGGTAGTATACACAGCCTTTCTCTTTCTCTGACGGAAGCGAAGGGAACTTTGGAAAAGAGAGAATACGGCCAGGGATTATCCCAAGCAAAAATTCAGTGTTGCGAACTCTTTCGGCACTTGCTGAAAGTTTACCATTTTATAGGTATTAACAGGGTGTAACGCGAAGGAGCAGAAAATACCCTCCCTATAGCTGCACCTTCGTAAGTTATCCGCATTATAGACTTCGTATGATAATACTCTGTTCTGTTTTCTGTGGTCGGATTCTACTATTCAACAATGAAAGAGCGTCCTCGCGATTCAAAGTTCATCATTCAAGTTTATTTTGACAACTAACTGAGAATGATGATATAATGTAATTACTGTAAGAACCTTCCAATCCTCACCCCGGCATTGTTATGTGACTATGATATAACACCCTGTATTGCGAAATAGTTAGGCAATGTATTTGGTGTAGTCTTTCTATTGGGATGAACTTATGAAGAACGACGTTGCAGAAAGGAATATCAAGCTGTTTTTATTCCCGCCATTTTCGCCGTTGCTTCTATCAACACGCTCTCTCTCTCTAGTCGAAAGCGCGAAAATGAGCTTCTGCGGAAATATATTTTCATGACAGACAACTATGTATATATATATAGTTCTGTTTTTACAAACTGAACCAATAAGAGACGATATTTCTCTTGACATCTTCAACGTTATTTTTCAGATATTGTATACGTTAACAGTGTCTTGTCAGTTGAACAGCCCGTTAACGTTACAGAAACCAGAAACATATGTAGGTATACCAAAGAAAATACTAGAGCATGATTCGTTGTGACATAAAATAAATATGCCTTGGAATTGTTTAAAATTATCTTCACTGATGTCGTGATTCGAATTGATATATTCATTATTTAATTCTAGCCCATTGTAAGTGCCCCTTTAATATTCTATCGTGTTAGGATAATACAGAGGTGACACGGAGAATTCATATTGTGCCGCTATGATGTACTTACAGATGTGTGTGAGTTTGAATTGTATTTATTGAGGGTCGCAACTCGAGAAGTGTCATTACTACACAATGAAAACTTAAAGATACTCTGTGTCATCTTAATATTGTTCTGATGATACAGAGTGCAATAAATGTGAAGTCTTACGCTTGCAGTGCACAATTAGTATTTGAAGTTTGGTGGAAGATTATGTTAAACAGCCCAGAATAAAATTACTGCAGCTACAGTTGTTTGTGTATAGACGGGGTTTTAGATATTACGCTCGTGTTTATATATTTATTCATGATAGTAAAGTCAAACGACATAATTGTAACATTGAATTACCAGTATTTGAAGTATAGTGGAAAATTATGTTAAACAACAGCTCAGAATAAAAATACCATAATCCACTGAGCCACAGTTGTTTATGTTAAAGACAATGGCTTAAATCTCTCGCTTGTGATAGTAGAGTCAAACAACTTAATTGTTACACTAATTTCAAACAATAATGATTGTTTTAAGTTGTTATCGCGTCAACAGTGGTCTGGTAACCACGCCTTATTCATTTAGCGCGAGAGATAAAATTGCGATATTTAAATTGGCAAACGCGGGCTTTTCTTGGCTTATATTGGAGAAGGCATTGCCGCGTCTCAAAAACCCCTTTTCTGGGAAGTTTGCTCTAGCGAAAGCTAATTGCGTTTACGCATAAATTATGAGTTTAAAGTTTCCCTCGTCAAGCAAATGAATAAATTAAAGCTTCAATGTTTGGCAAATCTAATCTACGGGTAAACTTACACGGACGTTTTCATTCCTCTTCAATTAGACGCAATCTTATTAAACATAAATAGAACAGAACTTTTCGAAACTTAATAATTATCAAAGGGAAATCAAGATATTCAATGCTAATAATCATATTCAACAGAATCACTAAATCCATAACGTAAACTGAAAGACATCACATGGTGTGCTTCGTTTGTGACATTACCATAACAGTTAAACGACTATTTAGATGTATATTATAGTTTTCAATTCGAAGGAACGGCATCCAATTGATCTATATATAGATAAGATTAAGTTCTGACTGACTGATAAGTAACGCTCAAACCGCAAGTGCACAGTAAGAATTATTTTTGATTCCGTAGCCATCTTGAAAAATGGCGGTCAGAAATGTAAAAATCTTTATTCGCACGTGTCAACCGATTTGACGAATATTCAGTGAAATGGTCCGATATATCTTATAGACGGGCTTTATGGTTTTTGGGGTTCAACTTGCCACCATCTTTTAAAATGGCGGCGCTAAAAGTAACAGAAATGACCATATGAACTGACGGGTACCGTTTCTGATATTATTAAATAATTGTATTTATAATTTTTTTCGATCCTGATTTGGCAGTTACTGCAATAAAACGCCACGCAAGATCTTTAACGCTAACTGTACTTTCATCCTCTGAAAAATGGATAGGTAGTTTATTTTCAGTTGATCAGTTTCGGGGGTTGCTTGGAAGGCTCCTCGAGCTAGTTAATTGGATAGGACTCTACTGAACTAATCCGGCTTAATCTTAGAGAGTTTGGATAGTTGGCCTTCCCCGTAATAGTTCCTGATTGTTTCTGACGTGACCTTAATTCCCTATATTGGTCTTAGCTACTGCTAGGGGCTACCAGGCCAAAAATAAGGGTCCGGGAATAGAGAAAATCCAATACGAGGCTGGAATATCGGAGTAGGGCTTTCAAGAAAGTAGTCCGGGAGCGAGAGCATGACTTCCAGATAATGAGAAAAGAAAGGGGTACAAGACCTTGTCTTTTAAGCTTCGGTTTAAAGCTAGCAATAAAAATGACTGATCTGATTTCACGAGTGTAGTACATCGGAATTGTACTCAAATGAGTGTTCATCCGATATGTTCCACACGTTGTTCCTGCGAAAAGAAAAGTAACCACGAGCTCTAACCCAAGTGTTAAAGTGTCCATCAACACCAGCTGGCTTCCTGCAAACACATTTGCTAATTCTCCCCAGAAAAACAATATATTTCTTGCGCGGTTGCTTGGTTAACAACGTCGTTTCTTCCACAAAGTCGCGTTAAACTAGAATCGCACCCTTTTTTCCCGGACTAAATGTGGTTAGGCCTACGGGCAAGGAAAACGTTTCCTTTTTCTCTCACGGCATAAAACCACAAAGATGGCCCCCTCTATTTTCGCTTTGCCGTTAAAGCCCAGCGGATTCCCCTCTTACATCAACTGACTAGATCCTAGGTCGTGAATTCATCTTTGGCGTGGAAAATTGGGAGAAGAATGCTCCGCTTCCACTTGTATACTTCCAACTATCGGACGAATCTCTCCCGAAACCGTCCATCTTGCAGCTTTTCCTTCATTTCTCGTTGGGTACTACAAGGAAAACTTCTTAAGCGAAGAGGGGGTCGCGTTCCCATTAAGAATCCAACGTTATTATTAATCCATCATCTATTGCTCCTGATAAAGACCCAAATCCAACTCTATAAAGATAAACGATGGAAATAGGGTTCTGCTCTTAAGATTGAATTAGATTAGATCATAAAAGGTACTAATATATTCAGTTCAAGAGAAAATGCTGCATGGGAAATACATATTCTCGCTGGTGGAGTCAGGATATAAAGATGTCTTGATCAATTCGAATTTTCATCGTTATAAATAGAACAGAGTTTTATAAATTCAATACACACTTTAATATTATTTTATTCCTATAATCAAAGGGTGTTTCTGATAAGTCTGGCATAAATTAAGGCTGATGTTCTTTTCACGATTTTGAGCAGAAAACTTTCCAAGACATTTTGCCGCCGGCGAGCCACTGTTTTCGAGTTATGATTTGAGTGTTCTTCCTTTGCATTTTAAAACATCCACGCAATTAGTATGTACGTCCTTCCTAAGGATTTTTAACATTTATATTTTAAGGAATGAAATTTTTTCCAATTACCGTGGCGTGTTCCAAGAAAATAAAAAGAAAAAATATATTAATAATTGAGGACCGAGACAAAAATACCAAAAAAAACGAAAGAAAATATATAAAATAAAATTCCGGAAAAGGTCGAAACGCTATATAGAGAGGTACGAAGGAATTCTAAAAATAAATGAGAAAAAACGTTCAGTCTCTCGAACGGCGGTAGAGACTCGTAAAACTCCGCTAAGATAAACGGAAGTAAGATGTCTATTAAGTTTCGAAACTTATGGGAATTCGTAAAAGGCCAGCCTGACTCCTTTTAAAAAAAAGTGGAACGCTAAAAATAATAAAAAAGTATGCGAACGAGCCTTTACGTCCGGCTTAAAAGATAGTACAAAAACACGAGACTTTCTCCTCGTCCCCCATTCTCCAATTTTTCCTCTTTACAACCTTCTACGCTTCTGCTGCTGCAGCTCTAACCATTCTCATTAGACAAAAAAGATTCTATCAGGCGATTTATCTTTTGTTGTCATATTCATCGCCGCTAATTTATTATGCAACGTTAGGTATTATCTGCCGTAGGTATCTATAGCACATCGGCAATATACCCCGTCTAACTTTTGGGTAAGATTTGGGTGGGGCTTAGATAAAGACGACACTAGTCACGTGGTGGTGGCTTCACTCCAAAGTTTGAACGAAAAGCTAAGAGACAAGGCTTACAAAAACATCACTTGTACTTGTAAAAATTATATTTAGAAGTAGGTTAGAGAGGAATTCGAATGGTCAAGTGTGTTTGAAGTTTCCATGAGAGCATTTTATCCAGGGCTTCCTATGTTGTTTATACTGCAGCTCTCCAATTGAGATTGACACTTAAATGCTCCTTTCTCGCGTAAGGCACACAAATTCCTCATCAGTTTTGCCTTATTGTCCTATTAACCAGCAATGACAATCACAGATCTCCAAGTTTTATAATTTGGATAGGGACATTGCGTTTAAGTAAAATTGTATCATATACCCTACTGAAGTTCACCAAGAAAATTCATGGTTCTAACTAGAAAAGGAAATAGTTCTCTAACCTACGAGAGTGGACCATTGAGGTTATGCTTTAAAACCGATTTATTGCAACGCGCAACGTTGTAACATTAAAAGCTGGAAAAATCGTAAACCCAATCAATTATTTACTAATATCAAATTCCCTAACTTTCCGTGACCTTTTGGTTAATTTTTAAATTCCCTGACTTCTCCAGGTTTTCCCTGATGTGGGGGCAATCTCTCGGTACGTCGACCCTATGCAATATATTTGGTCTAACTTATAGTAGCCATCTCTGTGCCTGGGAGTCGCTTTTCCCTTCAAAAATGGGTTTTCGTTGCGCATCGGGCTTGGTAGGATCTACACTTTGACAGTATAGTCCAGGCGGAAAACGGACGAGTATCAGCGGGGGAGAAAAACTAGCCCTAGGTTCCGCTTTCGGCCCATACTTTTTCTTTTCCCTTTTTTTTCTCCTTCGGCTCGACGGGAACCCCGAAGTAAACAAGATGTGCCCGGGAGGCTTTAGTGATAAATGAAGGGATTTGGGCGCATCAGCGACGGCGGGAGCGGAAAATCCCGCGGTAATCATCGAGAATAAGAAAATCTAACGTAAGGGCCTCGAGCGCGAGATGTCGTTACCGAAGGCTTAAGAAAACTGAAAGAAAACCGGTGGCCAGCACGCCACCTTGAACCAACTAGGACTCGTTGAAGGTTCCGCTTCAGAATTCTGGATATCCGTTAGAGCGGTCTGGCGGGACCACCGCCGCTAAAGCCACAATCTGGCTGAACTGTCAGCGCCTACCAAACTATTCCTTCTCGTAACCGTAAGCTTTTCCCGCGCTGAAGCGTTAACCTAGCCGAATCTGACCGTGGAAGTATAGATCTTACTCGACCTACGCGCCTTGAACGTCCCTTCTAACTCCCAATATAGACTGAAGACTACGGAAGAGGAAACTTTCCATATAAACAAGGACAGGAATCGAACGTTAGCAGTTATACCGTACAGATTCCTGAAAAAGAGAATTTGTACCAGTCGATCGTCACAAAATTTCGTCAAACCATTTTTTTTTCACTCCTGATGATAGTCAATGTTTTTTTGGTAGACCGAGATGTCGGTCGAATGGGAAACACAAAAATATTTATCTCTCTTAGAAGAAAACCTGGAGATAAGCGCTTGACCATGATATTTCAAGAATTTGATTCTGATTGAGGTCAAGCTTCGAAATAAACCTCGACTAATTGTTTAAAGCAGTCTTGCTACATTTCCAATTTTAATCTTGATTTTTTTGATATGATTTCCTGTCCTTTTACTACTTAAAGTTCGTAATTCTATGCGGAAGTCGTCTTTTAACACATTTTCAAGCCGTTTGGTTTCAAAAACCAGAAGAAAAAATATTTGGAATATCCTTTGTCTTCACGAATGCGTGTCTGTAAACTAAAGTACATTAACAAAACAAAAATGTTCCTGTAAATCAAATTTAGAAATACTTATTCTTGTTTTTCTCTGATCTATCTTTGACATTCTTCGATGAAAACTAGGGATGTTCCTACAATTTTTACAACCTTTCATTTTACTTTTAAGTTAGTCACAAAATATTTTAAGCCGATATTACTGTATGGTATGGTCTTCTGGTAAATAAGGTTCCTTTTTACAAAGGATAAGAAATATAAAATATTTTGAACGAAAACAACGGTGAATGGAAAAGAAAGGGGGTAAAATCGTTTAGGTCGTTTAGGCGCGGAAATAAGAAAAGCAAAAGTGTAGATGGAGAAAATTGAAAGCTAAAGCGAAGTGAAATTGCAGCTTCAATCCTCGGATTACAGTTTCTCCAGAAAGAGCATGTAGCCAGCTTATTTAGTTTTTCAATTTTCGCGGAAAAGAAAATTATTTTTCGTCTTTTTGGTAAAAAGGATGCCGCTCGTAAAGGGATACCAAACCATGGAACACTCGCTAAAAGGATATATATTTTATGGATAACTCAATGATCCAACAGACTTCTGATTTCCAGAAAACTTTAAACAAACTGAACCGTATACCTCTCACTTATATCACGCTGAAAAAATTCTAGAATTTATTATATCTTCTCTACGCGCCTTATATTATTTTGTCTACATTCAGATTGGTGAGCAGGGCCGTCTTATGTGCTATATGGGCCCCTGGGCAGTGCAGTATATTGGGCCCCCTAATCCCTTATACAAAACATTAATCGAGAAATAAAAATATTTATTATTTCCTTCAAACAAAAGACTACAAGTCCGAAACATTTGCGCACTTTCTTCCTTAAAAATTCCTTTACAATTAGAACGAAGTCGATCTCTATTTATAGTTTGTCTAACATCTCAGCCATAATTTTATTCATAACAGGCATTATATTTTAAACAGAGTTGTCTACTTTCAGCATGGAAAGAAATAGACTTGTACCCACGTGCCACCTAACACCGAGAATGAGCCAGAAAATTTCAGGTTTTCTCTCTGCGCATGGGCGAAATGACAGTTTAGACTGAGTCTGTTTTAGGGTGGTTTCAAACTAAGTAAATAAGCCGATGTGCGGTTGTGAAGTGAGGCCATGGGGAGGGGGAATAATGTAAAAACCTTTGCAATGGGTGACTACCTCATAGGTCTCAGATTTTTAGTTTTACATTTTTTCAAGTTCGAAGGCGAAATTATTCTTTGAAAAGACTGAATGACCGATGGAGAGTAGTTTATATTTTCAAGTGGTTTTCTTATGACAAGAAATGTAAAATGAGTATTATTTGACAATTATGGGGCCCCTGTTCTTAAGGGGCCCCTGGGCCAGTGCCCAACGGGCCCAATGGATAAGACGGCACTGTTGGTGAGTTCAGAGAAAATACCATCGAGCGAGATTATGAAGAAAAACATTCTTGGAGTGCGGATTGAAACTCCGGGAAGCGCCTTGTCTACTCCGAGCCCTAATCACTATAAAATTTCCTTTGATCAATGTTCCCTGAAAAGAATAAAAGCTATATAATTCCAAGGATCCATCTAAAATGGACTTTGAAAGTTAGACTTTGATTCTAAATATGTACAGGATGTTTCAAAAAGGGTAGTAGTAGTACCGAATTATAAATTCTTTTTAAGTATAGAATTCAAAATATTTATAATGAAAATGGATAAGCAATGAAAATATTCGGGTTTTTAATATTTAACGGGGACAAATTTAAAGTAAAAATATCTTGTGTTATTCAAAAGAATACTTCATCTGACTTGTAATATACTTATTGAAAAATTCGCAACAAAATCAAGAAATAACCTTTAGAATTAAGACCTTTTCATTGAGAGTAATTTTAGTTGACAAAAATATACATACATTAAGCTCATGTTCAAGCTCATTTTCTCAACATTAGTTTTTTCTCAAACTCCTTAGCTTCGCCTCTTTATTAAATTTCCTCGAACATGGGCGTTGAAACTAAAATTTTAAGATAACAAAAATGGTAATTTCATTTGACCATCTTTTTAATATTAATATCTATAAAGAAACTTGTCGAATTGGGAAAATAACTCCGTTTCACCATAAGTTTATAAGATATGTTCCATATGTATGACACTACCTTTACTTCGTAGTGAGAGCTAGTTCGAGAACGACGCGAGAATTGAGTACACTCTGTGGGTTTGAAGTCCATCTAAGTTCCTATTTAGTCTGTACTAAACTTTGGACAGCGCCTCACAAGGCGTCGCTTTACGAGAATCTATGACCTGAGTTAATTCATGACAAGCTCCCAAAACCGGTGTTAAACTTATGGTACATATCTTATGAACTTACGGTATAACCCTTCCACCACCATGGTGGCTTAGATAAGTGGATGTAAAGCAAAAAAAGAAGGGGTTTCGCTCTATTTCGAGTAAATTTAATGGTCTTAGTTTGGAAAGCCGGGTAAAGCCGCTTTCGTCGTGAGTTCGGGGGTTTGCGAGAGCCTAGAAGAGAAACGTGCTTGGAAAACCACAACGCCACGTGGCATCGTTATCCTTAAAACACGATTCCCTTTCAGTGATAATCAGTAGGCGACCGACGTCTCGACAACCACGTTATAACTTCCAGCATAAAAAAAGGCCGAACTGAAAGAACATATCTAAGACTTAAGGGGAACTAGAAGTCCGGGGGTAAATCAACAGGATACGAAAATCATTAAAAAGTGCAACTATTAAAAACTTTTTGAATTATCGGTGACACGTATCTACGCGACAATCCCGGATAAGGAGTTAGCTATCTAAGAAGTACGATGAGTTGAAGCTAGTAAATATACTTCAATATTTTTTAAATCACATGAGATGTTTCAGAAATATTGGGAAGTATTAGTTGAAATATCATTTCATTATTTATTGAAATCGCTAAATACAGAAATTGTATTTAATGACAAATGGAAACCTCTATAAATTTGGAGAGGTATGGCTTTAACTATCGGTAAATAAAGTATAACTTCAATAGAAGGAAATATTTTGAAATTTTAAATCAGGCGCGCATTTTATTTAAAAATGGCAAGAATTGGAAATAAAGGTATTTTTAGTAAGAAAAGAAAGAAAAAGCAATCCACAATTGGCTCATTAACCTAAAGAATCCCTTATTGTCGTAAAGAGCGTGGAAATTGGAAAACGATTATTCCGTACTGGTTTTCAAGGAGGTAATTGAGGTTGCCCAAAGACCAGCAATTTTCTTTGGCTAAACCAAGCACGAATCCTACAAAACCAAACTCTTCAGAGATCTTCAAAACCTCTTCCGCAATTTGCTAAGGAAAATTGTAATTTGGTTCACGAAAAGGTTTTATTCGAACGTGTAATAAAGTGTTTTGGGGAAAGTTTCGATTGGAAAGAAAGTTCATTATAAAAGTAATTAGAATATAAAGTTAAATAATTGTTGTCGTGAGACTATTTCTGCTTAACAATGGAGTTTAATGATAGATTTTTTTTATCATTGTTTCCTAATTTTAGTTAGTAATTTAAGGGTTTGAGTTAAAAGGTTTTAATTAAAGTGTAGCAAAACATGTTTTAAGGACTCAAGATGAAAAGGCAGAACGCCAATCACCATTAACTTCATCTTGTCTATATGCTCGTAACTTAAATAAAAATAAACAGTAATTCAGTAAAAAACATTTCCTTCTCTCGCCTTTTCAAAACTATGTGTTCTTACAGTTTGACCTTTCTTACGCGTAAATGGGTACTCGTGCTGTAATAATTTTGACGTTTGATAGGCGTATCTTTTCTTCGCAACGCGTCTGTAAGGTATGAATTTAGTAGTTCTAAGAGGGTCTGTATGAACCAAGTAGCTCGAAGCAGCTGCGAACATCACGCGATGAAACGATTCGAATGCTATTTGCCGTTGTAAACGACGTATTTTACCACATCACGAAATGAATTTCCTCTCGACATTCCAGAGCTGTAGGGAATTCAAGCAAAGCTGCTCTACCAGAGAGTGAATTTCGCTCAATGAGTAAATTAAGAGCTCGAAATATCTCTTCTTGTCTTCCGTAACAATAAGAAGTGGAATGAAGTCGGAACCGAAATGCTCTTGCACGCATCATAACCCCACACAAAAAAGAATCTCTATAATGTTTTACGCTCTTTCCTTTCAATTTATCACGCGAATTTTTAGCTACGTGTGGTTATGTAAGACACCTAGCTTAGCCATACTGTTTTGTGTGTGTGTGTCTGTGGACACCGCGGGTACAAGAAAAACAATTGTGTGGCTAACTTGTTTTTCCACCCGTAACCACACGTAGCAAATACGAAAATCTTGATTTGTGTGGCTGGTTTAAAGGGAGTCTAAAACCCAAAAATTATAACATCGATGCTTAAACCTTGCGTCACGTGTGGTCTGCCCTTTAATCGCTAGAGGAATGGTGACTTAGTTCCAGAACAAAAACACTATGAAGCATTTAGTCGTTCTCTTTCAATCCACCACCTTTAAGTTAGTTTAAAACTCCGGAAATTCTAAGCGAGAAAGCGTTTTATATACTTTGAATTTATATTGGCGAAATATCTCCCAGTAGTGGTTCTTTTTTTTAACAAAAGCACCGAGTTCCCAACTCAAACTTGGGGTATTTTAACGTGTTCCACCGAGTGCGAAAGAAAAACTGTTTTTGAAAGTTTCCTCCTAAACGTGATTCGCGTCCCGAAACGAAACTTACTCCCGAGTATCGTCAATGATAACTGGACGAGCTATTAACGCCGTTCCCTCTAGGCGAACTAACATTGCGCCCCGGTTCTATTTTCTTAACGGTTTTAACCGACCATATTCTCCATGTACGTGACCCGCATATGCACTAACACATCTCAAAGGACAAGTGTCACCGTATACAATGCCCATTTTTGGCATTAAATATTTAAGTAAACAGACGGATTAGGGCCACGTCCCAACTGAGAGAGTCGTTTTATCTAAGCTTACCGTCGTTGCCCCGGGAGCTTCAAGAGACTGTAAACCGGGGAGTGTTTCTGGTCTATGCAGACACTAAATTCTAAATAGTGTTGAGCCACTGCACTTATGAAAATATCACCATGATGCTTCTATTTTTTGTTTTGTTGTCATACCTATGTATTTTTACGATACTTCTATTATGTAAAATGATTTATTATTATTTTAAGTGTAGTTAGAATTTAGAAAATGGAAAATGTCGTCTTTTATTACGAAGTTTATTACTTTTCCGTTGAAAAGAAATGATCAAAATGAAAAACGAACTCTTAAATTTAACAAAGACTTCGTTACGATACATCCTTCAGAACCACTTAATTGCCAACTTAATAACTCTAAAATGAAAATTGGTCTTCTTTGGAAGTTTCCTAGTTTATCAATTGTTAATTGTTCTGCCTAAAATGTAGTCTCTCGCTGCAATAAAGAAAAGCCTATTTCTCGATTCGAAGGCCCTTTAAGGTATAAATAGGTCTGATTTGAACCTTTATAAATTATTCTCAAATTATTGATAGCTATTATACTTTTTTCTTGTTATTCTTTCATCATTCCTTCTCTTAATCTTTTGAAAATAAACTCGCTATATACGAGTTATTTTTATAAAAGAAAACATCATTAAAAGTTATGAAGCGTGGCTATTGAATCCACAAAAATAAAACCGGAGCCCAAAATTTCAAATTTCATTTTATTCCTCGGGCAATCGCCTTGAGACAATTTTTTTCGTCGCTGTACGATGAAAACTAGTTAATATAAAGACTCTTATTTATATTTAGTAGAAATATACAGGGTTGAAACCTTTGCCATGCGACCAGTCTCGGTACCCTAACGCGTTGCTGTAATGCATGGAGAGTAATTCAATGAGGAGTCGGAAATACATTTAATTATAGAAACCAATTGAATCAAAATAATTATATTAACGCTTTCTAACGCCATCTGTTGACATATCTCAATAGTACGAATTGATATCAGCCATCTTTAACTAAATAATATTGTTTTAGATATAAAACTGTAGCAGACTTAACCTTTCACGTTGTTTAACGAGCCTTATAAGCGTTATGAGAAGGATCTAGACTGGTCTATGGCGAAGATCTCACCCTGTATGTGTGCGATAGAAAGACGTAACTTTCTCTAATTCAATAGAGAACGTCGAAATAACGTTTTCTTTGTTGGTTTTAAGAAAGCAAACATTGCCGTTGAAGGGAGAATTATTTTTACCGTCAAATTAGACCAAAGAAATATAAGGTTTTGAGAGTTATTGCTGGGTTACAGAACTAAGGAACATTTTATAAAAAAACTGCTATGTAGTCGAAATTGTAACGTTAATTGTGTGTTCACTATAACGAGGTTTTAATATTGAAAAAAACTAGGTTTTGACGAAACTTTAAAGCCTTTTCAAAAAGATTGTAAACATTATTTAGTATAAGTGTCAGTCTGATATGTTCTACACTGTGTTATGCACGCAGATATAATCTTTGGTTAAAGCGTTTCCCAGTCATATTAAAATTTCTCTGCAGTGCTCTTTAAATATTTCGCAACGTTAAAAGATTATCTTCGTTCGTAATGTATACTTAATTCCATTTAGCAATTCTGATAAACTAACGAAAGACACGGTGGAAAAAGAAACTAAGATTACCAGAAAATAAATGAGTTAGAATGAATTCCTTTTTACAGTTTCTCCAGGATATTCATATTTTAGTAGCGTGAAAGAAGAAAAAATTTCGCTCGTGCATCTTTTATGAGCTTTTCTCGAAAGAAAATTTAATCTTGCTTGTTGCGCTGCTCGGGTAAACGCAACATTGTATGCTGATATTAAAATTTATTTAGTTCCGCACTTCGGGCTTCGCGAAATGGAAGTATTATTGTAATATTAAAACATATTTCCAAATGAAAGAACAAAGAGGATTCGATGATGAAAACGGACGAGAACCTTCTCTTTTCTCTCTCTCAAACTATTACAAAACTATTCCAGACGCCATTGTGATGCCAAGGAAGATAATATTTTGTTTATCCTTTAAAGGGAGAGTGAAATGGGAAGATGACGTGATATTTTTGTGTCCCTTCTAATAATTAAAATCCATAGTGAACCATTTATGACAATGTTTTAAAAAAAAACTTTTCGAACACAGGACACATTTTGGCCGATTTTAGAAACTTTTTCATAGTTGTTTAATGTAAAAAATGGTCAAAGTGTTAACATTTACCTTTATTTTTAAATGTGTTTACAATACAGGCTTTTCGCGTGATAAAAATAATCGATCAAATGGGATAATAATATCAAAGCACACTAGGAATGTGGATGGTTTACATTTTAGTCCGTTTAGAATGCGTAGAGGGTTGGTGCTAACTGACAGGGCTCTATATTAACTATTACCGTTAAAGTCAACAGATTTTTGGTGAAAGGAAGAAAGGTTCGGGTGATATCATGGAAGAATACTAATTTAGCAAGTGGGGAGAGAACTTGCAAACTCAACGCAGAAAGGTTTGTTAATTGAGACTCTGCGAGGTGAAAGCGCTAACCACTATGCCACCAAGTGTTTCAATTATACATGTTTTTGCAAGTATTAATTCGACGATAAAGATTGCGACGCAAATCGTTTGTGCGCATAATGTGAGGTAAAACACGCTTGATACGGCGAAGATATTCAGATCGGACGCAGTCTTTATTGGACGTTCCCATTTGACAAAGTCCATAGCGTATTTACTATAGAAGTCATAGTAACTAAACGCTGACGTCTCGAAAAAAACAAGCATCCTGCAATATAAAAACCAAAGTACTTTCAATTTAACAATTTAAGAAATTTTCGGATTTAAAGTTTAGTACCCTTTTCCGTAATTCTCGCGAAATAGCGGGTTGCTTAAGAAGGATATGTTGACGGGAATGCCTATGTAATCCATTTTAAGAGATTTGGAAAAATAGAATCCGTTGAAATTGGTTTTCCATTCGTTCATCATGTCCGTGTTTTGCGTTAGAGTTAAGCCAAATATATAAGACAACAATTGGTCACCAAGGATCAAGGTTTTCTTGCCATCCATTATTTCCTCGTAAGTGTCCGTCAACACCAGGTCAATAGCTTGACAAAAATTATCTTCATTTAAATTATTTTTAATCCAGTTATGAAAGTCTTCATCTTGCATGGCCTAATAGGGGAACATTGATCATTTATGAGAGCACTGAACTGAAATTTTAACAATTGAACGCTCACTATCTTGGTAAGAAATTTGTAAACCAATCCGTCTTTGATCATAAGTGGTTGAACATTCGCGTGTCTCTGCATATATTGAAGATCTTGGATCGTTTCGATGAAGAAATATTTCTCGTTGAGGAATTCAGACTTGAGGAAACAACTCATAAGGAACCCGATAAAGGTGACGCCAAGTACCCAAAAAGCGAACGCGAAACGTTCAGAAATGTGTTCCAATTGACCAGGATACGCTACGTGACATGAGAGAAATGTATTTCCTAAATAAGTGCGATGTAACTTTCTCTAATCTGAAATTACGTACGTTCGAAGAAAAATATGGAAAATATATCCCATAAAACTCTTAGATATCGTGTCATTGCTTGGACAAAATTATTTCTTGCCTTCGTTACGGGTGCGTGCCACAGTTTGCGAGTCAAAAGTAATGAAACGACAGAGGCGAAAAGACAAATGCACACGGCAGACTGGAAACATAATCAATTTTGTAATATGGAATTAGGCTTACGTCATCTTGACAAGAAATACAGTTAGATCCATTGACAAGAATGAGAGCGAAGTTGACAGTGTCAATTTCGGTGCCGCTGACACTATGATCGTCTCGGTGGGGTTAAACAAACCACCAGATATAAATGTTTTTGTCTTGTCGAAAGCGGTAATCTCCACCGGAGCCAGCATGATGTCCAAACTCTGGAAAATCCATCAGTAAATTGAATACAAACTCATGGCAGGGTGGTATAGCGTATGATGCCGTCGCTATTTTCCTCAAACATGTAAGCGAGCTATTTTCGAAAGTCTATGTAATTTACCATTTGTGGTTCTTCACCATTCAAAATATCGGTAACCTCACCGACGTTTATCGCTGTATATCGAGGGCTATTGAGAGAAAACATATCTTGAAAACATCAACCATTTTTCAAACGTTATTTCAACAATTTACGTAAAATTATGAACTTTTCGGCCGAATTCTATGCCATCATAGATTTTCTTCATTTGTCGCGGTAAATTCTCCATTTCCTAGTAATTGTTCCTTTTTAATTCATCGTTCAAAACGTAATTTGAATCTCATATTTATATACTACCTCAATTAGTCCAAGATTGAAATACACTGGTTCTGTAAATCTATTATGGGAGACAACAATGTTAAAATAATATGATATTTACCCTAACCATTTGCTACACCTATCATTCCTAATTATTTCAGATAAATAGTGTTAACGCACCTGTACTTAAAATACCTATCTGGAAACACTTTCTCGTATTTAGCAGTGGCAGCAGACATATTTGAAATCCCACTACAAAATCAAGCCAGTCAAATTTTTTTCTATACCTCTACTACTGATCCACTCAAGTAATTAAAACTTACACTTCTGACGAGTGAATTATTGCTGTAGTTTTGAAATTTTGCGCAAGCGACAAAATCTACCTTCGTCTTTCCCTCCGACAGAATAAAGATTTCCGATTGTCATAAATATAGTCGTTCACAGACACTGTAATTCCTTGTTGTTGCTGTTTACAACTATAGAAAATAAAATTCTCAGAAAACATTGGTTTTCCTGAATTAATTTCATCATTAGCTTTCTACTTTACCTTGCAACCGAATAAAGAAAGTTTCTTATTTCGTGCTGACATGGTGCAACTAGATGTTTTTGGTCACGGTAGCTCTCCACGAAGTAAGGGCATACCCGCCGTTTTTGCGTGTTGACATAGAGCTACTGCAAGCCTCTGGTGTCGAAGCTTTAATGTCTTTCACGTGCTTCGTTAGTTGCCAAAAATCGTTAATTGAATCAATTTCAGCTAGGTGTTGTTATGTAATAAACCGATTCTAGCTAGTGCGATACTGTTATGTGTGTGTGTTTGTTGGTTGGTGCATCGCCGGTACACGAAAAGAAAACGGATTAAGGCTATGTGCGCTTTCATCTTCGGGCTCGTATTGTGGCGATATCGTATGAGTTTACAGCAGCTTTCGTGATTTGCATATACGAAAAACATGTTTGAGGCAACGCTGATTAAAATGATATGACATGACATGCCCTCCCCATCCCCAACCACACCTCGTTAATTCGAAATTATTTTTGTGACAACGCTGATTAAAATGATATGACATGACATGCCCTCCCCATCCCCAACCACACCTCGTTAATTCGAAATTATTTTTGTGACTTGTTTATGAAGGTTTCAAGCTTCGTTAGTTGCATGTTACTGTTCATGTCTTTATATATTAACATAAATAAATATATACATATATATTATACATACATGATTATGTTTATGTTTATGTATACTATATACATATATATTATACATACATGAATATGTTTATGTATACTATATACATGTATATTATACATACATGAATATGTTTATGTATACTATATACATATATATTATACATACATGAATATGTTTATGTATACTATATATTATATATACATGAATATGTTTATGTATACTATATATTATATATACATGAATATGTTTATGTATACTATATATTATATATACATGAATATGTTTATGTATACTATATACATATATATTATATATACATGAATATGTTTATGTATACTATATACATATATATTATATATACATGAATATGTTTATGTATACTATATACATATATATTATATATACATGAATATGTTTATGTATACATAAAGTTGTATATGTTGATCTTTTATTCGAAACTTTAGCGAAAATCAATAATAGGTTTTTACTTCTTTTTCGCTTTAAATAAGAGGATTCGATGATGAAAACAGGCGAAAACCTTTCCCTTTCTCTCTCTCTCAAACTATACCAAAACTATTCCAGACGCCATTGTGATGCCAAGGAAGATAATATTTTGTTTTTCCTTTAAAGGGAGAGTGAAACGGAAAGATGACGTGATATTTTTTGTCCCTTCTAATAATTAAAATCCATAGTGAATCATTTATGACAGTGTTTAAAAAAAACTTTTCGAACAAAGGACACATTTTGGCCGATTTTAGAAACTTTTTCATAGTTGTTAAATGTAAAAAAGGTCAAAGTAATAATATTTACTTTATTTTTAAATGTGTTTATAATACAGGCTTGTCGCGTGATAAAAATAATCGATCAAATGGTATAATAATATCAAAGATATATTCACACTAAGCCTGTCACTTATGTACAATTTTATCTCTTTAGAATGCGTAGAGGGTTGGTGGCAAGCTAACTGACAGCACTATATTAACTATTTACTATTAACGTTAAAGTTAAAAGGTTTTTGGTGATATCAGGGATAGATAGACTTTTTTAAGACGGAATAAACAATGTTTGGCCTTTACTTCAGTCCGACTCATAGACGAGTATATAGTCCCTTCCTTCAACACGTAACCAAAAAATTAAATTATCTTATTGGCTCACAAAAACTACGTATTGGTGACGTTGCTGACGGGGAGGGCCAAAAATACGTAATTCCTGTTTACCTCGGTCGCCATGACTACGACCCCTCTTGCGTTGTACCATAGCCCACTCGATCACGCGCGTCACGACGCAAGCTGCTCGCGCTATAGCTATAGAGCGCGGATCGAGTGGGCTATGGTTGTACAGATAAGCGTCTTCACCGGGGTTCAAAATGGAGCCGTCTAAATGCGAGGGTCCAGGTAATTATTCGGGAATTGTTTTTAATAGCAATTAAGAAGGTTGTTAGTGAATTTGGTGCCGGTGTTTTGGATTTGGAGTACATCTGTAAAGGTGAAAAGTGTTCGCTAATTCTTTCTTAAGCCAATAATTTCTACTATCCTCATGATTTTGTAAACGAATTTGATGAAGTTAACCAAGGCTTAGTGAATGGTCAGGAGATTTGTGAGCTTAGTGTTTGGTTAAAACCTGTTCGTGCTGTAATATCTATGAAGACTTTTACTCAATTCTAACTCACTTTTAATTTTCTTGGGTCTTCCCCGTTTTTTTTTCAGTTGCAAGCCCTATGTCTTGTGTAACTTCCATTTTTAAACAATGTTATGTCAAAAATTACAATCCGAGCCCATTCCAACTTGGCAGACGAATGAGCAGACGACGGGCAGACGACGTTTACTTGACCCGGATATACATACAACGTCATAACGAAAATAAGACCCGCCTCTTCTTTCATACCCCTCCGTCACGGGTAAGGGGGTCGTGGACTAGGACGCGCACCCGAATAACCCTGTTACCCATTCCGTCTTAAAAAAGTCTATCTATCCCTGGTGATATCATGGAGGAATAATAATTTAGCAAGTGGGAGAGAACTTGTAAACTCAACGCATAAGGGTTTGTTAATTGCGAGGCTAAAGCGCTAACCACTATGCCACCAAGTGTCTCCATGAATTTCTTCTACATTTCTTGCATCCAAGAATTAATTCTACCAAAAATATTGCGACGCAAATCGTTTGTGCGCATAATGTGAGGTAAAACACGCTTGATACGGCGAAGATATTCAGATCGGACGCAGTCTTTATTGAATGTTCCCATTTGACAAAGTCTATAGCGTATTTACTATAGAAGTCATAGTAACTAAACGCTGATGTCTCGAAAAAAACGAGCATCCTGTAATATGAAAACCAAAGTACTTTCAATTTAACAATATAAGAAATTGTAGGATTAAAGTTTCGTACCCTTTTCCGTAATTCTCGCGAAATAATGGGTTGCTAAGGAATGATGTGTTGACGGGAATACCTATGTAGTCCATTTTAAGTGATTTGGAAAAATAGAATCCATCGAAATTGGTTTTCCATTCGTTCATCATATCCGTGTTTTGCGTTAGAGTGAAGCCAAATACATAAGACAACAATTGGTCACCCAGGATCAAGGTCTTCTTGCCATCCAGAATTTCCTGGTAAGTGTCCACCGAAACCAGTTCGATAGCTTGACAAAAATTATTTTCATTTAAATGATTTTCCATCCAGTTATGGAACGCATCATCTTGCATGGCCTAATGGGGGAAAATTGATCATTTATGAGCGCACCGAACTGGAAATTTAACAAACTGAACGCTCACTATCTTGCAAAGAAATTTGAAAACCAATCCGTCTTTGAGTATAAGTGGTTGAACATTCGCGTGTCTCTGCATATATTGAATATCTTTTATCGTTTCGATGAAGAAATATTTCTCGTTGAAGAATTCAGACTTGAGGAAACAACTCATAAGGAACCCAATAAATGTGACACCAAGTACCCAAAAAGCGAACGCGAAACGCTCAGAAATGTGTTCCAATTGGCCAGGATACGCTACGTGACATGAGAGAAATGTATTTCCTAAATAAGTGCGATGGAACTTTTTCTGATTTGGAATTACGTACGTTCGAAGAAAAATATGGAAAAGACATCCCATAAAACTCTTAGATATTGCGTCATTGCTTGGCCAAAATTATTTGTTGCCTTCGTTACGGGTGCGTGCCACAGTTTGCGAGTCAAAAGTAATGAAACGACAGAGGCGAAAAGACAAATGCACACGGCAGACTGGAAACATAATCAATTTTGTAATATGGAATTAGGCTTACGTCATCTTGACAAGAAATACAGTTAGATCCATTGACAAGAATGAGAGCGAAGTTGACAGTGTCAATTTCGGTGCCGCTGACACTATGATCGTCTCGGTGGGGTTAAATAAACCACCGGATATAAATGCTTTTGTCTTGTCGAAAGCGGTAATCTCCACCGGAGCCAACATGATGTCCAAACTCTGGAAAATCCATCAGTAAAATGAATACTAATTAATGACAGGGTGGTATAGCGTATGATGTCGTCGCTATTTTCCTCAAACATGTAAGCGATCTATTCTCTAAAGTCTATATAACTTACCATTTGTGGTTCCTCACCATTGAAAATATCGGTAACGTCACCGACGTTTATCGATGTGTATCGAGGGCTATTGAGAGAAAACATATCTTGAAAACATCAACCATTTTTAAAAAGTTATTTCAACCATTTACGTAAAATTATGAACTTTTCGGCCGAATTCTACGGCATCGTAGATTTTCTTCATTTGTAGCGGTAAAATCTCCATTTCCTAGTAATTGTTCCTTTTTAATTCATCGTTCAAAACGTAATTTGAGTCACGTATTTATATACTACCTCAACTACTCCAAAATTGAAATAAACTGGTTCCGTAAACCTATTATAGGAGAAAACAATGTTAAAACAATCTGATATTTACCCTAATCATTTGCCCATCATGGGCATTAAATTCCGAAATAAAGTTAACGCACCTGTACTTAAAATACCTATCTGGAAAAACTTTCTCGTATTTAGCAGTGGTGGCAGACATATTTGAAATCCGCTACAAAATCTAGCCAGTAAAATTGTATTCGATACCTCTACTACTGATCTACTAAGTAGATAAAACTTACACTTCTTATCAGTAAATTATTGCTGTATATAGTTTTAAATTTTGCCCAAGCGACAAAATCTAGCTTCGTCTTTTTCGTCAACAGAATAAAGTTTTCCGCTTGTCATAAATACAGTCTTTCACTGACACTGCAATTCTTTGTGTGGCGTTTATACCTACAGTGTAATTAAACAGTCTGAGAGAACAAGGGTTTTCTGGAATGAATTTTATCATTAGCTTTCTACTTTACCTTGTAACCGAATCCAGAAAGTTTCTTATATCGTGATTACATGGTGCACCTAGATGTATACAGTCACGGTAGCTCTACACGATCGGCTTGTCCGTCGTTTTTGCGTGTTGACATAGAGCTACTGCAAGCCTCTCCATTGATTGTTGTCAACAATCGTTAATTGCATCAGTTTCAGCTAGGTGCTGTTATGTAATAAACGGATCTTAGCTAGT
The DNA here is from genome assembly GCF_054372755.1 of Phalangium opilio. Lineage (NCBI taxonomy): Eukaryota > Metazoa > Arthropoda > Arachnida > Opiliones > Phalangiidae > Phalangium > Phalangium opilio. Next base: position 6,390,683 of record NW_028324170.1, read on the forward strand.
GCGATACTGTTATATGAGTGTGTTTGTGTTTGTTTATTGGTGCATCTCCGGTACACGAAAAGTGAACTTCCCTAGAAACGGATTAAGGCTATATGCGCTCTCATCTTCTGGCACGTATTGTGGCTGAGTTTACAGCAGCTTTCGTGATTTGTATATACGAAAAACAAGTTTGCGGGAACGCTAATTAAACTGTTATGACATAACATGCCCTACCCATCCCCAACCACACCTAGCTAATTCGAAGTTATTTTTGTGACTTGTTTATAAAGGTTTCAAGCTTCGTTAGTTGCATATTACTGTACATGCTTTTATACATATATTAACATTAATAAACATATGCATACATACATACATACATACATAAAATATATATGTTCATATATTCATTAATACATACATGCATGCATGCATAAAGTTATATATGTATATCTTTCATTCGAAACTTTAGCGAAAATCAAATTGGGAGTTCAGTGACGGAATAATAAGTTTTTACTTCTTTTTCGCTTTAAATAAGTACCTGTTGTTAAAGTTTTTAAATTAAAATTCAAAATATGAAAATTTTATCCAAAACTAAACACAGAATTACATAAATTGGCAAAATAGAAAAAGAAAATTATTTTAAGGATTAATCGAAAATACGTGAAAGAGCGCTTAGCAAGAATCGTTGTACAAAAAAAAAGGAAAAAGGCTGAAATAGAAATAGTTTTGAGGGGAAAAGAAATAATTCAAAACAGAAAAAAAATAAGAGAAATTGTAAGCCTTGGAATGCGGGAGTAAAGCGGCGTAACACTTATTCTAGGGCTTTGGCGCATGAAATTGGCCCTCCTAGATCTTCGCGACCTACGAATGGGGACTCCTTTAATTTGTCAATGTGTAAGAAAAAGATAATTTACAGTCCGTCCCTCGTTTATTTCATCTAAATGACTGAACTAAGATTTTTCTAGGACCATTCTTCCCACGAACACGAAAGATACCAAGTTCAGATCTCGCAGTTCCAACCGTAATATTCGTTGTGGCGTTCAATGGCTTCTCTTTTCACAATTCAGAACAAATGTGAAAAGACAAATATTTTGGCTGAAGTAGTATCGAAATAAGTATTTGTTGTCCCAATGATTGTCTCTTAAAATCTGAGTAGATACGCTGAGAAAATCGCTCCAAAATGATTCCTGATACCATCTTCATAAGAAGGCCGGTTTATATTTTAATGCGGATGATTGTGAACACTATTTCAATATTTTTTTACCAAACAACCTCTAACAATATGAAACCTTTGAACCTTATACCAATAGAGATTTACGGTAAACGTGGTTAAAAATTTCTAAGAGCAATAAGCTTTTATAATATTTAACCTTAAGTCCATAAGGTAAATAATCTTCGTTATTTTTGAAACTCCCGAGTGACCAAAAAAAAAAAAAGAAAAAAACCTGAGGCTCGTCGAAAGAATTTTCTCTTCCAAGTTCATTTTCGGCACTAAAGTATATATAAACGTATTACGAGCATAGAGAGCCAGGGTTCAAACGGCTTCCGAAGGAGTATAACCTCAAAAGTACCATCAGAAAGGGCCTAAGGGTCGGAGAAAAGAAGATGAAACAAAAAAGATATACCGTTAAAACGATTCGGGAAGCAACGCGAACCGGAGAGTACTCCCTTAATGTTTTATATTGCTCTAACAATCGCTGCCTCGAGATATATTGAGCTTCTCTATTATATAGGTCGAACCGAAATACTAAAGAAAATACAAAATAAATGTGGTCAAGCCCATACACACCAGGTTCACCATCAATGAAATGTTATAAGTATCCTACAGTTGCAGCCTTGAAATTCATAAAAACATAATGGAAATAATTCTTAAATTTCAGAAATTATTTATGGGTAAATTACCATTTTATTGACTAATCTAACCTTGGAACCCAACGAACACTCAAGCTGTCTTACACAAAGTACACCACCGTGATGACAACAAAACAATTTCCTCCGTTAACACACCACTTGTGACATTATTATAAAGTACATTCTCAAAAACATTGGGATGAAGACAAATAAAACCGTGAAGATTGGGCGTAGAGCAAAGGGACTTACCAAAAGGAAACAGTGAAAAAAAAGAAAAAAAAGTAAAAAACAATGAGTTGGAATTGCTCATAATAGATGACTCGCCATTTGCCGACGACCGAGGAAACTCCTTGATATCTATTGGATTTTTCTACGCTAGAAATTGAAGTCAAGAAGGTGGAATCCACGGCGAGTTAGGACCACAGCGTTAATGGTCAGTGAAAAAGAATGACTTTTTTTTTTCTTTTTCGTCGAAAGGCGAACAGCAGCGCAAACCACCCAAAATTCTCGTCCGTGGTATCTGACTTTTATTCTTTTGATTGTCCCAAAGAGAGAACATGATCTATAAATGGGACAGTTTCCTCGGTCAGTCTTAAGGACTCGCTCCTCTCTATTGCCCCAAATAAACCAAAAACTTACGCACTCGTCACTCCCATAAAGGCGATAAATAAAACACTTGCTTCTTACGCGTTCTGTTTTTGTTCCCCCTCGTATTAAACGTATCAAAACTATTCGGCCACTGACCAGCACTGCTACAAATGAGTATGATGTTTAATTTATTAATTAATGAATAAGAAGGGTAAAATACTATTTTGTTTCGATGGATTTCTGACCATCGTGACCTCCAGGTCAAATCCGTCCATAAATCATACACTTGCGCCAGTGGAGAGAATGTACCAGACGCGTCATCTGTGACGTGTGGCATCATTTGACGTCGCCCTCTCAAATCACGACGGGTTACTGTGCCATTTGATGTATGCATTGATGTTTCGGGTACATAAAAACAAGCTGATCAAGCCACAACTAAATAAGCGTTTCATACATTCACTTATTTGGAATGGGGAAATTCAATTGTCATCCCTCCCTTTCACGTTTTTCCATGTAGGCTTTTGAGTAATATTTTACCTGAAACAACCTTTATTGCTTTATTGCATAATTGTCATTGGAAACAGCTGGAAGGTTCAAAACGAGGGTTCCGTCAGTGGTATATTGAATTATTTTTAAATTTTCATAAATATTCCGTGATTCCCTCCGTTAGTGATTTCGTCTGAGAACTCTTAATGTCTTCGGAGATTGATAGATTTTATCGAATATTTTGTGATTTCACGAGAGAGATTTCTCGATTCCGTGACTTCGATAGAAGAGTAAATGTTTCACCCCTCGGTTAAAGCAAATATTTTCTTCTACCGAGCCAATCTTTGGCTTAGTAGAGTATCGCAATTGCATTATGGCCAACACCTTATAAATAATTCAATGCGATTGTTGGTTATGAAAATAATGTGAACGCTTGAAAATCGATTTCATAAATACAGAGTTTTAGTTTTAGTTTTCACTTAGGTTCACGCAATGTGCTAGAAACCAGTCATACGTGTTAACTTCAACTCGCAAACCAAATAATATTGAACGGTTACCATATCGCAGTACGAACCGAATTGAAAAACACCCGAAAGAGCTACATGTATAATTAACTATTTCATTCGATTGATATTCCTTATTCATAAATTTTATAAGAATACACCTACCTAAGAATTCGATTTAATAATCTCGTTTAAATTTGTTTCGACATCGCGCAATATTAACTCAAGCTAGCAATTATAAGGAACACTCTCGGAATAAGTCCAAACACGCAAACAATTATCTTCGACTGTGGCCTTTATATTCCTAGCCTGAGTGCATGCACGCGATATGTCAGAATCGATCCCGGAAAGATACCTTTAACTCAAAAGAATACAAGACGGTTACCACATCGTAGTAAGCGCCATGCTAAGTGTACCATGCAGAAAACAATTAATTCGTGAATTTACTCCGTTCCAAGAACCCACCGCTGCTACAATTGAAAATTGACATATAATCTACAACTATTATTGATTCGACAACAAAGAAAGATATAATGGAAGTCGGAACAGCAAAATTCTACAAAGCCCCTTTTCTCGAAGTAAGTTTTTAAGCTTTTACTTATTCCATTCGTCTAATTAAAAGTCGGGGATAATCATTGTTTCTAGTTCACACCCCACATCATTTTGAATGACCAAGAAGAGAAAACCGGCTATATGATTAAATTTCTCCATGTTCTACAAATATTTGACAATATCATCAAGTAAGAAGTCTCAACGCTATAGTGGTCCGCTTTTGCGTTACTCGTTATAATTCCAATCTTGAAAATATTTTTTCAGCGTTACTGTTATACCGAATGCTGATCAGTTTTGGGGAGCGAAAATTAATAATTCTTGGAATGGGCTTTTAGGAATGCTCGAAAGAAATGTATTTTGTTTTATAATTTGAAATGTAAAGAGTTCATTCAAGTTGTTAAGAATATGGAGACGTATCCTTTAGATTCTGTTACAGCCCTCGTGTACTTTCTAGTGAAATTTCATTCGCTAGTTTTTGTTCTAAATCTAAAGAGCTCAATCTGTGTAGTTAATATTAAACTTTCAATTGTTAAGTCAAAAATAGAAAAAAACCTTTAGTTATGCCAAGGCAGTATTTACAAACTCTTTGTCATGTGGTATGAGACTATCATGAAAGATCACAAGCTCATTGTCACTAAGTGTACGCGAGGAGGATGGAATTTGAATCTTTTAGTCTCTCCATGTTTTTCTAGAAATAAGAGTGAACTCTTAATGAACTTCTTAAAGTAACAATGAAGTAAATATTTTAAATACACAGGAAGGGGATTTTTCGGCATCTCCTATGTTATTACTCGGTGATCGTTTCAACGCCTTCTCAACTTCGCACCCTTTCTTGATTTCAAGAACCCAAATATTATTCGGAACTAAGGAAAAAAATGAGAATGATATTTATTCTGTTGTCGACAAATGGGTAAGTTGCCGTAGATTTGATTGATTAACCTATATAATTTATTTAGTCTTACTATGTATAGACATCTTGAAGCAATTGGCCTATTTACGCTTAAAAGTGCTAATTTTAAATGTATCTAGATAATTGTGGTGCTCCTTTGTGTCCCTCTGTTGATTTACGTAACGTCGAAACTAAACTCTAAATATGGGAACGCGAAATTGGAACTACGCTCGATGTTTTTGGTCCAATGCCTTCTAGGAACGAGTAAGAACGTTTAAAGTAACGATCTCAAGTTTTGAATTTTAATTTTAATCGCGTCCTACCCCAAGCTCCTCAAAGTTTCAAGTGCAACGGAGTCACTCGTTTTCTTTCGCTTTTATGGTGTCTGGGGTCTTTCATTGTATTGGTTTTCGTATCATCAGAAATGACGTCTAAGTTTTCTAGCAAACTGGAAGTTATTCCCTTCAACAGCGTGGATGATGTATTTAACTTTCCTAATGCGAAGCCTTTGATGGCTAAGAACTCTGCATATTCTAGTTTAATCCAGGTCAGCTTTCGATAATGCGAACGAAGTCATTCGCAGTTCTCTTCCCGGTTTGAAAAAAGACACGAAAATATTGATTTAATGTTTCCCATTTTTTAATTTAGAAAAGTTCAATGTCTAAAAAAGCGTACGCGGAAATATTAAAACGAGCTCAAGCGAACCCGGATTCCTGTTACCAGAGTTTCGACAACGTAAGAGAAAATGTTGACATTCATGCTGCAATCGAAAATCGAGAGAAATTTAGCATCTCCTCGGAGATTCTTAACTGGAATGTAATTAAGAACAGATACAACAAGACAGGAAACTGCAAAATGAAACTAAGTAAACCTTTAATGATAACGTACTGGGTGATATATTTCAAGAAAAATATTTCGCAAACACTCATCAAGACCGTCAACAAAAGGTTAGTGTCTCCTTCTTCTAAAAAGTTAAATTAAATACGTTTATGGTGGAGTAAGTGTAATTTTTCAGGTTGCGTCAGTTAACTGAGGGCGATTGCTTTGAAGATTTGAACCCTTCTTTGAAAAACGAATTACATCCGTGTCAGAAAACAGAAACACCAGAGATATTCGTTGTACTCAACGTGTCCGCTTTTATGGTCATTTTTCGCATTTGTCTCTTGGGTTTCACAGCATCCTTAATCACTCTCATACTTGAAATATACGTAAACACGCTGAGAGTTAACATAATGCCACCATAGTTAATCAGTATCGTCCCATTTGAAAAGTAAGGTATGGCAGTAGTTTAAAGAGAATATGACTGTAAACCAACACCCCTAGGCCCAATTTTAGGTCAGGTAAGGTTAGGTTGTGTTGGATTGGTGCATTAATTTCTTCGAAATTGAAAACTTGTGTAATTTTAAGAGTCTCCATCTCTCCAAGAACCCTTACAACGAAGGTTAGATTTCGTTTGGTTCGGTATTAGAGTATAAATAAATCTTTCGCGAATTTAAATTGAGAAATGAAGTTTGGGTTACTTGATGAACTTATCAAAAACATTTCTTAACAAAAGATCAATTGTACTTAGAGTCAAATAATTGAAAGTTACTTTTGGTTTTACTTAACCCTAATAGCGCGGTGTGTGAAGATCAACAAGGAAGGTAAAGGAAAAGGTCCAGAAACGATTTTGGCAACAAGCGAAAATCAGAATATTTGTAACTAAATTAAGAATTCCTAGGAATTTTCCTTTCACAATATACTCCGGCTAGTCTCTTTACACGCGCTTTTCAGCGTCACACTGGGCTAGTATAGCGGCAGCCGTCACGAACAACTGTTACTAGACAGAGTTGCAAAAGCTTCTTGACAATACGCGACCCTCTCTTCGGGACGCTTTCAATGCCTCTTCTTTCTAAAGGAAAACGAGGTACGGGGATTTCTAGACTGCAGCTTCTAAAAGAGAACGACGAGACTAGATATAACTAGCTACTATGTATTCGTGTCCTTGTTTGAATTAAGGGCGACAATTGTTCAACGTCAGTTCGTTCGGACAGGTACAATATGTATTGGAATATAGTCCGAGAAGACTCGAGAGGCAATGATGATCAATATCACTTAGTTCATTGAAAGTGCACGTCGCGCAGAGCGTATCTAATACGCGAAAGTTGTTTTGGCTTGATATTTATGACATTACTAGCTAAGTGTCTCGAATGGTTTAAGAAAATGGAAACTGAAAAGAGTTTCCTGTCTATGGAGACAATAAATAGTCTTTGGACCCAGCCGTATCTGCAGGATGATGTGCTATTTATTTAAGGAACTAACGTTTTTTACAACTCTCAAACTCGATAAAATGATGCTTAATTAGGAGACATTCATGAAGCTGAAATGTGTCTGTCTAGAATAGGACGTTCATTAAAGACTTAATGACTAGTGATTTGCCGACCCAAACCTTGAGAGGAACCCACCAAACTACTTTCAATTCAACTTCTCCAACAGCGTTACTGCGGTATTTACCACGCATTTTGGTTTGGCCATCAGACCACGTAACCATGGACAGGCAGCTAGGTTTGCTTACGCCTGATACCAGCGTTGTGGCGGCGAGTGTCCCAAGTTCATCACCAAACCCTGGTAAAATTTGTCGCCAAATTGCGGTCGGTAGACGAGTGAGGGCGCCTGCTACGCATTGCCATTTGTTAACGCGGGTTTAACCCTTCTTTGTCTGTCCATTGTTAGGTGGTCTGAGGTCAAATCAAGTAAAGACTCGTATAAAGACCAAACAACTTTCTCAAATACGTGAGAAATATAAAAATAGTATAACCGCAGCACCTTTATTTCCATTGAGAGTCCTTGTACTTACTTCGTAATTACTACCCCCTTTATCGTAACGTTCCTACAAACACGTGTTAACAGTTTTCCTCAACGAAAGAATAAATGAAGCTTAATTTCTAGAAATCTCGACGAAATAATTATCTCGAATATAAAGAGCTCGGCCGTCCACAAAATTTATTCAGGCGCAGCCGATGTACGGTTCGCTTGTCAAAATTAATCCCGCATCTACCTTCGTTACTAAACCCTGCCAACTATTATCGCCTCTGTAAACCGCGCAAAAGTGGAGTACTCGACCACGACGATAGCAGACCGCGCCAGCAGAGAATACAACTATACCAAAAGTCAAGTCTGTAAGTTTCCTTAAGTCGCTCGCTCGGTTTCATTTTAGCTCAACAAAGGTCACAGATCTTTAATAGAATTTGCTGTTTATGAAAATTAAAAATTGTACGTAATTAAATTAGCTCATGAACTGCTGTATATAATAAGTTTTGGATATAAAAATATCACTTGACGTATGTTAATTACTAAAGGATTTATCACCTAGCATCTCGAGGACTTATTGCAGCGCCGTTAGGTTGAATTACAAATATGTAGATTTTTAGGGACCCGTGTTTACGAGCGTCAAGGATTAGAGTGTCAACTGGGTGGCCCTTCAAAAAACATACAATTATAGAAGAAATGGAAAGATGTTGCCGAAGAACAAGGAGTTAAATGAAGAAACGGGTAAATCAAACAAATGTTTGAGAGTCTATATCTCCGTAACTAAATGTAGTATTCCTTATGTTCATTGACATTTTCCACTCATTTTGAACCAAAGAACAAACCCTTTAATTCGTGGTGGATCTATCACCCTGGTTAAATCACGAAACTAGAATTCTTGATATTGCGAACATTCATTTTGTTCACTTTTTGCAGTTCATACGGGATAGATTTTCACTAATGGTTCATTGACTCGGTGAAAATCATGTTTTATCAGTTACCAAGGAAAATTCTGATCCAGTTAGTTTTGAAACCCAAATTTCGCATAAGGCACGGTAAGGCTAGCGGGTGGCGACACGCCTTTCCTGGCTTTCTAAATTCGATTTTCCTATACCTGTATATAATTCGGAGAAACTCCCCTAATTTACAATCAATGAAGTCGGGGCTATTTGTCTCATTTTAGATTAGAAAACGTACATGTAGAAGGGAGTCGCCAATATAACAACACCGCTTTTCGCCTTCCTCGTAATAACGTCTTCAAATACTTCTGCTTTTATAGCGTGTAAAGCTGGCTAATTCCGAAAGGCTTCGTAAGATTCGAAGAATCCTAATGGCTGCGAGGCGCGAGTTCCTGAAAGGCGCGTACGGTTATGACCACTATATATACCGACTCGTATTGAATGAAGTCCTCGCTCAATTTATTTAATCACGGTTGAAGTAACAAGCAGAAATTGACCATTTTAAACTCGAAATAAATCGAAGTTTCATACCAAAATTGACTATTAATTAAGGAAAACCACGAAAGCGTAACCCAAAGTTATTTCCCGAGACTTCTGCTCGTTCTAAATGTTCCACAAACATATAATTAACGTTCTTAGCTATACGTAAGCAACGTAATGTTTTACCCTCAAGTGACCTACCGTGAAACTTTGTAAATCCTCAATTCTTTATCTGATAACATTTGTATTTTGTATAAGATCCGAGAACATTCGTAGATTAAATTGGGTTGTAGGGTCCATGGTTCCCTTTTGCATCAAAGTTATAATGGTAAGCGGGTTACGACCCATCTAGTTGAGCCAGAAGCTGTGTCTCTGAGAAGGCCTTTTTTGGACCTGAACAATAGTTTTGGGATGAGAATATGTCGTCTTTTATGGAGCATCTCTTGAAATTCACGACAGAAGAGTTGATAAAAACTCTGGTAGGAGGGTCTAATATAAGTTTAATTTATTGTAAACCCAAAAGCAGTCGCATTGTTTAAGGATTTAAGAGCTTGGAGGTATCTTTAACATCTATAGTTAATTTAACTCTGTAAAGTTGGCCAAGGGATTTAGTAATAAGCATAAATGGACGTATTCAGTATTAGGGCGGAATGTAGCGACGTGTGACTTAAGGTTATTCACGCTCAACGAATTAGAACCGAATTTCTCCGCTGCGTGTATAGCTTGGCGTAGAATGGGACTAGACTCCTTTGTTATACAGCGACGCGAGAGGTCACGGAGGCGGTCCTCTGGTGGGATTTAAAGTAAAGGATCTATCTCTGATAATATTCCCAATACAAGACTCCCTGAAGGTCTCGCATTCTGTTTACCGTTATATAATCTTGGATCCCCGGTAATGCGACTGGCTATTCGACGCTATCATCGATCCTTTCGATCGAGGCTTCGTGCTATGGATGGTGACCACTCGTAGACATGGTAAAAACCATCACGTAGTAAGGTCGCCGTAGCTGGCGCATTTCGAATTGAAATTACACCATTTTCCCTTTAAGACGCTATAGTGTCCAGGGAGGCATCCCTTGACAGAAATGACGATTTTCTCAATGTATATAGCGGTTGGCGATAAGAGCGTTAAAGGGATCGCTACTTCATGCGTCGATGGGACTTGGAGTAAATACTTGGAAAGTTGGAATTCGAGAAAATTTGGTAATATGACAAAATTTATCTTAATGTTCCAGAGTCATTTAACATACTATTTCATCTTTTAGATATAAATTTCCTTGTGGCATTTGTGTATTCGCGGTCAAGTGTTTCCTCTTCCATACTGGATGTAGTTACGCGTACACCATTCTGATATTTGTTGTGTTTCTTTTAAAATATATTTGCAATAATATTTACAATTTCAAATTGTACAAGAACGTATGCTCAGAATTTGAAATTCAACTATGGTTCCTGGTTACAATCGGTCACTCGTGAAATTCTTTCTGGTAGTAAGATACCGTGGTAAAAAGCACCGGATCTTTGGGAGATTTTGAGTCGAAAATGTTCCATGACATCCTGTTTGTTTTCGAGTTATGATTTGAGTGTTTTATGGATGACCCCTTAATTAAATTAGAAATCATTGTCCTTCAGTTTCTTAATAAGATTTAAGGGGTCATCCCTAAAATACTCTGGACAATCTTAACTTGACAACAATGACCCTCAGGGCAAAATGGAGATAGAAGTTACATTTTAGACTCAAAATTGATTTCTTAAAGAACATCCCACTGTATTTATGGCAGACATATCAGAAACACCTAGTACATCAATTTTTATAACTTTCATTATTTGAATTGATGTCGCTGTTCGGGGGAAACTCTATTTCCTTATTTACTTCCTCTAAGGAACTTTCATAATAGGAGGGGGGATCGAGATCATTGTTTAACATATTCGTTTTCCCAAAGGATTTTAGAGCTAAGTCATCACGGCGCTTTTCTGAGAAGCCAATAGAGACGTTTAAGCGACGATCACGTAACTATATAAGCTCGTGTCTCTCGTTTCCAATTTCGGCAAGGCTTAGGTCGTCATTAAAATTCCAAACCTCTATCTCATTAAAGCGCGGGCTATATGCCACGCTCAAGGTGTTATCCGATAAATTACTCGATTCAAGCCAATATTTATATAAAAACTCTGCGCCATCCCAGTAACGAATTTAGTGTTTCACAAACTCCCAATTTATTGATGACAAAAACGGTTATTAAATTCAAATAAACAAATTAAATTGGCCAATTTTCTTTGGAAATTGACTAATGGTTTGAATGATTACGAAAATTATCATCCTTAGTATTTGATTTGCAAATTTTAACGAGGGAGAGACGGAAACCTAAATTAATATTATACACGACTCAGAAAATCATTCTCCTATGTAGTGACGGATAATATTAATTAAATTTCTGGATGATTAGTAACCAAATTTTATGTCCAAGTTTTAGAAAAACAGAAAATTTAAGAAATTCGCAAGAAAATGTTTGAGAAAACAATACATTTAATGCTCATCTGTCTTCTACATCTATCCTGGCTGACTGATGACAATCAACGCCCAGCCCAAACCGGTTTACCTAGAAGGCTGAAATTTCGCAGGGACGTTACTCTTAAGTAGTATGTGCATATTAAGAAAGATTTTTTTAATTCCGACGCCATCTTTTAAAATGGTGGCTATAAAGTGAGACGCTGTTCGGGCAAACGCCGGTTGCCTTTTTGCTGATAGATGTATAAAATCTTTCAAGTTTGGTAAAAGGAAAATTACAGGCGCTTTTTAATGTTCATTTTCAAATCAGACTTAAATACATAACACTACAACTTAACATAAAACTTCATACTTTCATATGCTTTAATTAAACATGAACTTTAGAACTTAATTCCCCCGTGTCTTCCATATGTTCACTGATTGTAAAGGCGCGGAAACCCTTTGGATCTGTTTCTTGATCAACATCTCGTCGATTTAAATGTTGAGCTCCATTAGCTTTCTTCAAAGGTGTATTAGCCGTAGCGAATTTACCTGCAAAATTATAAAGAGTTTCCTTTAATTGACTAACTGATATCGCAGATTGCTTGTAAGATATTGCTAGAAACATACCTTTGGTTGATTTTGCTAAGGTGAGATCAAAATATAAACTAATACAACAAATAACTAAAATAATAACTAAACCACGGTTGAACATTCTTGCTGTATATAAAAAATCCACAATTAAACTAAAACATTAGCTTAGTTCAGCCGAGCCCCTAAAACTAAACGCTGTTCGATGATAAGTTGTGGTATGGCTCTACTTCCGTATTAAATACGAGGCGCAACGGAAATTGCTTATATATCGTGCACATGTTTTGCTAAAGCTCTATTATTTTGATAACTTATTAATTTAGCTGATGCTATAGTACGACAGTTTAATGTAGTCGAGGGTTTGAAATTTGTTAAACAAATTGGCGATGCTTCCGGAACGTTATTTAGAACGACACTGAATTAAAATTTATCCCACAAAATACTTCTGTCTTTCAAAATAAAATGTCTTTGCTAGGCTAGCAATTGGAATTGAGTAGCGCTGTTTTTGACAAATGGTGGTTTGATTATATACGTCCGAAACACAACACTGAGAATAATAGTTATAAGAACCATGAGCGTGACAATAATTATTATTATTAAAAATATGTCATCCAGAGGAAGAATTTTTAATTACCAAGAACATGACAGTGTGAAAAACCATTATTCCTTAACTATTATGAAACGCTTTAATCAACAGACACTTTGAAATATGCGGCTTAAAATTTGATATTTAATTTAGTAACGTAACTGAAAATGATTCTTTTTAACGAAGTTTTTTTTTTCTGTGGCTAAACGTTTTTTATGATAAAATGCATTTCAATATAAATGGGAATTGAGAAGAGGTATTCGGCGAAATGAGGACAAATCGTCAAACACGAAAAATGTATTTATAAGAACTCAAAGTAGACTTCCACGCAAAAAAATAAATTTCATAACCGAAAATGCTTGTTTTTATGAAGAGAGAAAAAAAATAAAAATAAAATAGAAACAGACTCAGTCGACATAACGCGCTGAGACGACTACGCTTTCTACAGTTCCTAGTTCCAGTTTCTGCAACATTAGTGTCCTTTCTTCGTCGTCATCAATTCTAATGATACTTTGATGTCACCGAGCCAAAGAATTTACTCCTACCCTCTTTTCTTTTCTTATACCCTAAATCCGTTCCTTCGAGTAACAAAACACCCATAACCCAAGGAGTCTATTCCATTAATTTCGAGAAAATTCACTGTCAAATTGAAACAATTATATTGAAATTATGATTATTTGTGGAATAACCATTAACGTAGTCATTAATTGCATGGTAAACTTGGATAACGTAATATATATTGATTCATTTAAGGTTAAAAGCGATTGACAAATTAAAAAGTCGTAAATAGCTTCATGAACAAAATTAACGTAATTTTATCTGGAAAAAGTGTATATCAGCACCAGTTAGTTTTACGTCTATTATTGGTCTACAAATAGCTATTCTTTCTGACTCTAGGAGTGCAGTCTAGTGACCAGGCTATAAAATAATATTGTCACCAAATATTTTGGTCATACAGGGCAAAGGCGAATAAGGAAATTGAAACATTAACGCGTTTGGGGAAACACTGACCAATTCCGGATTCATATTTTGTGCTCCATTTACCCACCAATATCTAATCAAAATTCTGGCAATGTTAATACACCACTTTGACATTACCTAGGGCGCCACAGCGGGCTACTGCGAACTAGTACTTATTAAGATGGGCAGGGAAAAAAACCGCGTGGGGTTGCGCTTTTGCTAGTAGGGGTAACAAAGAGCAGTTTCCAGTCTTTCCCCTTGCGGCGCTTCGAGCGCTGGATATCGGGCATGCGCACAACAGAATGTCGAAGTGGTGTATTCTTCTACTCCTTGAATAAGGAAGTGGGTTTCTTGCGCGTACAATAGGGGTTTTTTTTTTCTTCTTCATCCCAGAGTGTTTTTATTCCGGGGGACTACAAGAGAGCGGTACTCCAAAAGGAGGATTGGGGTAAAAGTCGAACATTTCGCTATACGACAGTCAATGGAATAGAAAACCACGAGCTTGGGCAGATCTCTTGAATTATGACGGAGACCAAAGAACGGAACAAAAACGCCAAGCCCGTCTTCTTCCGAATATAAAAAAACCAGAGGACAACGAGAAAAAGAAGGGCAACATTGTATATCCCATCGGGTGAGAAGAAGAATCGTTAAGCCCCCAGCCAAAATATAGAACGGAAAAGGGTATGAGTGCGCTGACTGAAGTGGCCAGCTGAAATACAAGAAAATAAAGGGGATGTTCTTAAGGGCATGATGAAAACACGGAATGCTACTTTTAGGACCGAACTATTGCTTATATTGTACATTTCCGATGTGGTGATATGGAGGCTATACGTCTCATAGTTATATTCGTATGGGCAGATATGGGCAAAAAACGAGTTAAAACGTCAAGAACAAAAAATATTTTAGTTAATGAGTAAGATATATGACATATCTCTGTTTTATGTTCCTCAACGTTAGATTCGCAAATAAGAATGTCATATTATACAGGTTGTTTCTTATATGTCTGCCATAAATTAAGGGGGATGTTCTTTGGGAAATTTTGAGTTTAAAGTGTTCTACGACACTTTGCCGTCCAGGGTACTGTTTTCGAATAACATAGTTTTATTGAAACAACTGGGTATGGCTTAACTTGCCTTGAATATATTTGAAAAATTAATGTGTTTGTATTTTTATTCATAATGCGCAGAGACCGTTTCTGCTTGATTATTAATTTACTTTATTTATTTATCCCAAACATAATATTAACACAAATATAACGAGCCCTTAAGTCAGTGTTTCATTTAGTTCAAAAAGAATTTGGGATCAAAACTACTGGTAAATTGCTAAAATTAGATCATGATTCCGAGACCTGAACTAAACGGATCGGTTCCCAAAAATATTAAATAAAAAACCGAAGTGGTTTGAAACTTTTATCGAATCAGCTCAAAAGGAAACGTTTGTAAAAAATTGTGTAATAGCTTCTCTACGACAACCAATAAAATATATCATCAAGCAAGTGATATAATTCCGCGATATCAAAGACTCATCTCATATTTTTTAAGAATAATCCCAAAAATGAGAAATGTGACATAACTCCCAAAGGAATCTGTCGAAAAGAAAATGAACTCCGTAATGTTTTTTATCTCTTTCTTTGAGAGAGAGAGAGAAAAAAAGCAAAAATTAAATGCTTCGTTTTTATTTTACGCGAGTCCCTAGTTCAAATTACGAATAAGAAATAGATAATAGAGCTTAAATGTGAAACTAGAGGTCAACGTAAAAAGTAGCCTAAAAGAAAAATTGGCGACAAAAAATTGAATAGCGTATTTTATATAATTTGTTTAAAAAACTCTACAGGTTTTTCAATTGAAAAAATGCAATTTTTACGGGAAATTTCCGAGGGGTCGGTCATTCATGAAATCTCGTACGCTACCCGTGAAATCCAACTTAAGAAATCCGAAATCAATGCTGATTTCGAAATCAAATATAAAATCCGAAATCATCAACGAAATCACAAAATCAGTAAGGAAATCATAAAATCAGAAAAAAAAATCACAAAATCAAGAAAGAAATCATGAAATCAGAAGCGAAATCATGAAATCAGAAGCGAAATCACAAAATCAGTAAAGAAATCGTGAAATCCATTACAAAATTCACAAAATCCAAAGAAATCGCAAATTCCGACGAAATCACGCGAAAACGTCAAAATTCAACGAAATCAATGGAAATATCACAAAATCCGCCGAAGTCACGGTAAAAATAGCAAAATCCGACGGAATCACGGGAAAAATCTCAAAATCCGATGAAATCAAATTGAATTTCGAAATCCCGTACACTTTTTCCAAAATGTCCGACCCCTCGGAAATTTCTCTGCGTTTTTTGTAAGAAGGGAAGGCCTTTGTAATTACTCTAAAAAACGGCGCGGAAGGGTGAAAGGTTAACTAGAAAATAAGAATGGAATTGTACGCGAACCTGGTCACAATCTTAAACGTATTAAAATTAACGATATTACAATAAAATATTTTTAACCATGGTTATCTCGTAATATCAAAAGCGGATTATGCTTCACACATAAAGTACGTAAGTCCCATTTTTCCATAGCTTTGGCCATGGATTTCATGATATTCCCGAAGTAAAAACTAAGCAGACGAACAAAAAAGCTTTTAACCAATCATGAGCCCCCTAATCATAGATAACCTCTTTAATGCCAGACCAATCGGCGACGGCTATTACTATTTTCTTGAATGGGAACTCGACTCGACCTCGCCGTCGACATAACCGGGAAGCCCGGAAGGCGAATTTCGGTAGTCGTTATAAAATATTTAACGTTTTAAAGCTAAAGTTTCGAAATTTTTCGAGACATTTAATAAGTCTTCAACTAAATATTATAAGATTTTCATTAAATTTCAACAGAAAAATAGATCTGCGAATAAAATTAGACACGAAAACTACACTAAGCCTTGGCTAGATATCAGCGGCTGAGGCTGAGCGGCGCATCTCGAGCCGCCGGCGGCCGGGCTTGCCGTAACGTCGCGAACAGAAAAATACCTCGTTAAAAAACAGATACACGGCGTCTTAAATAGTCCAAGCAAAAGCTACCCAGATTTATAAGATTTTCTTTAAATTTCAACTGAAAAATAGCTCTGTAAATAAAATTAAACACGAAAACTACACTAAGCCTTGGCTAGATATCAGCGGCTGAGGCCGAGCGGCGCATCTCGAGCCGCCGGCGGCCGGACTTGCCGTAACGGCGAGAACAGAAAAATACCTCGTTAAAAAACAGATGCACGGCGTCTTAAATAGTCCAAGCAAAAGCTACCCAGATTAAAAGATTTTCGTGCTTTACTCCCAAATAATCTTTCGTATTGGGAATAGTTTTAACTAAAGAATATTTCAGACACTCTACTCAATATTTATACTAGTTCCCTAATTTCAACAGAAAAATAGCTATGCGAATAATAATAGACTTTACAAGTTGGGAAAACCAAAATATTACCTCTCCGAGTCTAGAAGAGGACTACTTACAAACTTATTTACCCAGATATGGAAATGTTTCTTTTTTTTTATGAGCAAATAGTGAAGTTAAAATTTATGAAATATTAAAGCAGTATACAAAGCATAGCAAATATACTGTAAATCAGACGATATTTTACATCCAATAAGGATATACTTGTACACATTAAAATCATCCGATGGGGGAAAAACGGGAAATGAAGAGATAAAACTTTGGGGTGATATTACCTTTACGTGTTTGTAAGGGCCCAATTTTCTACTCCTCAACTGTATACCCTCTATGTTCAAAGCCATATTCACAACAGGGTTGCCATGTAAACACTATCCTCTCGTTTCACCTCAACGATTTTCTTAGTTTGTCAACATGACTGTTAACGTTACATAACACCAAAGCTAATTTGTGGCCACACCCACTGAAGGTAAATGGGCACCATAAAAAGCATGAAAACACGAAGCTATAATCCGATTGCGATCAGACCTTTCTCTGATCTGGGCTGCGTTCAGCAGAGCTCACCAAAAAAGACAGCGGATTTGGAAAACGTTTACCTGTGAGCTCTGTCGTCATAGCTTTTCTCCGGTCATCGGTGTTTTAAAAATGACGCTAGCGCAATAAAGCGTGCAAGGTACCAAGGCTTAACAAAAATTGTATGATAACATATTTTAAGAGATAGATAACAACAACTTTTATAATTAAAATTAGAAACTAACATGTCTCTTAAACTTCTCGCGTGATCAACTTGTTTCACGCTAATTAAATAGCTCTAGTCCCATCATAATCAGCAAGAGCTATTTGTATTAATTCCTCCATGCTTTTTTCGCCAAGCTGAGAACTACGCGTTTTACGTCACGTTATCCAAAAACCCGACTATTTTCCTTGAAGACCGTGCTGGCTCAGCGCTGAGCACCGTGACGTCAAAATTCAATAACAAAATCCCGTTCTGTAGGACACTGCTAACAGCGCTGAGCTCTTCTGAACGCGGCCCAGATTTCCACCATGGTTATAAAGTCTAAGCCTAATTATTTAAAAGTGTATTTAACTTTCGGCTCACTCTGAACCGTTAATGTCTCTGTATTACAGAAACGAAAACCAAACCCAAGCGTTTACTTTTTGGTTCGATAGGCCTATTGACAAATAAAAGTTCATTTGACCAATATAGATGCGTTCGTCTTGAAATCACTTTAGAAAAAATTATGCTATAAACAGATGTAGTATAGCTTAAGTAATATATAAACATCGATTTCAAATAATAATAATAAAAAATATTCTTGGCATATCAAAATGAAACAGAGCTTTATAGCTACAAAACCACTAAAGGCATCGAAATTACGAAAAATATTTCCATATATTAATTATACATTATGAGAAAACCAAATATTAAGGTTTTGTAGGATTTTTTTCCACAAAACAAAGCGAACTGCTAACGCGGTGCACTAACGGACGGACACACACAGACTAAAACATAGGCTAATTTTTAACTCTTTCCGTTTTAATTTTGAGTTGAGAAACTAGATTATCTTAAATATTAAAATAAATATAATTAATATTAAATATTTTCTTCGTTAGTTGTTCGCCTTATTGAGCGTTACATCGCGTTGATAAAGAACAATTAGACATTCTTGAGAGACTTGACTAATATTGGCGTTTGAAATGAAGCATACTCCGGTTGCTTTGCCTTACTCAAATAGGTAGTATATAAGGGTGTCGATCTACAGCTAAAAGCAAGAACAACCGCAATTGCGAAAACCTTTGGTGGTGATCCCACCCTAGGGAGGCTAGACGTTTCTCGTAACCCTAGCTGATCGCCGCGAATGTCTTAAACCCAACGATGACGATGGAGTAGAAGCCAGGTGTACAGACTGGTGTCCAAGTGGAATGGACGAAGACCAGAAGATGGTGGTGATTAGAAGCCAGGTGTACAGACTGGTGTCCAAGTGGAATGGACGAAGAGAAGAAGATGGTGGTTATTAGAAGCCAGGTGTACAGACTGGGGGCCTATTCTGTAAGCTTCGAAAGCGAGTTGTCGATCGACATCTCTCTCGATCTCGAACCGAGATCTCGAAAATCACAAAAATGGTATTCTGTAAGAAGTTGTCGAACTTAAACATCTCGATTATCGACAAAGTTGTCGAACTAGATATCGACAGGGTAGTAGCTGTCGAGATCGTCTTTTCGTTTCGAGTGACCCTTCTTTCATGAGTTTTAATCTTAGTGTAAATAGCTGCCCTTCTACATTTAGCTCGCTTTGAGTTAGATAATCAAGCTAGAGAAATTATTAGGTGAATTTTACGAAGACACCGTGTTGTCAGAAGTATATAAAATTTCATATATACCTCTGGTGTTGTAATGTTAACGCCCAGGCAAAACAGTTCCCCTTAAATTTTGAAGGGACGTTAAATAAATTGCTTTTAATCTATAGCCATCTTGAAAAATTCTGCAAGAAATGTGGAATAATGTCTGCGCTTTTCAACTGATTCCCCGAACATTAGGTACACCGGTACACGGTATCAAATATACAGGCTTTGTGAGTTTTGGGGTATGATTTGAAACCATATTCTAAAATGGCGGCCCAAAAAGTAACAAAGATGTCCCGACGGGCAACGATGCTGAAATTTATGCAGGGACGTTACTCTTAAGTCGTAGGTGCACATCAAGAAATATGGCTTGAATGCACGGCCATCTTGAAAAAAGGCGGCGAGAAATATAACTATCCTTTCGGAATAACATCCTACTCTCGAAACCGTTCGACTAAAAATAAAAAGTGTCTTATGGGTTTTCGGGTTTAACATGCCGTCATCTTTTAAAATGGCGGTCGAAAAAGTAACACTAATGTTATGCCCCTTTGCTAGTAGTTAGAGATAAATCTATACGTTTAGAGCAGTCGAATAAAAACTTTATCCTGTAGATCATAGGTTAGGGTTATGTAAATAATAATATAGTATTAGCCAAATTACTTTTAAATACTTATTTTTATACTGTCTATCCTACTTCAAATTAGATCGCTTAAAACCTGCAAGAATTAAACTAAACCCTCACATCCTAAACAAAAATAAACGATCTTAGTTTTTCGTTCGCTAATAATAGTTTCAAGTTTCGCGCCTCCTAGAGTCCTATTATGATTGGTCCCATGAAACGGAAGTGCGTTACTCTTTCGACATCTATGCTGTTCTCGAAGATCGAGAACTCCGGTATCGAACTCGAACGATACATGTTATAGAATACCATTTTTCGTTCGAGAAGGATCTCGATCGATACGACTATCTTCGAGATCGTGTTCGCTTCGAGATCGAGATCGACATCTAAGAAAATTACAGAATAGCCCCCCTGGTGTCCAAGTGGAATGGACGAAGACCAGAAGATGGTGGTGATTAGAAGCCAGTATGTACAGACTGGTGTCCAAGTGGAATGGACGAAGACCAGAAGATGGTGGTGATTAGAAGCCAGTATGTACAGACTGGTGTCCAAGTGGAATGGACGAAGACCAGAAGATGGTGGTGATTAGAAGCCAGTATGTACAGACTGGTGTCCAAGTGGAATGGACGAAGACCAGAAGATGGTGGTGATTAGAAGCCAGTATGTACAGACTGGTGTCCGTGTGGGATGGACAAAGATCAGAAGATGGTGGTGTGAGAACTCAAGTAGAGGAGCCATTTCCGAGACTTTTGAAAGCAGTTCGGAAATGGCGAACACGTTTGCTCCGATTTGGAAACTGCGAACGCGGTCACGTGGGGTGTAAGTCAATAACAACAGCCACACACACACACACGTCGAAATTAGAACCTCTCCGTGACATACGTCACTCGGAGAGGTAAAAACTACACTAGGCCTTGTCTAGGTAACAGCGGTATGGTGCCGGTATCCCGATTCCCGAGCCGCCGGCGGCTGAGCTCGCCGTAACCGCGAGAACAGAAAACATTCATCGTAAAAAACAGATGCATGGCGTCTTAAATAGTCCAAGCAAAAGCTACCCAGATTGATAACATTTTAACGCCTTACTCCCAAATAATCTTTGGTATTGTGAATAGTTTTATCTAAAGAATATTTTAGACACCCTACTCAGTCTTTATAGTAGTTCCCCAATTTATGTACCTGGTAAATCGGTTCTTAAGGCGGAAGGATCGGATGGATCCGAAAGAGCCGCGTTACTGAACTATTTCCCTCCGCGTAAGGGGAGGTTCTTTCCTAGGAGCTTAAAGAATATCGTGTAGCTCCCCCAGGCACATGTTACGTACTTCATGTGTAAAGCCTAATCGGCTTCTGGTAATATCAGTTAGTTTGTTTTGAATCGTGGTTTTCACTCCGTATTAAATTAACTAAATGAATTATCAGTGGTTAGCCCAAGTAAGCTGAGATCCCTACATTCGACGAGCTTAATAGGTCGCGAAACAAGGACATATTCGGCCTATGATACTGACATTTGATAGCGAAACTATGCTGTTTAATCAGCGACCATCTTGAAAAATGGAGGCATGTGAGTTACCGAATTTCATTACCTGTAGCCGTAATTTGATTCTAAGTCATTTGTTTGTGTAATGATTATAAATTACAATTTGTATCTACGTTATACTTTTAACCTTTGTCTTCAAATATGTTAGTGATTTTGTATTTAAATACGACAAAATTCAGCTCTCTTTATGATATGTTGCCATAGTAAAAAATATACCTAGTCAACTGTGATTTTGGTAATTAAACAGAAAGAACCGATAATAAGTGAAAAAATAAAATAGATCAGGAAATAGTTCAAGGGTGAAGAGCACCTCCAGGATAGTATCACCCAATTGGTTTTTTAAGCGCCCCTGTAGACATGTTTCACCCTCTAAACACCTGTTTCACAAGAAATAAAACGAGTATCGTATTCAGTCAAAAAACCTTGCGCTGAAGCGAAAGTACACTATTCTAGACCCTTAAAATTTTATCTTTATGATTTTCCCCCAATTAACCATCGCCTAATTGAAATTGAAAGTTGGAAAAAAAACCGTTAGTTTCTTAAAAAAAAAAAAAAAAACATTGCTCGGATATTTCCTAGGGGTGACCCCAAAGACTACTTAATATTTAGTGACAGGAAACTTAGCTAGCCCGCATTGGCAACATAATAAATTCAAATGTTTTTGTATACTGTATGTACAAAGAAACCTTGAAGAAAGTACAAAGACTACTAATGACATCCGTTCGGCGTTCACGTAATACCTAACTTCTCCTAAAACGACCAAAACTAGTAAAAAAAAATAAATAAAGAAAACCACAGCTACCAGAAAACTTTCTCAATTAGAGATGTACAAGAAGAGGCTTGTATTCGTTAGAAGACTTGTTTAGTCTTTCTCCCCAAAGCACAGTTTACGACCTTAGAACGTACTACTTAGGGCTACGCGTACGCTAGAATCAGAAAGGAAAGAAGCAATCAGTGACTGGTACATAGAGGAAGATGCTGCCCATTTATTTCGGTGGCCCTATTGACATTTTGGCCTTTGCTCTCTTTCCCTCGATCCCGAGAGTGAATAGACCGGAACGTGTGTGGCTATTTAGTTATAAACAGACTCCTATTGAGATTAAAACTTCAATCTCTCGCTCTAAAAATATACTTCTTCCAAAAAGGTTCTGGTTTTGGCAGCGTTTAATCTCGTCTACCACCGGGTTTTCATAGTTTTAATAATAGATGAAAATGTGGGAAATGAGCTCAATTAGTTTCTAAATTTGAAGATCCAATATTTTTGATACTTAGCCTATAGTTTGAAATTGTTTTAAATAGGCCTAGTTGGAAAAATAGGAAATGGACTCGATAAGTTAGTTTAGTTATATATTTGATGATCCAAGTAAGCTTTTTGCTAAGTGATATGCTTATGGCTAAGTCTATAGTTTGAAACTTTAAATTCAATAGTACGACTCGTGAGGGCTCGCGCGTGACGTAATTATGATGCAAAGAGGATAATAAACTAATTACGGTGCATTTCAAATATCAAAATATTTTATTTTTGATGAACCAGGGTTTTTAAATTATTTACTAAATTTGTGCCTTGGTAAAATACAACCGTTTTTTAACGAAAGCCGTTTTATTTTAACTAGAAAAATCACCACCTACCTCATTAAATTGTATTTAAAAATCCCATTTTAAATTAGACTTGCAGTTTAAACACAACCATTTGGAGTGTCCCAAAAACTGGGAGAGATTAAGAACGACTCGCTTCATGAAGTTTGCGACTACATTATTAGGGTGCGACATATGCATGGAATGACATGTTTAAAAAAAGAGAGAGAAAGAGAACATCAGAGTTGAAAAAATACATTTTTCAATTAAGTCCGATCATTTCCGTACACTTAAATCTAGAACAAAAAAAAAAAGAAAAATCATTTTTCTTTATTTAAATCCTTACTTTCGTTTCCCCTTTCATTAGCTATACCCTGGTTCAAGGGGCACTTGGTACACACTACTTTCTTTCCTGCTCGATTTAGCATCGCGTATTCTTACGCCTTAGCTTTCTTAATTTTCTTAAACGCGTTTGAACTTTAGTGTTGTGTTTGAAAGAAATCCGTATAGTTTCAATTACAAGTAAAAACGAAGAAATTTCGGCTGCCTCCTAAGCAATTATAAGAATTCCTTTCTCAAGACTGTAAGAGTCTACTTTAATTAGTTTTTCTTCTATTTCTCGTAATAGAGTTCCGAATGCCGTATGTGTTTCGGACTAAAAACAATTCGGTAGTATCGTTTTTGCTGAGAGAGAACTTCCTCTTATACCCCGTCATTTTTATGGGCCTGAATTCTCGGGATGGACTTAATGATGGAATAAATTAGAATACTTATAAGAAAAAGGGCCATTTTCTTTTGGGCATTTTCTTTGAAGTGAAGTTTGAAAAAATATGAATAACATATTTTATTTATTGGCCACATTTTAGCGCTCAAGAACCACTAAATTAGTCAAACATACTAGACCTAATGCAAGCAGTAACCAGTCTGTTGTGGTACTTTCCGATATTTTTAATTCTCAGGAAAATTCTAAATTAAACTATACAATTAATGTCTTAAAATTAATTAGTATAAATAAATCCTTGTTTAGTCGAGAGTTTTAGTAAGATTTTGTTTAGCGAACTGCAACTGGTTTCTAAGTTTCCAAATGGTAGTGTGAAAATCGAGAACTCCAACACCGTTGGTAATATACCCCTTCACTCAAGAAATAATGTTATTCATGGTCATGGTGTTCCAAAAAGGGTGAACGGACCAAAGACCAGTGGGTTCTTTTAGCTTTTTTTGATTAGTAAATGTTCTATCAGATTTTGCTCTAAGTTATTATTATTTGTGTTTTAGAATTAAGAAATTGCCAATTTAATGAAGAGTTCATCCGTAAAAACAATCTTCAAAGAACATTTTATACTCAAAATCGCTCATAGAACATACCGTATTTCTGTTCAACCACCCTTTATGGAGTCGCCCTGAATTTTTCTTAAAACGACTTGGTTTATTATTAAATAATTTAATTGAAAATGTTCTACATAGTAACGTTTGTGAAAATCAAAAGCCAAAAATGTGATTTCATTAAAACACAACTAAACCCAAAAAAAAGCTTCTTAAATTACCCAACGCTGGTAATCTCGAAAAAGGTAAATTAGTACTTGGTTCGTTAAAATTCCACGAAGTTAATTTATATTTTAACAACGAAATCATTTAATTTTTAAAGCAACTTAATTAGGTTTATGAATAAAACATGACGATAGCTGAAATGCATGCCTGGGTTGAGATACGGAAAAAGAAAGTAACCCCCTAGTAAAGCACCATCGGAGATTAGCATTTAGCGTCGGTAGAAGTTCAACCAAGCCAATATATGGTACATGTTGGAAATGGTACCATAGATATACTAAGTATCATATTGATCTCCGATGAAATTAAATATATTTTATATATTTCAGAAAGTGCACGGGTTTTTTTTTGTTTGCAATGTGCATGAGTTCTATTCTTTTTTGTGCACAGTCAGAATTCGTTATAGAATTTGACTAAACATCGCGCTTAATCTCATATTGATCAAGGGTTCTTCTCAAGGTTGCAACGGCGACAAAGCAACTGACATTAAATCTGTCAAGAACGTCTTAGCTTTATTATTAAACTCTAATTAAGCGTCGTTTTAATGAATTTGTGAGAAAAACAAGAATGTTTCTAAAAATATCCAAAAGTACGCTCTTAATTTCAAATTGTGCCTGTTTTTTCTTTCTTTGACTCCAGTGATTAAGTAAGAGATCTTTCTGTATTCTAAATTTGCAAATGTAAACAAATCTAGATGAATTTATGCAAATTAGACTACTGCAAACCTAAAGTATGAACTCAAAATTCTAGAGGTATATTTTAGAAGAGCATAATTAAAGTCTCTTACAGTCGTAGAAAACAATATGCATATTTCTATATCCTCAAATCATACGTACGCTTTCCTCTTTTCTGTGAAGTAAATTGTGTTTTCTTGAATTAGATTGTTTGCACGTTCTTCAGTGCGATAAGCTGTTTTAAGCTTTTGAGTAACTTCTTAAACTTTGTTTAATATTTTAATCTACTTACATTCCATACATCTTCGTATGAAAACAATGCCTATTTTTCTTTTACCCACCAAATCCTCTCCGATTTTGGCAAGAAAATATTTTTAAACGTTTTACTGAAATAATAGGAGATATTCACCTCAAATAACCAAAGGCACATAGAGATAATGTTTCAAATGTCTATGACAATCTGCTATAAGGAAACCCAATCTCGTATAAACCCAATCTCGTATGATAACGTGTCTTGCCATTCTAGCCACATACTTCGATGTCCATCTCGGGAGAGTTAATGTATCCTCTCTTTTTCCTCTCCATTCCTCGTATCCCTCCCACTTTTTTCGGCATTTTTGATGGATGATGGGACGAAAAACCAAGAAAGAAGATTCAGGCCCTCGTGCTCCCAAGAAAAAAGGGAGAGAAATTCCTAAGAAAGAAAAAAAAACACTATGCAATGTGGGAATTTATAAGCCTTCATATGGATTTTCCTTTTTTCTCTATCTCGGAACAAAAAGAATTTAAATCAGAAATAAGGCAAAATGTAAATGAAGTTTTTCGAAACTGAAATAATATCTTTAACGTCTGAACAACTATTTTTATTTTCATGAATAAGCATATTTAATTTATGTTATGGAATCCAAATATTTCTTGTCAGTTTCTTCATCATAGCCATTCGAAATTCAGTAGAATTTTAAAGGATGTTTTTATAATTTGTGCACGGATAGAACGTCGTTATACCTGGGGATTGAAAGACTTGTAAAAAAAACTCCTAAATTGTGAGATTTAACGTCAGTTAGAAACGGCAAAGAGAATTAAAATTCAGCTTTAAATAAATCACAACTTTAGTTTCGAAGTACGTTTTGAATTTAGTCGAGGAAGATTGCTCTTAAAATTACTTTTCGATTTTCAACTGATTAAAACTTCAAAAATGTACTTCAAGTTTGAAAGAGTATATCCAGTTTCGTAGTGACGACATAGGAATTTTTCTCAAGTTTTATTACAACGTGAAATTTTAAATTGTTTAATGAAAAAAATGATTGGAATTTAAACCTATTCCGCATTGAGTTACAACGTTAACGCCTGCTAAGAGAGCCTACATGATATTATTCGGTGAATATGAAAGGTCTGATGTAAAAAGGTAACAAATGGGGGTACTTTTTCTCGCATCTCAGATCCAATGGCTAACGCCGCGCGCGTAAAATGGGCTACCAACGTATGTTACTTCATCTAGAAAAAAATACCTTACGAGAAAAAAAACTATTTCTTTCATTTGTTATGAAAAGAAAAATGTAAAAAAACTGCTAGCTTTGGAACGAGAGCTGCGAGAAAAAAATCAAGAGACCAAGTGTGTGTATTCCTCTCTATTTGTGGTCCCTCTATTCCGTAGATCAGAATCTCTCGACCTTAAAAGAAAAATGCGAGGGGTTGGATATTAGAAAATTACAACCTTACTAACTGTTTACACTACCAAAGCTATCAGGTGTTGCCATTGTGTTATAAGGGACAGGGAAGAGTTTCCCATCAATGTAGTCACAAGACTCTAAATAGTCCTTCCTAATACACCCATCCGTATGAAATAACTGCAAAGTTTTATGTTTTTAGAACTTTCAAATTCAATTAAACGATTAATTAGGGGTTAATCACAAAGCTAATATGTCAAGGACCTACAGTTGGACAAAATTAAGAGGATTAACACCTAGGGGTTTGCCGCCACCCTTGAAGAGAACTGAACCAAATCACTTTTAATGAACCTTCCTCTAGTGTTACTGACACCAAGTTTGGTCAAATTCGGAAATTAATGACTTGTGACTGTGCATAAAGAACAAAAATTTATGTAAACAAACAACTCCTGAAATACATGTAAGCTTATTCATCAATGTGGGTTGCGTGGCACAGAACCATTTGTCCAAACCGAGATGCATTTGGACCACCCACTATTGTACACAACGATGAAAATAGTTTTTTGAAATTTCATATTATTAACAAGGTCGTGCATTTATCACCTTAATGCTGAATGTCCGACTTCTCGGTTGAAAGCGCCGGTTGCATCCACGTATTTATTTTGCCTGTACAAAGACGCGGATCTCCTTGGTTTTATTTCGGAGAAGGGAAGAGATTTGCCAGGACTCAAATTTGTATTCTTTTTGGCAAAACTGAAAAATAAAAATAAACTTCTTTTATTTTTCTGGTCGATGCTACGTTCATTCTTCCCTTTTCCTTCTTGAAGTTTACGTTTTGTGAATGATAAAATAAAGTAAGTTTTTTCGTTTTTTGAAGTATGTATATCCAGTAAAAGCTCTGCCATCCAAATTCGGGGATAAACCATAATGTATTATTTACAGCTATATGTTGAATTTTTATTCAAATATTTTTGAGAAATAAAAACAGGAGAATATAGAAGAAAAAATAGAACTTCGATTCTATTTAACTAAGAAATCCTTCTACAATTTAGTTGAATCTCCATTGAAGTTTAGAAGGAATCTCGAAGAAAACTACATTAGTTATCGTACTTATCGTGTCAGCCTTCAAAAGGAGGGCACGAATTTCTTCCAGATCAAATGACTTAGTCCAAAATTCTCGAAATTGCACTCGGCTTGATAATGAGATTGGCAAGTTTAGAACAAAGGGTACTTCAATAATTTGGAGTTTTGAAATATTTTAATTTTAAAACCCGAAACCTTGATCGATAAGTCATTTGCTCTCTGAATCGATGTTCTTGGAAGCCATAATTTTTCTACTTCTAGCGTGCACCATCCAATTTTTGATACCAACCGAAAACTGATATTTTAAATCATAGTAATTTGTCGATACATTAAACCCAAGTCATCAGACTTTGTGTCCTCAAGCATCTTCAGTAACATAGACAGTCGAAAGTATGTATTATTTTTTTATGAAACATTTTAATATTATTATTTTTTTCTTATTAAGCAGTGACTTTTGAATGATAATTACTACGATTCAAGCAACTGTTGAAAATATAAATAACCCAAAAACACTATAAATTCTTGTGGGCTGAATTTTCAAACGCTTCTATAACCATTTAAGAACAGTAACTATGTTGAATGGCCGAACTTGTAATCCTAAGAAATGGATTGCGGAATGAAATGCAAGGAAATATGAGAGGCTGCGAATGGCCTGATTCGACCGAGTTATTTATGACCCTGGTTCTTTAAATATTTACATTTCTTCTTCAGGAAATCCGATCTCAAGGCCAAGAAACTCTTTCGTATCTCCTGGATAATACCAAATATAGGATAGCAGTGGAATTTGTTTGAATAGTACGTTTGCTGCTTTTACATTTTTACTCCAGCGAGACTTTTTAACTCGCTACAGTTATAGACGAATACAATAGATTCTACGCAAAGGCCCGGCCGGTTTTATATTCGAGTCCCCGATGAAATTTATATTCAAAATTTATCCTCCAAAGAATCATGAATGCGTAAAAAAAATATTTCTTTTTGATAGACATTGTAAAACTCTCAAGAAAAAAAAAGTATACTCGAAACGAATTTTAAAAAGGAGAAGAAAATCAAAGATCTCTAGGGAAATTCTTCGAAGTCGATTCGTACGTTCGAACCAAGACACGAAAAATGTGTATGACAGGCTATGGTGTAAGTAACGAAAATACACAATCGTACAAGAGAAAATGGGCTCAAAGAACGTCGAGAACCGCCTGTAGATAAATATCATTTTCCTCGAATGTACTTGTTTTCAAGCGTATAAAACATATTTTTTTCTTTAAAATATTCTTCTGAAATCTTTTCTTAACATAATTTAAAAATTAATATTGCGCTGTAGAAAATATATCAAGCCTGGGATAGATTTAATTTTAGAAGTAGGAATGGAGAACGGTTAGTATTTACTTCAGTCCGACTCTTAGCCCAGTAACCAGCCCCTCTCTCCAACACGTAAAGAAAAGTTTAAATTATCTTATTGGCTCACTTAAACTACGTTTTGATGACGTTGCTGACGTGGACGGCGAAAAATAGGTAATTCTTTTTTACCTCTGTCGCTATGACCCGCCTCTTATTTCATACCTTTACGTCCCGTGGAGGGGGTCCGGGACTTTGACGCGCGCCCACATTACTCTGTTCTCAATTCCTACTTCTAAAATTAAATCTATCCCTGATCAAGCTTTATAAATAATTAAAAATAAAACTTAAATTGGACCTTTTTACAAATATTCAAATAGCTATATGGCATTTTCAAAACATTCAAAATTTAATATTAAAGTAGAACTGATTCAAAATCAATCAATATCTTAACACATAACGTTAAAACAAATGGTCTGTCCCTTGCAACCATACCAAAAAATGCCATTTAAACATACTTCAGTCATCGAGAATTGGACATTCTTTTTACTAGGTTAATAATCCTAGTTCATAGTATTTTAATGTGATGTGCCCTTAGAACAATAAGAAATATACATGACGTAATGGTCGGTCAAGTAATCAAGCGGCCATATCGGAGAAAGCCAGGTTCTTGCAGTCGAAAAAGAGGACGTGACTTCGATTTTTGCTTCGTCCGCTTTGAGAGGCAAACAAAACTGGTGCTGGTATAACGGCGGCGTGTGGGATGGACATAAACATACCACGAATGTCGATATACATCATTCATTATGAAATATGGGCCTCGAGAAACGATCCATCACTCTAGAGTAACGGTGGATACAAAAAACCTTAACCCACGCGGAAAGGACGGAACCGGCTAAAAATATCCGATCTCCCATTAACGAAATTCACCCGGCACGAAAAAAAGAAAAAACTCTAGTTTTGCTTTAAAATTTTATAAGAATTCAAAAGGAATTCAAACCAAGTCCAGGACATCTATACTGTGAATAGTGACAAATTTACATTTTATTCATCATTTATGACATTCTGGACGTTCTGAAACCGATATCAGCTCATAAAATTCAGAAATAGCAGCAAAGGTTACATCGAATTTTAAAAAAGGCTTCGGTTCAGGATTAACTGGTAAATATTTTTCTACAAGAAAAATATCTATTTAAGGCTTTTTTTTCTATAGGCCTAGTGCTTTAAAGTAAATCTGACAAGGTTTTCTGGCATACCCGTTTACAAGAATTATAGCACCCTTCAAATGAAATTAGTTGGATTAGTTACTTGTGGTCAGGTGAGTTGGCAAAAAATTCCTCAATAAAAAACCAACAGAGACTTCTTTCTTAAACTACGTATACTGGACATAGTGATCAATTCACACGTACTGGAACTGTAAACGAACTATATACTTCAGTCGGTTGGACCTGGAATGCGCCTGGATCTTACTTTGCTTAACTTGAGGACACTGAATGAAAGCAAGAAGTTGGAAGAAAGAAAAAAAAATTATTTCGTGTAGTTAGAAGAGCTCGGATTTATATGGCTCTCAAGTTTCAAGAATTTATACGAGACTCGCTTAGATCGAAGGAAGAAGGGTCATCGGTGAAGAGGGAGGGCAAGAAGGCTGTTGGTGGGCTCTCGCCCTACGGTCACGGTTTCTCGAACACAAGTACGTGCTCCCTGACGAAACCAGAGAAGATCTGACATTGACGAACGATCCTGGGCTTCCTCTCTCTTCTTATTTTTGTAGGGGAGCCAAGAAGTTTTTCTACTTCAATATAGCTAAGCACGGGTCTCGCTCCCGTTGCGGATCTCGAGACATCGATGAGGTTAATAGAATTTAAAAGACTATTCAGGTTGGCCATCTTGTTCCTGCAACCTGACTTTCCATTTCTGTGCGTTGCTCTTCAGTAAAAGTTCTAAGTGAAGCATGCAAGTAATGACAATGTTAATGTTGAAATGATTTTCGCCAGTATACATTGAATTATAACCTTGTATGACCTTTTCAAATGCAAAAATCAGTTACAAATGGCCCATGGGCCATGGTTCTTGTCTGCCTCGAAACCTCCCCTTTTGATTTCTTTCGCCTTTAGGCTTAGAAACTCACTCGCGTCAATAGTTTTACGCTGGCGAGTATTTGGAATCACGCGTCGCTTCTTTTAAAGGGTAACTTCTCTAGAAGAAGACGAGGGAGCCTCGGACTCTCGTAGGACGTCGGGCATCGTTTCCTCATTCGCTTCACACGTAAGTATGCATAGCCATCGAGCGTGGTGAATTCTTTTCAACTTATTTTGACGGCTACGATCCTTGAATTTTATTTCAGACATTTTTTTCGCAACGAGGTTATTCCCATGGAATTCTAAAGGGATCTTATACGTCTTATTTCGTTCCCGTTACACGTTTTTGCTTTCGCTACATTTTTACCTATTTGATTTTCCTGTCGCTGACGGTGAAGATCGTATCTAATTTGGACATGGGTTGTCGAAATAATATCGTGAACCATGGTAATGAAGGTGCTGAGTCTACAAGAGTTTAGAGGCCCAGATTAGTGTTCTTTCGAACCATCCATTTCAATCTAGACAAACGTGTAATCGCCGAAGTGGTGTTCCATTAGACTCATTTTGGACAGCTTTTGTTCCCACGAGATTTTGAAATGCAAAATGGCCTCCATCGTCCTAATTTGAATCAAAACGAGTACCTATAGTTTTTTGTCGCATATTTTGCCGTCGATTTGTGTATGAATTAAAATATTTTGTGCCTATTTTGAGAATAAGATGATGACCCACCCACCCCACGTTAAGGACATTTGATAGAAATATTGGTATCAGTGTTATTGAAGGGGTATATGTGTTCGTGGCCGAGAGTAATGAGTAGAGGCGCTAATTTGAAATTGGCCTCGTTCGTCTAGCTAGATATTGTAGCTGACAGGGCAAGCGTAAGACGCGAGGCTTAGGTGTCAATAGCAATTAAACCGCTGGGAAACGCCCATTGGACCAACGCGGAAGATGTAATCGAACTCGTCAACACCGTGCCAGACTGAATGCAAGAGAGATGAAGCGAAGGCCTCCTGGTATAGGAGGTCAACTGATGTTGGATATAAGCTTAGAATATTCAATTACGACCGCTCAAAACCCGTATTCAAAGTTCGGTTCAGTAGTCCGGGCGCTATGGCAAACTTTACCCGTTATGCCTAAAGATACCGATTCATAATCAGAAGATATTTTACTACCCTATGTACAGAGACGGATTGATTCAAGAAGCGCTTCACACACTTTATTCAGAAACGCACTCTGCCTATATTTTGGTTAAACCCTCAAACATATATAACGCGACTTATTGTGCCTAAAAGTAAAACTCAAGACGACAAGAATCCGAAGGGCTAGAGAATGAACTGGAAAACCCATTCTGACGCCCTGATATGTATCAGACCTTTTGTCACTCGAACATGGAACCTGTATAGTCTCAGCAGGACATGGAAGTGATACGGAATCTCGCTGGCAAACACCCAGGTTTGTGACACAACTGACCATGGGTGATGCGAGGGATAACAGAAACCAACAGCCTTGAACTTTTTTGGCAGAATTAAACAATGTTCAAAAGGCCATGGGTAGAGGGCAGTTTCTACATCCTTAGCCCCCGGACTAATAAGAGAGCTACCAAGAAAACTTTTATCCATTTGGCGTATAGCATTCGAGACTAAATAGATGATGTTCCGATAATAACGAGTATACAAGGAATCAGAGATCAATATTTTGAACGGCCGCCTTTGTCTTTCTAAAGGCTGTAAGTGGAGGACGAGGTTTCCACGCTTCTATAGAGACTACTAGTTAGTGACGGCTTATATTTAGTTTGACATGAAAGTGTCCTCCCCTGTCCCCGATATTTCAAAGCATTTGTATTATAGGAGTAGTAGGAACAGGGTTTCAAGGTGTCTTAACGTCACATTTGTTCGTTCATCAACCGTATGGCAAGATTGTTTCTTTGTTAATAATTCAAGCGCTCTGCTTTAATATTTCAAAATGCTGAACTGTGAACTCTATGAGGTATTCACGAGAAAATGGTCACTGGGCAAGACTGTGGGTTATAGTTTCGACATGGAGAAATTCAAAAAGTTTACTCTCCTTAGCATCCGGTCATTTTTACTCGTAGATATGGCTTATAAGCTTTAGGAGTCCCATTTTCCCTTTTAAGAGAGATATAAATCTTGAGTGCGTCAAGGTCCATTATGTAAACTGCCTAATATTACTTACGTCGTCTCGAGTTTACTACGTGTTGAAGGGCATTCAAAGTCGTTGAGACTTTTATCTACTTGTCTACGGATTCATTAAGAGTCGCGTAAATAAATTCGCGTAATTAATTCTTCATCTTTTTGACGTTGACCACAAATATAGTTCTATCAATGAAACATTGAGCCTTATCACGAGAATTTGGAAATCGTGGTATTCTTTCAATATAACCTCAAAGTTGTCCAAAGAGAGCCCTGTTTCTCGATGTACTGGAGTGGCAACAGCCATTTCCGTTATGATAAGGACACATTGTTCATATGGGCAATGTAGTCACCCGTTGTCTTTTCACACATCTTCTTTAGTGATATTTTGTCAACAGTTTTGAGCAAAAAACCCATTATCGTTAACAAAGTATTAAGCGGCAAAAATAAAAGATGGTACGTAGCATTAAATTATGATCACCTGCATGATTTCGTGTCAATTTGAAACCGAAAGATTGTATTATAAATATTTCGCTGTCGTACGCGAAACGTTTAAATTAATCGAGAATTAATTTTTGTTAAGTATAATTGGAGTAGAAGCTTAAAAAAGAAAATCAAAAATTCTTAATTCAAATATTTTTTTTTCTAAAGCCCGTTTTTCCCAAGAGACAGAAAGAAAATAGCGCATACAGCAGTTATATTAAAATCCGTTTTCTTTTTACTTTTTTCCTAAGAAAAAGGTAATACATTTTTAACTTTTTATCTTTTGTCCGAGGCTCCAATTTCTGCTGGGATTCTCCTTTATAAAGCACTTTTCTAAAGAGAAAGCCCGGGTTACTTCGAATGCTGGCGAGCCAGTGATGTTCTTAAACTTTTGGTGAAGTAGCTAGCATTTAACAATTAATTATCTTTCGTGTTTTAAACAGAGACATTGGTGAGATTCTAAGGTCTATAAGGTATATGATAGTGGTGTTTTATTTCGACTATCATACGGTTTTGATAGCTTGCTTGAAAATGTGAAATATTCAGTCTAACAAGTTAGTTTTGTTATTGATTTTTTTTTTTGGAAAATTGACATTACCCGAACGTGAACGTGATCTCTCGATCTGTAAGCCACGCGCAGATCCGACTGGATCAGAGGTTGTTCCCCTTTTCCTTTTTTCGAAGGGATCTCAGCTATCCGGGCTTTAGAACTTTTCCGAATGCCCGATTCGTAATTAAAGTTGGATTAAAAGGCTGAAAATTTCTTCTCCCTCACTTACCACATCGGAGCCACTCCGCTTTCGGTTCCCCTCGTCTTTAGCTTAACCCGGCCTGACTCCAATCCATTCGAGCGAAAAAGGAGCCCGTTCTCTCCCCAATTTAAGTTCAAATCCTATGGGAGAATTTTATATACTTTATCCCGAAATAAAAGCTATCGTAGGGCCACCCTAAGCGTAAAAGCTATAAATGTACCGATACCGCTTTATCATTTAATTCAATTTAATTGGGAAAACCTCAAAATTTTTAATGATTTAGATATAATTTCTTATGCCTTTCATCATATTGGTTTGTCCAAAATGTTTCATTTAAAATTGCTGTTTGTGTTTGATCAAGAAAAACAGCCACAAGGTTAGAATTGAATTTTTCTCAATATACTTAACGCGTAACTGCCTCTCTACTAATTGAATGTTTAATTATAATAATTTTTTTGCTTCTAGCGTCTCTACGTTTATTTGGGAAAACACTTAAATATGTGTTAACCTCGCTTTTCAATAGACGCCAATTCCGAAGAAGTAAACCTGCAGTGTTTCCCAAAGTTTTCAAAACTACGACACATTTTTGCCAGATTATAAATACACATCTTTCAATGTGAGTGTTTTTTAAGCCTTTAATTTCAGAAAACTTTATTATGAAAGTTTCTAATTTTGGATTTCACCTATACGAGCAAAATATTTGGTGACAGGGTCACCATTTTTAGGCCAACAATAACTTGAGGCATGCAGTTTTTTTTTCGGTAATTTATTATGTCAAGTTTTTCTATGAAACTAATTTACGATTTTATGATTCTGAATTTTAAAGTTGATTTGAGAATCTCATGAAACTCATATTGCATAACAGTGAAATATACATTGAGCAAAAAACGACGTTAGTCTCGCAAACCGCTCAGTCTTATCAGGGATAGATTTAATATTAGAAGTAGGAATGGAGAACGGTTAGTATTTACTTCAGTCCGACTCATAGCCCAGTATAGCCCCTCCTCCAACACGTAGTTTAAATTATCTTATTGGCTCACTAAAACTACATTTTGATGACGTTGCTGACGGGGACGGCGAAAAATACGTAATTCCTTGTTACCTCTGTCGCTTCTTTCATACCCCCCCGTCCCGTGGGGACTTTGACGCTCGCCCAGATTACTCTATTCTCCATTCCTACTTCTAAAATTAAATCTATCCCTGGTATTATAAACAAACATATATAAACTGTATTTAGAAACTATGTGACACAAATCCCCTCTAGGTTTTTTTCCTTCATACGCCATGCTTAAATATCAGCATGTCAAAAAGAAAAGTTAGCGTTACGATTATGGATAAACGTGTAAGGAAAGGGGATATAGAAGGCTTATTACTTAATTTCGTTGGAAAAAGAATTTTGTCTTTTATAATTAACTTGCAAACTCATCTTATTACCCTATACGTATGTATTTTTTTTCTCACTGATGGCGACAGACTATCTTGTCGTCAGATCAGGCACACTCTATCAACTCCCACGATGAAAAGAATGGGATGAACTAAGGAAGGAAAAAAATCCAATTAACTAACTCCTCTAGGGGGATTTTATTTTTCTATCTATTCTCTATCGAAACTGGGCCTTTTGAAAAAAGTTAAAATAGTCTATTGTATGTCGGCGCGGTTAAGGAGCAAGGTGTTCGGCCAAAAGTCCAACTAGATAAAAGAAAGTCTTCGAGCTTTTTTTCTAATCTTTTTTTTATTTACTTCCCCGCGATTCAACAGCGAGTCCATCCGCCTCAGGAATTAATTTAAAGCTCTTCGTAAATAGCTTTCCCATCATAAGTAGATAAGACTTTAAAGTCACCATGAGAAGATGTGTTTGTCGGGACTATTTAACATCGCAAATGAGGTGAAATATAAATTTCTAGAAAGTGGATGTTTGAATTTTGAACAAACTTCATAGTTAATATCAGTTGCAACAAGAAGTGATATTAGTTTATTAGGGAGAAGGTTAAATTCGCCACATTTCCAGCTTTATGTCCAGTCCAAACGTAGGTCCGGAGTTAATCCCCGCCTCTAAATGACAACCAGCATCTCATTGGTTCTTGAAAACTCACGTCAGCGCGACGCGAATGACGAAAATTACGGATTTTCCGACTGAGGAGAGGCAAAATAGCCCGGTCTCCTTTTGTATTTTGAAAGGTGACCGGGACTATGGCGCGCGAATACTTATACCTTCTCCCTAGTCAACTAGATATCACTTCTTGGTTGTAATAAGGGAAAGCTTAGAAGTGGTTTGGTCGAGTTACTTCGCGTTCAACCTATTATAGACCCAGAATATTTATCTTTATGATAAACTGTTAATGGATGCCTTCAGAGTTTCAACTATGAGTTGGGATACTGCGAGAGGCCTGTTCATTGATGGAACCAACTAACACGCTATTTGGTTCCATGATATCTTTGAGCTTTTGAGGAAAGCGTTGACTTTCGGCAACGGCGCATGCGCTTATGCCTTATACTTAATTAGGACTCATATTTATTTGTGTGGATGGTCGACCAGATGAATATTTAAAAATAAATTAGGTTTACTAAAATAATAATACTTGAATTCAAGGTACAGAAATAAAGGGCACTTAACCCGGCGTCTAGGTCGCCATCTAGAGTACACACAAAAGATATTTATCTAACCAAATAAAATTTGATATAAAATGGCCCTTCAGAAGAACATCAATAAATGAGTTAGTTCTTCTTGGAAGATTCCATCCTTGATCTTCATAGTTGAGTAAAGACGAGATAAAAAAAGAAAATCCAATTTCATTAGCAGTGACAGAAACAAATACGAATTTAATCCGATCTGAGCCGGAGTTAGCTGGCGTTGGGCGTCACTCTCGTCCCCAATTTCTTAAGGGCGATCTTCAGCAAAAGCGCTCGTACGCGATATATTGGTTTTGACAAAATTAATTAGGTACGCTAAAGAACGTTTTCTTCCTCCAGAAGATTCTTCGTTTTTCCCCCATCCTTAATTCTCACGTCTAGCCAAAGGTTTCAGCACCTTAATTAAACTAGGAAAAATCCTTGTTTACTTAGTTAACACACACACACACACACACAATTGGTAACCCATACTTGGAATAGTTTGACAAATTTTAAATTAGAACAACACTAATTTATATCTTTACTGAATTAGTAAACGTCATATAATTAAAAAATCGAGCCAAGATGCTTTAGCAACTTAGAAAACTTTGAGGAAACACTTTGGTAGGGATTTCTTAAACATGACTGCTATGACAAATTCATAACATATGTTCCATAGTTTTCTCACTGGTTAGTGAGAGCTTGTCGTTAAGTGACGTAGGTGAAACGTCATGGATTTTATCGTAAAGGAACGCCGCCTGGTGAGGCGCTGTTAAAGGCTTAGTATGTACAGATTAAGTAGGAAGATGGACTTCAAAACCGAGTGTAGTCAATTCTAGCTTGTCGTTCTCGAACTACCTCGAGCTGTAAGTCTCAATCATTACGGAGTATAGATATAGTGTCAAACTTATGGAACATATCTCATAAACTTATGTTAATGAATGAAGCCTCAGCACGAAAAAGGGCGCGCTAAAGTAAATGTTAATGTTATTAAACGGGGGAAAATTGCATTTCTCCGGTAATGTATGAATGCGTCCTTTATGTTTATCATTTACTCGCTAGTGATAGACGATAGTCTTAAGGGAGAGCGAAGGACTGGAGGATCTTTGAATGGAATGATGGGCTTTCAGATCGTAACTCAATTCCGAGGCCTATAGCCCTTTTGTAGTAATTGCTCTATCTGTATTGATGTCAGACAATTTCTCCCTTGAAGCCTTGAACTGTGGCAGGGAAGAGGAGGTGGTACCTTAAAGGCTTACACACAGAAGCAGGAGTATATGAAAGACAACGCTTTTGCCATTTCTCGGTAGCGAAAACCAGACTTTCAAAATTCTCCGATTTCAGTTCTCTGGGAAAAAAACATTTAGCAGTTTCATAAATTGATAATCTGACATTAAGTTTGTATTCTAATTTTCTAAAGGAGGTCGACGCTTTGTCGGTTTTATTGCCACCCAATTTTAAATTCTCCAAATTGCCAGACACCCAGTTTTCAACGCACCAAATTGTCGCGATCCCAGTTGTCGGACACCCAATTGTCGTGCTTCCCTACAGCCCACATTTGTTCCAACTCTATTGGGACAAACGATGGTTCCGAATAACGGTTAACTCCAATTCCAGTTTGAATTTTGTCCAAATTTTGCTCGAAATGTATCAGACCAAGTTTAAGAGTGTTCTGACTGCTCTTTAGTAGAACTAGAGTTTTTCCAGGTATATTCACAGCTACTTTATACTTGGATACTGAAAAAAAAAAGTCCGAAATGTTTCTTTACTGGCGTTGGATGTTCCCCTGGGGAATAATCGGACATTCTCGCCCATAAAATTGAGAGTCGCTCTTTCTAAAGCGGAAAAAAAGGTGGCACGTCGATTTCTTTATCGCGGATTGAAACGGAGTGTAAGTGACGGCAGTCCAGGGAATATTCTTTTAATGGCGAATAAAAGAAGTAGCAACGAGCAACCTGACATTTTTAACCATTTTCTTGCCCGCATCAAATAAAACCGTCTTTCTCGGAGCTGGCTCTTTAAGGAATATATCCCATTACACTCGACAGATAACGGTTATTTTGTGTACGTTTATATCCACAAACTTGTGTTGTGCCATGCGGGCTTTAGAATTCAAAACAGACAAGTGCTTGAAGTAAAATTGCCGACCAGTGCATGCATACGCGATGGAATTAATGGAGCGTTTTTTATTTTAGGTTAGGTTGGGTTATCATTCTTCTTAGTGTCATGATCAAAGAAGACGTTTTATTACACTTTCCGCATTTTCTGTCTCAAATACTTTATATGGCATCAAATTTCGCATACCACGTGATGAGCTTTGACAGTAAATGAGAAGTTTTCATCGCTGGCGTTCACAGAGGTTCACCTAGAAAAGCATTGATGTACGTAACATTTAATTATTAATGTGTTTTATGTCACGATAAAGTGAACAATGCAATATATGTAGTTTTATTGTTAATTACATGTTTCATTAGTTTACTGCCTCTTGACTACGTAACTGCGAATTGTAGTTCCCAAACAAACTGATGAATGAAAGAAAATTAATTTATCGTGGAGCCGAAGCCAGATAAAGATGGAAGAGAAGGTGTTTCCAATTGTAGTTATGTCTAGATATATTTTGGTATGATAGGTGGGAAGCCTCGAATACCTCTTCGAACTAAAGAGTGTAGTGAGAGGTTTTTGAAACCCAAGGCCCACCCTTGGTTGATCCAGGGTTTTTGGATAAAGCGATGTCAAGGCCAATCTTGGCGAATTTCGGTAGTAACTCAAAAGTGACGCATATTTATCTGTATCAGCTGCATCCAAATAGAAGCCAGGGGAATCACAAATAAACTAAAATTACTTGAAATTTAAAATAGTTTAAAACTGAGGCACTTAGTGTATGTTTTTGTCTCGACGTGTCTAACTTTCCAAGAGGCTTAAAAGACAGGGCTAAAAGCGTCTTAAAGCGGCAGACGAGATTTGTTTCGCCTAAGAACGTTTTTAAAGTGCGCACTTGAGAAACGAAAGAAGAAGCTTTGAAAACGGCCCTTGCAGTGCTCAAATAAAACGGGAAGGAAACGAATATTTTTCTTGGTCCTGCGATTTTTGCCTGGACCTCGGGAACAAAAATATTTTTCGAAATAAGAAAGGAAGGAATAAGCGTCAATTCGTATCCGAAGGGCAAACAGAATAAAAAAAACTTGTAGTAAAGCCTACGCGGAGATAACTTTATTACTAGAAATGAAAGGGCGCACCCTGAAAGAGAATTTAGGGGTTTGGGGGCACTGGAAAACGAAAGTCGTTGATGCTTGTGTCTCTCTTAGGCTCGGCTTCTCCCTAAAGACCGTTCAACCACAAATTCCCTTCATCCTCCGGCTTCACGGCTCCATGCCGAAAGAAAACAGTTTCTTCGAGTCCCTGCTTAAAGTAGGTCGCATTCGTTGGACCGCTAAATGTCACTCGAGTTTGTTTCCTCGCTTATTCTGATAAATTTCAAGAAGAAAAAAAATTCTTCTCTATTAGCGCTTCAGTATTGTTCGCTCCTATACGAGAACTCAGGAAGAAAAAAATAATCCGCTCTTTATTTTAAAATTCCATTTCCGAAATTAAAGAGCGCGCGAATTTTACGTTTATTTATATGTCATATAACTCCTTATATTTAAGCGCTTAGAATTTAACGAGTGATTTATGCAAAGGTCACGCTTCTATTTTTATCTTTATCTTCAGAATTTGTAAGAACAATAAAGTCGATAGAAAAAACGACGAATTAAGGATTAGCCTTTCGATGGTACAATCTCGGATGGTACATCTAATTCGCATTTATTTCCTCTATGAACTCTCAGTACTTATCATTTTATATGAAGGGAGAGCTCGATACAACATCAAATTGGTTCTTTCTTTGGAAATGAAAAGTCTAGATCCGAAATCCGAACTTCCGAAGTAGATTTTTAACAAACTGAAAAAATTAAATTTTTCTTTTCATATCTTGAAACCAGGTAGATCCTTCCTGTTACTAATTAAAAAGTTGGAAATTGGTAAAATTTGGCCTAATTGGTTTGGAAAATTCAATTACGAATTACAGAAGAGAAGAGGCGACGTTGAGCTAGATACACATTTATTCTAGTTTCATAGGATGCAGTCTACCACCACGTTTGCCGTCCAGTTGACGTCCAAATGCATCTCACTCTTCCCATATATCATACGCAATCCACTGATTTAGAGGCAATAGAGAAGGGAGAAAGTGGAACGCGTTGCTTCGTCATACTAATATATTTTACTCCGTGCCTTCCACGCTATTTGCTCTTCTCCAGTAGACGGAATATAGTGCAGCACTTAAGAGAGGAAGTTCAAGACAATAGTAGCGGGTCAAAACCCGACTCTCTTATATTTCTTTTCTTCCGAAGGTCTAGGCCTTGGGTTTACAACGGATAACTCGGGGAATGGTTGAACGTGAAAAGCAAAGGGACCTCGTGGCAAATAGCGTCCGTAACGTGTTTTCTTTTTGGATGCATTAGCTCGCGTGAAAGATTTGCCACGTCCCAACCCTGAAATAGTCTGGGATGGAGATGGGTAGGAGATAGAAGAGGAAGTTAGAGAAGGAACTGGCCCTCGATCGCGGTGCGGGAAATGAGAATCCATTCATTATCCTTCGGTAGTCAGTAGCGATAGGTCACCCGGTCAACCTCCTCCTTCTTGGGCTTCGCTTTCCTATAGTTAACTATGGCTATATGCAGCGCCATATGCTTTTTGGGCTTTCCCTTTTTACTCTCCACTTTTTCTAACATTTTCACTGATATCTTTTGGACTTCCATGGCCTGTTGGCTGGAAAATTCGGTAGTCGTTACGCCGAATGCCCAAATATAGTAAAACAAAAATTATTTTATAATAAAATTAGTCATACTAGGTGAATTTACTAAGATTCCTAATTTGAAACGCAGCTGGATATAGAATTATATCGTCAGTAATTGATAGTGACGCAATGTAAAATGTTCTGTCATGCTCAAAACGTGTTTTAATATTTTGCCTATTGTCTTAACTTGAATGACCTTTAACCTTTTGTACCTTTTTTTAATAGATAATTCCCTCATCCACATAAAAAAGATCCAATTTGCATTTTAATTTTCTATCCCGAATAGAATTTAATACAAAAAGATTTATCTTTAATGAACAGTTAAATCTGAAATTCTGTTTGGTCTGACGCAATTATACATTTTTTTTTTGAATATTTCATTTATCAGAAAAAAATCGTAAATGTTCTTGAGCCTCTTGTTTCAATCTTCAAGGGAACATAATAGGAAGAAGAAATCTTTTTCTTCCAATCGAAGAGGATACGAATGGAGAAAAAAAAATCTCGAATTCTTTTAATAGGAAAGAAAAGGAGGATAACGTTTGAGAGAAACAGTCTTAAGACGATTCCCTCGTGGGAATGAAAAAAAAAACTATATCACGGAAGGCAGGTCTAATCAAAATGCAAATGCGCCAAACTAGGAAATTGCTGCTGCTGCTGGCAACAAACGCTGCCCCAATGTAAGCATTGGTGAAATAAATTTTGATCGCTTTTTATTGGTGAGTATATTTCAATTTATTTTCTTACCTTTTAAAAGAAGATTAATCGTTCAGAAATTTTAATTCCAAGCATTATTTAACTAAACAAGAAACTAATTTCTTTAAAATTCATTTTACATCTTTTCGAGAAACACTAAATCACTATTCTAACCAATTAAAGCATTTTAATTATTTTACTTTTGTTTAGAAAAATATCTCGAGGTAAGCTTTGATTGATTGTTTTTCTAACTGATTTATGCGAATAGACCTTCACTGACGATTGTAAGAGTGAATACAAAGTTCTTTTTAAAAGTATTACACTGATTTTACTAACAAGCTTTTGCTTTTTATTGTTCTTTACTAGATGGATGCCTAATTCCACTCCATGATTATTCATCCAAGCACTTACTTACCCCTCTCGATAGTTTTTATTTCGCTTTGGGCTTTTTCGAATCTCAAATTATACATTTGCAGAAAATGTTTTTTTAAACTGTCGGTCCTTCTTTTTTCTCTCCGTGGCTTCGGTGATGTCGCGTTTCGTAATGAAACGGTCTCCTTCAATTACCCCAAAGAACGTTAGAGAAAACGAATTCGAAAGGAAATCGCTGCGCCTTCATTCTAAAAAGGGACTCGATGTGTTTTGGGAAGGAAAGCACGACGGAAGATAGATGGCTTATAGAAAGAAGGAAGGAGCCTTTGATGGTCTTCCATGGACTACCTAATTTAGCTGGACACACAACGAATTGCATCGTTTTAATTTGAATGTATGCCAAGTCATGGATCACAAATTTTTGGTGCTCGCATCCGTGATTTGATCAGTAATCTTTATTACTGACATATAGGCCTACCATCTTGAAAAATGGCGGCCAGAAATCTTCCTTACGACGGTAATATTTAGCATACTGGTTTGAACGGACTTTACGGATTTTAGGGTTCAGTGTGCCATCCATCTTTTTTAATTTAAAAATAACAGAAATGTTCTTATGGGCAACGCTGTGTTCTTTTCCCGCTAGTCTAAGATAAAAACCATTAATTGCTTTTATTCTAGAGGTTTATAAACACGAATTTCTATAAGTGGGTGAACGATCTACTCCAATTTTCGTTCAGGTGACGAAGGTTTTGACGAAGGCCTAAGCTTTCTGTCGATGTTTGAAACTATGTTACGACCGTCGAGTTAAAATGCTTTAATGTACACACAAGTAAATATACGAATGTTATCCGTCCTCCAAAAGTATAATTGGTCCATGGCTTTTCCACTAACTGTCACGGACAGATTCGAGATGGGTCGAAGGGCCAAAGTGGAAAGAAGGGCAAATGAAGGGTAGAGAAGGGTTGGCTGAGGGCGTTTTCATAAATGGAAAAACACAAAGTACTGCCCAAACACGTCGGTTTATCCATTCCTAGAAA
Source organism: Phalangium opilio (assembly GCF_054372755.1). Taxonomy (NCBI): domain Eukaryota; kingdom Metazoa; phylum Arthropoda; class Arachnida; order Opiliones; family Phalangiidae; genus Phalangium; species Phalangium opilio. The sequence continues at coordinate 6,435,189 of NW_028324170.1, forward strand.
TTCAATTTTCAACTACGAGCACTTCCACTGTATGTTATTGCTTTCGGGAACTTTCTGGCTTGGTTTCTTATATTTTCCTATCTCCTAGGCATAGATTCTCTTTCTTCTCGGTGTTTTGCGTTTCCGCTAAACACTGTCGCTTCAACTTCTCCGTGGCATTGCAGTCATTTCAATATTTAGAGGAGTATAATTTCGAAGAACAGCAAGTTCTTACCTAGGATCTTAACATTGATTGAGGCTCTAGTCTACCTCTAAAGGTAACGATGAACACTTATTCAATACATTTTTTTTTGACAAAATTATGCGAAATGGTTTTACAGAGAGGGGAGGAGCTTCGGGGACGTGACGTCAATATTGGTACCCTAAATTGTATGGTCTGAGCTGTCGACTTCCAATATGGTCTCCAAAACCGAGGTAAGAGAAATGATTGTGTGACGTAACGAGAAAGTTCTACTTGAAGGAGTTACCTATGTAAAACAAAAGCAGTTTCAGGAATATCCGCACCTTCGTAGTTATTTTCACCAAGAGACGTAGATAGCCGTAAATCTAAGAAGTCCTTCCCGAGGATTAGGAACTTATGATATATTCATGTCAGATAGAAGTTTCAAATACTTATTTTATTCACTTTAGTTTTGGGAGCATTCGCGGGCTCCTTTAGGGATGGGTTTTACACACACACGAAACATTATACATTGACATCACGTACGTAACATTAATAAATAAACATGTTGTCCCATTCGTTTTTGACTCGTAGAAGATCTCCCTCGAGACTTGTCGATAAACAAGCTGGTGAAATAAAACTTCTCCTCCTTCTAACCCTCGCTTTACAGTTCCCCCGTGCTTCGGTTTATTTTCCTCGATAAATATCTGAGTAGGCTAATGATAATATTAATTATTTAGTGTTATTTCTATTGGTTAGTTTTCATATGAAAATAAGGCTGTACGATAACAAAGATCAAAAGTAGATTGCAAAGATTAAGCATAATCTGTCTGTCTGAACATTCAAACTGGTAAATTATAAATCCGATTTGTAGAAATGAGGTTTCAAATGGAAAGTTTTCGACTCCGGGGTGACATTAATGGGATGTACAATTTTTTTTATCAATTCTTCAAAAAAAATATTAAACCTCTGCAGGAAATACCCCAGGAAATACCTCTCGATGATTTAAAATTCAAATTAGTTTGAGATTTCGTAGATAATTAGAAATTTGCATCTCCGACCAATCGCGTATATTTATTTTTTACACCATTGCCGCGAAAAATCTAGTTAACTATGTTTTTCGCTAGTTTTTAATAAAACGCGGAAAAATAAGGGAAAATAACGTTTTCGACTTTATTCCTTTTTATGAAAAGAAAAACGTAATTTGATTTGCGGAAAAACATGCCGCTATAATTTTCCGACTTAAGCACCTTATATAAAATTAATGAGCCTTGCGTAAAAATAAAAAATTACTAAAGAAAAAGAGAGAGAGGGAGAAAAGGAGAAGGATATAAATAGACTACGTCAAAATCTTTCCAAATCAATAGATTAGATTCGGATTTACGCGGTTCCGTTTCGTCTTCAAAAGAAAATACTCAACCTTTCGAAAAATGAAAGGCCATTTTTCTTTCGGTTGCGGTTGAAGAAACTAGAAGCGACATTCTGCTCTCGAACGGAGTTTTCTCCGTTTTTCAATCACTCTCATTCGTTAGTTTCCCGTCACGCTTGGCGGAACTATATATCGGATCCATACAAAATTGAAGCCTTTTTTTCACCATTTGCTTTGTGCCTTAAACCCATCAAGGAGAGAGAGAGAGAGAGAAAGTCGGATTCATATTGGTTTTTTTTTCTTTTTGGTATTTTTGCTCAATAGCGTATCATTAGTCGCTAATTACGTACATTCAACTAACCCTTACGCAAAATTTCATTTCTCAGTATAGGGTAGAAGTTTAGTTGTTATACCTAAGTAGTTAAGAACTTAGATCGTGGTCCTTGTTTGTAGGTAACTGGGAAAAAGTACAAAATAAAGTGTTACAGAAACCGTGTCTTAATTTGAACAAAAAGTGTACATACCTACCGTTCGTCCTCTTAGTTTTAGCAGAAGTATATAATACTTCTCTTCGAGAGAAGTGTACCACAAAGCCGGGTAAGTGTAACGTCATTCTTCCCAACATCGGAACATTTGGAGTAAGGTTACTAAACCGAATCACATACGCGAGAAATAGTTCCCTCATCATTAGTCTATTTGAGTTAAACTATTTGGCAAGACGCACTTGTGGATTTTGTCTCACCCCAAGACGAGGTTACGGAGTTGATTGCTGAGGATTTAGTACCAAACAGTTATAGAATTCGCCTTACGGTGCGATGCCCATCTGTAGTTTGATGAGCGAGAGAGCAAACAAAAAGGGGTGAGCCTGGGAAGAATGACGTTACATAACAAATGTATTAAATGATACAGAGTGACATCCTTCTTCTATTATCCCCTTCTGGTTTTAGTAAACGCTTGTTCTTAGAACATGTGCGTGGCAATAGATATCCTTAAGGCCTTTAAAGAACCAAGAAAAGGGGTTCCGGTGAATAGAAAAGCGTGAAACAATAGGCTTAAAACTGCCTTGCATTGTCTTCACTTTGCTCTGAACCTAAAATCTCTCCTTTGTGTATGGTTTTCAGTTCCTATGGAACCTTCTAGAAAAGGGGTTAAAGTCGAACTGAAAAGCGGACACAGCGCGACATTTTTGAGATCAAGGCAAATCTGAGACTCTGTAAGACGGTTTTAGGCGAATAAAAACCCACTACTTACAATATTCTTATCCAGGTACTCAATACATAGTTCGGATGGTTATTTACCTATAAAGCTCGTTTGAATTATTCCTATACAGGGTGTTTGTGAAAGGTCCATCAATAATGAAAGGGCGTATTTATTGGGCCATTTTGAGTCGAAAATGTTCTATGACATTTTTCCGTTCGGGCCACTGTTTTCAAGTTATGATTGGAGTAATTTACGGATGACCCCTTAAATTTAATTAAGAAATTGAAAGACAGCGCTAATTTAATGAAGGGGTCATCCCTAAAATATTCAAATCATAACTCGAAAACCGTGGCTCGGACGGCAAAATGTCATAGAACATTTTCGACTCAAAATGGCCCAATAAATACGCCCTTTCATTATTGATGGACTTTTCACAAACACCCTGTATAGATATTAAAAGAGGTCTTCCTTAGCATTACCAAGCCTTAGCCTCTGGTACCATCCTTGCGTTCTTACATCGAAAATTTAAAAAGAAGTTTGGTGGCCAAGATTTTAGCGCATTCGTCTTGCAGCAAAAGGGTTACGAATTCCATCCCGAACAGACTGATTGAAAACATGTGATTAAAACCCTTCTTCGCAGAGTTTATAAGTTTTCTTCCAATGGTTAAAGGATTGTCCTCCGATGTATTACCCATGTTCAATATAAAAAAGCCTTTCATCATGGTTTCAGAATCTAATCACTTCATACCCTCATTCTAAAACCTGATGAATTCCGGCGAATGTGTCTGAATTGAACATTATAATCTAAGATTTGCAATAGGCTACTAGTTTTTTAAACAGGGTAGATGAGTTGCTGTGTCTTTTATTGGTCGCTCGGAGTGACATAAAACCATCTTAAAATCGTCTTTCTTACTCTTCCAGTTCCCACTATGTAGCTTAGCCTTTTCTCTTTCGGTAGTCATATATCGGTGTAGAAGCTAGTCGGACTCGCTATTTCATTTCCCCGCGAGTCATTAGTTTCGGGATGTCTTTTCTAGAACGGAAAGTCTTCGTCCCGTAGCCATGCAGGCGTGCGGCTCTTCCTCGAAGCGTCGATCGATTTCGTCAGTCGCGGTAGCTTATTTTATAGCGCGTTTTCCAGTGGCGACCCTTTCGACTATTTGTCTTAGTTTTCCTCTTCGAATCTACATCCGAGAGTAAGAGAAGAGATAAAAAGGAAACCAAGGGGTGACGCCCCAATACAGAAGCGCATTAGACGAAGCCTATAACATTCATCAGACTCACCCTGAGCTCTAAAAATATCCTTCCAAGATTCATTTTCTACCAGTACATAAGTTGTCGAGCGATGCGTCAAGGGTTCTCTAGTGTGGTCAAAAACCTCCTTGGTTACTCTAAAAATGGTAGTGACGTTGTTTGTGTGCGGAGTTTCCAAACTGATCGACCATTATTAGAAAGAAGAAATAAAAACTAATGTAGCTTGATAAAACCGCTGTCTGATTTTAATGGCGTATTCCATATACCTGCCCGAGATTTATTTTTTTACGTCATAAAATCCAGCAGAGGATGCCAAGATCATTCATAGATTCTCTGCAGAAAAAAAAGGTATCATTTCCCCCAAAACGTCTCTACAGATTTAAGGCAAGCGCACACCTACCGTCATCGGACGGACCGCACGTATCGCACGCATCGGATTTTATTATTATTACCATTGTTTCAAATGAGAACGCGCTCATCTGTCCGCATCGTACGTATCGGAGGTCGGCAATGCCGACGAGGATTCCCGATAGGGGCATACAATCCGTATGGTCCGTACGGAGCTAAGACAAAAATCGCTCAACGAATGCTCAGATTATGTGTTGATGAAACATAAAATGGCGCTCTTTTAAGATTAGGAAAATTTGCTAGGTTTAACACATTATTCCAAGTTGAAAGGTGTTTCCGGTAAGTAATTTAATACGGGAAAAATCAGAAAAAATGCTGATTTTACTAGAAAAAAAAACACGCACAACTAGCCACTATGTTAAGCCTAGTTTGAAATTTCCCGAGTATTCCGTCGCGCATTCTCAATTGCTCATACGCGCGTTCGGAATTTCGGAAATCCGAATGCTCCGAATTCAGTGTGCGCAGTTGAAGAAAATTATCCGATGCGTGCGATCCGTGCGGTCCGTCCGATGACGTTAGGTGTGCGCTAGCCTTTAGAGAGCGATCCGCCCTGATCTGTATTTTTATACTAGAAAGGTTCAATTCCAAGGGAGTGCGAAAGAAATATTATTATGGAAGTATACTTCCAAGGAGGATTTGATAGATTTCGGACTTTGTTCACGCTTTATTGGTGTGACATGGCGGCTATTTTCGTTCGATGTAACTACGACCACTGTGTTTATTATGTTAGTTGACAGTTTATTTTCTGTCCAACAGGAATACACTCAGCCGCTGTCAAATCTTACCGTCCTCTTATGACCAGGATAGTCGACGTGCTTTACTTGACATTGCCATCAAGACGTTGGAAGAAGTTTTTCAATCACTGGCACTGGCTAATAAAAGCTCCACATACTCAAAGTCAGTACTGCCAGAACAATGAAAGGTTTCTGGGCGTTACATATCTCCTTACTCATTATCTTCTATCAGTGAGGGTACAGTGAGACTTCATCAAGTGAAGCGTACTGTATTATATAATTGTTATGTGAAGATATGTTCTAAAGTTTATTAAGATGTTAAGTAATGTATCTGTACTTTCGGGCGCTAAACAAGTAAGTTTCTACCCCTATTGAAAGAATGTGTCAGGTTGTACCAGTCGACCAAAAGGTGTACTCAATGGCTTGGTGATCTCTTAGTTGGGGACCTTCACAAGTAGTATGATCCAATAAGGAAATTTTACTTTTTAACATTCTAAATGGATACACGGTTTTAATTTCAAATATTCATAATTTTTTATGCTCTTTCGATTTAAAAAAAATAGTCTGTAGTTTTCTGTTAATTTATTTTCTAAAAAATAAGATTAGTGTAAGGCTTTCCGGAAAAGTATAACACAATAAAATTCATTTGTCCGGTGGTTAAAAATAACAGCCGGTTCAAGTAGCCAGTGTCTTAGCTCAGGGATCAGGAAGATCCACCTAATTTACATCAATGAATGGACCTCGACTGCCAGTAAGACAGTAGAAAAAGATTTTTCTTCTTTGCGGCGGAAATAAAGGGAGGAGAAAAAAGGGCTCGGATCCTGGCATGTATTTATATAGGCGTATCCACCGCTCCCCAACTCGTAAAGCCGTTTGAGGCATTTGTAATTCCAAACGTCGAGATTTCTTCCCCTACTCATTCTGATTGCCTCACTGTTTAGCCCGAGGACGAGCGAGTCCACAAAAATCCGGATAAAAATAATTCTAAAGTTTTTCCTATGTGGGCATGTACTCTTTTAAAATTGGATTGGCTTTTCAGCGAGTAAAGCTAAGTTTCTGCATGTAGATGGGGTTTTTTCTCTTTTTGTCAAATCAGCTATATAGACTTGACCTATATTATTATTTGAGAAAGGTTCCAAAAAGTCCAAAGTTTAAATTAGATCCTATAGAACTCTCATTCAGTGAGCGAGACGTCTCTAAAAACGAGAAGTCTTCATTAGGGTAATACAACCGCACTGTCCTGGTTCGGATAATATTAATTTCGTTTGTCCTCGCAACTTTATTTCGTCTTCCTCTTTGAACCTTGAAGGGTCATTATCTTTTATTTGAGAAATGTTTATTTTACAAATTTTATGTTTTACTCTGACGTCAACAAAATAGAAAACCAATGAGCTGGAAGCTCAGGTTCAGGTCAAGTGAGAACCTCATTTTCGGTGAGGCTAAAACTTGCTAAATCTTTACTGTTTGACAAAATAGTAGTCCGGGATCATAAAAGACCAAATAAATACTAAAATATGACGATGACATAAATTGAAATTCGTGAGAATGTACTAATGGATAAAGCTATTCGTTAATGTACAGAACATAAGCGCGTCGTTGTAAGGTAAGGCCCAGCTTTGCGTAAACACGCGGGCTAAGAGCGGAATCTAAACAAACACGTATTAAACACTGGCGTAATGGTAATACTTAGATACATAAATCAATCCCTTAAATAGGGTAATTCAATTTGGAAACTGTCGCTTAAAACCCTGGACATTTTAAGGCGCTTTTCTCGCGATACGCGTAAAATTTCATCAGCTAAAAGGCCAGCAATTAAGAATAAGGGAATGTATGTTTTGCCAAAAACGTAGCGCTCATCATTCATGTTTTTAAAACCTCAACTATAAACGAATCGAAAGCAATTTGGAGCCAGCTTTCTTTGGAGCATCAGCTATAGCGATAAATGGCGGCGGCCTAAAACAAAGAGGCATTTTTCACCAGCGACTCCCTCGCAGCCGAGAAGGCAAGGCCTTCAATCATAATTCCGACGTTCCCGTTAAAGCCCTCATCTGGACATCCTATAGGGTCTAGGCAATATAGATGAGAAAGTAGAGACGTGCATGGCTACGTAGAAAATGGGGAGGCGTGAATGATGATAAGTACCTTTATAAAATCCCTCGACGTCATAGTGACGTCCAAAAGGTACAATACCGCGGAAGAGGGTGGTTTAACCATGTTGAATAGTCTATATCAATTAGTTTTCATGATTGTAATGGGTTGTAACTTTGAGGCTTTAAGGAAAATCCGGGATAGAGAGTTAATGCTTGTGGTTTCCCCCTCTCACCATCCCTATGCTAAATACATTCAATGGCGAGGCCTGCAATGTCCAGTTGAACCAAAAGCAACTTAGAGAAAGAAATTACCACGGTGGTATCACTACGCCGTTAGCTTACTTAGTGTTTGGTTTAAAAAAAATGATCAATTAAAGGCAAGCTTCCTAAAATTAAAAAGAAAATTGCATTGAAAAAAAATAAAAGACGCGGAGAAATAAACCTAATTTGTTTTCGGGTTTTATGAAATTTCTACACTTTTTAATATCCCCTCATCTAGCCTTAATTACGGAAGTTAGTCATTACCGTTTTCGCTTAATTACTACCAGACCTAAAAAACAAGCTTAACGGCTGGGGAATGAACAAATCTATAGTTTTTTTTCGCTCATTTATTATTTAAACGCTTAAAGGTATGCTTAAATGATCCACCAATTAATTAGTGAAGAAAACTACAAGGTATTTTAAATAATCTCAACGCCTTTAGTCAAATTTAAAATGTTTTCAATCTTTCATCAACAATTTTCTCCTTGTTCGTGAAGTATGAAAACAAAAACATAAAACACCTCACAGCGGTAAGGTATTTCACGTGATCTTGAAGAGCCAATGACATACACTCCGATGAATCGCGAGCGTAAGCGTCTATGTTTCATTATGTTCAGAACCGTATCTCAGAACAGCGTTTTCGTGGCGTTTTCCACAACACACTCAAGAGGCCAGTAAAAATATTGTGTATACGTTTGAGCATCTCTTTAAAGTGACTAAATGAGTGGCTAGATCACTTTTTCTAGGATCATGGAGGAAAAATAGGAAGGAGAAGAAAAACACATCTTATTGCGCCCTTTTTGGATGAACGCGGCCTGTCAGAAGACGTAGAGAAGAAAGCGCTATTTCTCCACCTTCCAATTTTTCCTCCATGCTAGAGTTTATTTATACTTATACGAAGAACTCTTGCTGATTTACCGTAAAATTAATATTTTTTGTGGGAGCGATAATTACTCGAGAAAATATATTAAGGTCATAGGTCAATATTTCGATTAATTTCATCCGAAATGCGTTACGTGAATTTTTATTCAACAAATCTATATCGGAATAATTAAAACATTTTGCTGGTGCAACTTTCAATCTTAATTGAAAACTTTTACAAATGCGTTTGACTCCAGGACTAAATGAGCCATTTCAGCTCAAACCTCGTTTAAAAAGGCTCATTAGAAACGCCATAACCTTTTTTTCCCTCTCAATCGAGTAAGGCCTGCGTAGAAAAGCCGAGGTTGGATATATGAATAATTCACACAATTCGCGGCTTGCCTGAGCCCACAAATAAAAAAGTAAAAAGATTTGGGATATTCTTAGATGGATAACGCGCATTTTACTTTGAAACCTTAGATGAATAACGTGATGGACAAACCAATTCACTTAAAAATATTTATTTATGATCTTATTTAGGCACCTTTATAAAGTGAAGAAACATCGTACTGATTGTACAACTTTTGAAATAGTTCGTATTAATCCGAAATTATGGTGTATTGCCCAATTTGTTTTTCCAGCTTTATGATCTATTATACGCTAAAGATGGTGCTAGTTACCTACAGAAACAAACTGTTCTTACCAAGTAGATCATTCCATGAGGAAAAACCAACACGCAGGAGGGAGGCCCTTAGGGTATTTATCTCGGGCCAAGAAGCGACGCCAGACTGAGCCCAAGAACACTACATATGCGCGCCAACTCGCTCTGCCTCTAGCGATGCCTCTTGGCGCGACGGACAATTCCTATACTATATGTCCCTAAAGCAGATCTATACTTTTGTATTATAGGGTTATGTTACTACATCACCTAAATAATGTACGGAAAATATATAATATTCCAATATGAAAGACGTGATGAAACTAAATTGAAAACTGTTTCAACACACAAGGTATTCCAGCCTTTACACTAGTCTAGTCCATGAGATATTTTGTCTAAATTTAGACGTTAAGTTACCGGGGAAATAGCTTGAACTAGATTTTTTTATCCGCTCACGGCCTTTAAGGTGGATGGCTATAGATTCTTCCCTTTTTTATTTATGACTTTGGGGCGAAAGTCATTATGGTAAGCCTCTATCATTCACGAGCTCTTAAATGAATTGTCTACTTTACCCTTCTTCTCGTTTCCCATTGGGTATTACACCCGGGGCCAGTTTCCGCTTCAAAATTTCAACTCCCACGAGAAATGCCTGGCAAGAAAGGACGCAAAAACTACAACTTTCCAAGGGAAGATGGCGCAAAAAAACCCCGAAATTAACTACGAATCTTCGTTGGATCTTAATCATCTAGGAGGACTTTTAAATGAGTAATGAATGCGTAGGATTTGCCGTTGTCCTTCAGGTAAGGTTTTCGTGTAATACCCTAAACCTCATTGAAACTTTTGAATGCAATATAAAAATCACTATGGTCGACTATTTTAATCTCAATTTGAGGGGTTCTTCATATTGTAAGAGAGATATTAAGGAGGCTTAAAGTTGAGCAGTGTTATCGAAATGCAAGTCCTTGATGTTATGTCACGTTTACTCTAGACGTATATGCCCAATTTATCACGATTTAAGTCAAAGTTAACTTAATTTTAGTCCTTCAGTCCCGATTCAAGAGTATACTGTATATAAAACAATAAAAAAAAACATTGTACACATTGGATTCTTTCCGGTAAGAGCTTTTCAAAGTCGTTACGTCAAAACTCGATTCCCACAAATTATAAGTATTGATTTGCCCTCCCTTTCACGGAAGGGTACGAGTTAAAGAAAGCGTAAAAAAAATCGACCATCCCGGGAAATTTTTGGTCCAGCAAGCCGCGCAGCCAAAGGACAATCTCTTCCACTATTTTCGGTTCAGATTAATGGTTGGGGTTCAACGTCATTACCCGTTCCCCGCCATATAGCCCGGCGTTGGTATAGTTGACGGAACATGACCGAGGACGCTGAAACTAAAAGCGCGTGACAGCTTAAACGAGAAGACGTTTCATAAGGCGTGACCCTTTACCGATAGAAGAGTTACAATTACCTTCCGCCAACCAGAACGTATATCTATAATGTTTAACCAAGAGTTCATAAACGAGAGTGTCTTCTACAATACCTGTTCAAGGACCACGTAGCCAGAACCATCTTTACTTCAAGGTTGGTTTTCACTCGAGGAAAAAGTTCGCGGAGAGTGCCTCTATATTGATTTCTCTTTTGTCGATTTCCACTAAGGAAGGTTCTACAGAACAACAACACCAGCAATACATAAAATTACTGCTTTGCCATCGGAGGCCTTCCATTTCGTTGTGTCTTTCGCCTAGAGTGAAAACCATGATTTTTCTCAGAGAATTCTACGGACAATGGTGGACTCGTTTCACGTTTAAAATTATTGCTGTAATTACACGCGCGAAGCTCTCGGGACCTTGATATATTAATGGGATCATAAGTAACTTAACAGCTATAGGTATGATTAACTTCTTAAGGTTGGTTTCTTCCCATACCAACTCTATAACCATGTTACTGCTTCTGCCTGATCAGGGGTCTCTTGATGATATCATGTTTCATTAGGAAACACACCTTCACTAACGTGTTCCATGGAACTTCATATTTTGTAGTTATGTTATATATCTTGAAGGGGGTAGTTTAATGGAGTAGTAATGTTGTTGGACCATGTGCTGAATGAACGTCTCCCAGACTACCTTGCGTAGAGGAAGATTTCGAAAAACATTTCTCATTTTATTTGTGTTAGAACAAGTTGATATTTTGAAGACAAAAAAGCCGCTGAGAATTGTGGTAGGACTTCGTGAACAGGCAACGTCACAGGTATCGAGATAACCTCTCCATCTAACTATCTCCTCTAACATGATATCATGAAATACTCCGTGCATGAATTCTAGGTTTAAGTAAATATCCGCGTTCCGGCGTTCGTTGCTTTAAGGATTTAAATTCGAGATTTGATTAATCGTAACAAAAGACCGATTAGAAGGGAATTATTGTTTACCCCGCTTATATTAGGAAAATGGAAATCCCCTCCGTATATTAGGTTTAAAATTATGATAGATTGCTCAACAATTACGATTCCACGTACGAATCCCCTAATATAGAGAAAAGCTCCTAATTAAGCATCGCGTATTCGAGGTTGCCACGTCTTGGGATTTCCCTGCTGGCCCAGCCTATTAATAAAGCTAACAGAAATGAACAATTTACATCTCTGTATGTCTATTCTACAATTGTCTGGTATTTTGTCTAGCCCCCTTTTTCCAATTTAAACGGATGTACAATGTGTTATGTAGGAACGGGGCCTATCTCAAGCTTATCTTCCATCAAATTGAGCTCTGGCTCGAGTCAAGTGATATTACCCAATCACTACTCCGCGTAATAGTAATAGACCCTTTCGTTGAAAAAAGGGGTAGACAACCCTCAGTATCGGGATACGTCTACTCTTACCAATTATTATAATACGAAAGACTCGGATGTTTGTCATTAACGCTCTTAGTTTCGCTTGCACTGAAAACGTAATTTTTTTTCAAACCTATAAAACGTATTCTTATTTAGTTGAGCGCTCTTTCGCGTATTTTTGGCGTAAAATTGTCAAATGGTAGAAACACAATGTTTTGGTGAGTTTCGTTATTATTAACGTTTTTGAACTCAAGTTATCGTTCAAAAGTGAACAAAATCAAGTTTTCCGTCTTCTTCTATAGCGGAAAATTAGGTTTGAAGAGAAGGTAATTGTCATTACAAATAGTTAAAGCCCTGAATTCGAGTTTCTTTTATAAGTCTTACTACACTAAATCGTGTCTGATTTGGCGTCCAAGATTTATAATCGATAAAGAAATAAAAGAAAAAAAAACCGAAATGAAAGGAAAAAATTGGATAATAAGCAAGGAAGGCAACTTAGGCAAGAATGAGAAAATGTCAAGGCTAGGAGACTATATCCATGGAGTAGAAATTTATAATGACTAGAATTTTTAAACTGGTCCCTCCTGAATTTTCATAAAAATTCTCAATTAATTAACTGGTCCCAAGGACCAGTAACCCCCGGATTTTGAATAAAAAAACTGGTCCGAGCAATTAATAAACTGGTTTTTGACCTGTGGACCTGTGCTATTTCCAAGACTGCTTGACAGCACGCAACAAGCTAGGTTACATAGAGACTTAGCTTTGCGCGTGCTGACAGCCGATGCTGTAACAGAGTATATACAGAATAAGATGTCGTTCGAGATAGAGAGTTGCCTATCCTATAGCGTATTCTTTATCCATGGTGGCACGCGCCACGATTATCACATCGCGCTAAATTTTTTATCAAATCTCGCGATAAATTAAATTTCATTCGACACGGAGCGTGCCACGAGAATTTTGTTAATAAAAAGGTAGGGATTTATGCGATTGGACGGAGGTACTTTTTCAAATTATCCTTAAGATCTGAACATAATAGGTGAATATATAAAGTATTTGGTCTTGCTGAATTTGTTAAAAAATAAGAAATCGTCATCACATTTGCGCGCGATTTTGCACGTGACGTGAGTCTGGATGTAGAATGCTCGTGAGGAAATATTTTTTTCACACTAAAACAAATTTCCTCACGTGCATTCTTTCCATGGGTATTTTCCCAATTAACCCAAAAACATTTCTCCCAATTCTCACTTAACCCAAAAATATTTTGGTTCCCATTTAAACCAAAGGCGTTTCTCCCAGTTCCCACTTAACCCAAAAACTTTCTAAATCTAGCGTTTTTACCTCTCCGAGTGACGTATGTCACGGAGAGGTTCTAATTTCGACGTGTCTGTCTGTCTGTGTGAGTGTGTGTGTGTCAGTCTGTTGTTATTGACTTACACTCGCAATTTTCAAATCGGAGCAAACGTTTTCCCAAATTCCGGACCGGAAATTTGGAAAATTGTATTCCACTTACAATGCCTATTACTCCATTGTCTGTCTAACACCCCTATCATCCGGTCCTTTATCCATCCCACATGGACACCAGTCTGCACTTACTGGCTTCTAAAAACCACCATCATCTGGTCCTTCGTCCATCCCACATGGACACCAGTCTGTACGTACTGGCTTCTACACTACCATCATCTGGTCTTTCGTCCATCCCACATGGACACCAGTCTGTACTTACTGGCTTCTAAACACCACCATCATCTGATCTTTTGTCCATCCCACATGAACACCATACTGTTTATTTTAGTATTTAAGATAATCTTATTTCTCAAGTCAACATTAATACGAAAAGGGTTAAAAAGCAGTCTATGTGATTGTCTGTGTGTGTCCGTCCGTTGTTACACTAGTGCGCCGCGTTAGCAGTTCGCCTTGTGTTCATGTGTAAAAAAATCCTACAGAACCTTAATATTCCCTTTTTCCATAATATTAAGTGAATATGTGGAAATATTTTTCGTAATTACGATGCCTTTAGTAGTTTTGTAACTTGAAAGCTCGGTTTCATTTAGATATTCCAAGAATAGTTTTCAATATTATTATTTGAAATGGCTGTTTATATACTACTTAAGCTATACTACATCTGTATATAGAATAATCCTTGCTTTGGTGATTGCAAGAAGAAAGCTAAGGCCAAGACTGTGTCGTTTAAATCAAGTTTTATCCTTAATAGGCTTAGTGAACCAAAGAGTAAATAATTGAGACCTGAGGTGAAGTAAATTATGGGTTTTGATTTTCGTGTCTGTAAGGAAGAGACGTTAACGGTTCAGAGGGAGCCGAAAGTTAAATACACGTTTAAATAATAAGGTTAATATTTTACAATAGGAGAAAGCATCATTGTGGTAATTAGATCAGTGAAAGGGCTATTCGTAATCGGGTTGCAACTTCGGAGATTCATTCTTGTTACGGTGCGCATTGACTTTCATTGCGTGTAACCACAAGTCAGCTTTGGTGGTATTTAACGTTAACACCCATGTTGGCTAACTAAGAATATCGTTGAGGTAAAACGAGACAATAGTGTTTATACGGCAAACCAGTTGTGAATGTAGTTATGAGAATACAGAGTTAACAGTTGAGGCGTAGACAATTGGGCCTTTTCAAACACATAAAGGTTATATCTCTCCTAAAGTAATACACTTAATTTCCTGTTTTTTCCCATTGACTGATTTTCCATGTGTCCAAGACATATCTTTATTGGATGTAAAATGTCGTCTGCTTTATAGTATATTCGCTATTCTTGGAATACTGCTTTAATAATTCGTAAATTTTTACTTCAAAAAAAGAGAAATAATTCTATATCAAGGTTAATAAGTTTGTAGTAATAGTTATCCTCTTGACTCGGAGAGGTAATATTTTGGTTTTTCCAACTTGTAAAAACGTAATATTGTTGTAGTTGAACTTTTAACTTAACCGTTTTCACCCAGTCCTCTATTTTATCATCGGGTAAACTGGAGCAATATAAATTATTGGAAGATGATTTGGTTTCCCAGCTATCAATGAAATAAGAAGTCCCGTTTCTTAAAAGTCCCCTCCTTCGACTTGATTAACGTAGGCAACGATTATAGGGTTCTAGTGAAGAACGTAGATTTTTCTTGTTCAATTTAACATAATTAATTTTTATCTATCTGATTTTTGGATTCAATTATTCTCTTACTTCCTCGTTTATAGTTTAATTTGTTACCTTATTGTTCTATTTGTTCGTTAATTGTTTTAATAATAATAATAATTGAAATTGAAATTGAAGTTTATTGTGTATAAAAAAAGTTGCAGAACAACTCACGAGAATATACACAGAAAAGGAAGTAATGCAGAATAGACAGGACCAAATTATTCAAAATTATACAAAATTAAGCAGAATTAAGCAGAATCATACAAAATTAAATACAATTATACGAATCAATAATTAATACAAAAATATAGAAGAGTCACGTAATGACATAGATGTAAGGAAAAACTGATTAAAGTTGTAATGGTAATTATTAAATTTAGTAATTATTTTTTTTGTTTGTTTCTAGCTTATATGGTTTAAACAATTAGTAACCATCTATAAGATACTGTCGTGTAAGATTTTGTATATGAATTAAACTGTGAGAAAAGAGATCAAAAATATTAACAAAGGAATTACAAGTTGTTTGCATTCGAATAATAGGATTAATTGTTAATTTAGGATTGTAAAATGTGCAATGATTACGAAAATGGACGGGGACCGAAAAATTTAGACCATTTACAAGAGGCGAGAGTGGGATGATATTATGGATTAATTTGTAAATAAACGTTATATGATTTATTCTTATACAGTCGTTAATTTTAAGGAGATCAAGGATAGTTATCAAGAGTTCATAATTATACTGAGCCTTGGGTAAAAAGTGTGTATGGCTAAATTCTATAAATTTTCGCTGTACTCCTTCTATTTTGTTCAAGA
The DNA here is from genome assembly GCF_054372755.1 of Phalangium opilio. Taxonomy (NCBI): domain Eukaryota; kingdom Metazoa; phylum Arthropoda; class Arachnida; order Opiliones; family Phalangiidae; genus Phalangium; species Phalangium opilio. The sequence continues at coordinate 6,450,969 of NW_028324170.1, forward strand.
GGTATTGGCTGCAGCCACCCCATGCAACCCAACCAAACAACAATCTAGATCGAACCAAACTTAAATACAATATGCGAAAATGACGAAGCGATTTTAACTGTCTACTAATTTTAAGGGAAATCGCCAAAGAACGACGGCAAAGGCTAACAGTCCTAGTGACATGACTAGAAAAATGTAATTTTGAGTCAAATATTGTACCCAAATCTTTGGTTTCATTTTTCGTGTGGATGGGTTTTGAATCAACAAGGTAGGAGTTCATCAACATTCGACTAACACGCCTAGTATAACTTACATGAATTGACTTAGCGGGGTTAATCGGAATATTATTATTGAAACACCAAGTGGAGACTGTGTTTATGTCCTCTTGCAAAAACGAGCGATCAAGGTCAGAGTCAATACTCCTAAATAATTTGTTATCGTCTGCAAATTGCAGTAATTGAGAATGTTTAATTTTAAACTGCAGGTCGTAGATATAAAGATTAAAAAGCAATGGCCCTAAAGAAGAACCTTGCGGAACTCCACAACAGAGATTGTACTCCACCGTGGTGAGCGAACCATTGCATTTGAGGACATAAATACGCTCCTTCAAGTAATCAGTAATCCAATCGAGCAAAATTCCGTTAACGCCCAAAGCGCAAAGTTTGTCTCTTAAAAATTTATGGGAAACACGGTCAAATGCCTTTGCGAGGTCCAAGTAAATAACATCTACTTGCCCACGACTCTCCACAACCGGGGCGACGTAGTGCATAAAAGCAGCGTGATTAGTGTCAACTGATTTACCAGGGGAGAAACCATGTTGACAATCATTAGGGAATAAGTTGAACCAGGTTTGTAAATGCTTATGCATGATCATGTCAAACACTTTAGCAAACACGCAAAGTAGCGAAATTGGTCTATAATTCCCAGGATCACACGACGCTCCCGATTTAAATACAGGGGAAACAACGGCTTTTTTCCATAAGGTAGGGAAGGTGCAAGTAACAAGTGACAAATTATAAATATGTTCCAACAACGGCAAGAGAATGGCCTCGCAGCCATTATAATAATAATAATAATAAGCTTTATTAGGATATTCTCTTCAGCTTTTGCATGGTTTACAGGAGAGTCCGTCGTTAAGATATTTTAAATGTTTTAATTGTATAACATTAAAGATTTTCTTTGATTGTTTAAAATTAAAAGATAAAGAAACAATAATCTACAAAAGAATATAGTCTCATAAAATTGAAAGTAAAAAAAATAAAAGTAATCTAAGAGGATTTTGCATTTAGTTCATCTCTATTATAAAATATTCTTGGTTTTGATAGGGACTAGAATAGAGGACTATGTAGTTGTGTGCTAAGTGCTACGAAGATAGTTTCTCAGTTCTCTTTGAAAAGTTGTAATAGTTTTGCAGCTTTTTAAATCGGTAGGCAGCGCATTCCATAGTTTTATTCCTATGCTTTTAACAATTTTTTGGGACCATTTATTTTCGCGTGCTCTTGGGAAGTTAGTGTGGCTACCTCTAGTAATGTATCTAGGATTACGTGTATTTCCCTTCTCAAACAGCTCTTGAATATACGATGGGGTGGTTTTGTTATGTACCTTGTAAATTAAAGTTAATTTATTGTGGTTTATGTTGTTATATGCTGTTTTATGGTGTTTTATGCTGTTTTATTGTGTTTTTATGCTGTTTAATGTGTGTTTATGCTGTTTTACTGTGTTTTTATGCTGTTTTATTCTGTTTGAAGTAGGGTTCGAAAATTACGGTAATTTTGGAAAATGGTAAATTACGCGGTAATTTACCGCGTAAATTACCGTTCATGGTAATTTACGAAAATTCAAAAATGAATTATATTGATCGTTTCTAAGCTAAATATTGAAAAATACCACTTGAACATAGCTATATCTTTCAAAGCATAGTGTCGTACATTATTTAAATACCGAGTTTTGATGTTTGCAGTTCACATAATACTTTTGAACAGCTACATCCACTTTCTTCTTCTTACCCATTTTGTGAATTATTGCTATTTCACGTTTTTAGAACAAAATTCAAGAGATGGGCCGATACCAGTTTAAACCTATATCGGTACCGATACAGATATTGGTATCGGCCCATCTCTACAAAATTCTAACAACTACAGGGTTTCCAGCTGACGCAAAGGAACTCGACGACAAGAATAGACCAGAAAATAAAATTTCATTTCCTTAATCAAATTTTTTCCACGCTTACTGTTCGATTTCTATGACTTACTCATGTCTCATGGAAAGAAATAATTGTGCATGCGCGGCTAGAGCAAAATATGCAGCTTTATGACCATTTTCCAAGAGAAAGACATGAGAATTCGGTGATAAATTACCATCGTGGTAAATTACGACGGTAAATTACCACGGTAATTACCAGGGTAATTACCGTTTTCGTAATTTACCCGGGGAAATCGTAAATTACAGTTACCCTGGTAAATTACCGTGTAAATTACGATGGTAATTTACCGATTTAGAACCCTAGTTTGAAGCTGTTTTATTGTATGTTTTCGCCGTTTTATTGTGTTTCTATGCTGTTTAAAGTGTGTTTATGCGGTTTAATGTGTGTTTATGATGTTTTATTGTGTTTATACTGTTTATTGTGTTTTTATGCTGTTTTTCTGTGGTTTATGCTGTTCTATGCTGTTTTATTGTAGTTTTTGTGTGTTTTATTGTAGTTTCTGTGCGTTTTATTGTAGTTTCTGTGTGTTTTATTGTAGTTTCTGTGCGTTTTATTGTATTTTTTGTGCGTTTTATTGCAGTTTCTGTGTGTTTTATTGTAGTTTCTGTGTATTTTATTGTAGTTTTTGTGTGTTTTATTGTAGTTTTGTGCGTTTTATTGTAGATTCTGTGCGTTTTATTGTAGTTTTTGTGCGTATTATTGTAGTTTCTGTGTGTTTTATTGTAGTTTTTGTGTGTTTTATTGTAGTTTTTGTGCGTTTTATTGCAGTTTCTGTGTGTTTTATTGTAGTTTCTGTGTGTTTTATTGCAGTTTTTGTGTTTTATTGTAGTTTCTGTGCTAAGGCATTCCAAATATTATAACTAGTGTTTATGTCGATAATAAGTTAAAAATGAACTTTTCTCATTTCAAAGAAAAATACAAGCATCTGCCGCATCATGAGCCTATTCATGTCATCTTCCCAGTGCCAAGCAGAGGGGACGGGATCGACGCCATTCAGTGATAAAAGAGGGCTTCTCATATCACACGCCGCGAGCAAGTTTCAACGAAGTTTACTTTTTGTTTTTATATCTATATACTTTTTTTTATACTTCATAAATGTACTATAGAATAAATAAATTGTTCGTCGATTTAATGTATCTAATTTCTTATTCCTTTTCTTGTCAATTAAGTTACAGCAGGCATATATAGGATTTTAAAATGCATTAATTAGATTAAAAAGGATTGAGAATATGGGATAATTAGAGGTGCCCGGTAATCACTTTAGCACTGTTAAAGGCAGCGCGTCGAGGGGCTATTCACTAATGAAAATTTTCTTTTATTGGTGATTTTTATTCACGCTTTTAAAAAGGATAGGCATTCATTGGTGATTTAAAATTAATGGGGATTAATGGTTGCGTCTGGATTACGAGTAATAATCGAGGGGCTACTCACTAAAAACTCGTTAGTGATTTTAAACGGGATTGGGATTGTGGGTAACTTAGGGGGTTACGGGTTGTTATTATTTTACTAGTTATAAACGGATTATTAAGCGTTCACATATTTTCCGCTAGGGGCGCTGTGTACGTAGTTACGTATTTACTGACATCTAAAACATGATAAAATTCTGCTAGACATTCGTGTAAGCAATAGATAGTTCATAAATTGCCGCTAGGGGCGCTGTATACGTAGTTACGTATTTAATGACATCTAAAACATGATAAAATTCTGCTAGACATTCGTGTAAGCAATAGATAGTTCATAAATTGCCGCTAGGGGCGCTGTATACGTAGTTACGTATTTAGTGACATCTAAAACATGAATAAATTTGCCGCTAGGGGCGCTGTATACGTAGTTACGTATTTACTGACATCTAATACACGAAGAAATTTGCCGCTAGGGGCGCTGTCTATAATATTATATAGGCCTAAAGGTGTGTTCTCTAATTTGAATTAGCGCCCACGTCACACTTCGAAGCGCCCCCAACGACGGAATATACAATAAAACTCGGACGCCACTTGTCCAGGTTTCTTTTCTCTCTGCGCCGGCGACCAGTCAACATCGTTCCTTGATCAGCTCCTCATAATCCTGACTTTCGAAGGCAGTATTGGATGGAAAGCCACGTTTTACGCTGACGGTGGGACGTGACTCTAAGCTCTCCGCCATTGACTGTCCATTAGAACGTTGAAATCAACGCGAAAGGTTAAGCCTAGTACGGTATGTGTGAAAGTCTTTCAATAATCCAAAGTCATCCAGCTAGCAATTTATTATTTTATTTAATCGCAGAGTTTAAATTATTTAGGTAGAGTTGATTGTTAGTTAATTATGTTTATTTATTGAAAGTTAACTACAATATGAAGAAATTTCCAGACACGAGGTCAGTTAGACAAGGCTTAATTTAGAACATCTTGTATCGCAAATCCAAGGAAGATGTCATCTGGAATGAGCGTCTCTAACAAAGGTTGAAATCATCTGGCAGGAAACTTCTCCGAATGACCAGCAACAGAATATCCAAGAACGTCATCGCGTCTAAAAATGAAAATATATTAATAACAAATATTAATAAGTATTAGAGGGGCCTAACAAAAAATTATTTTAATCTATGGATTTGTTTCCGTAAATTATTGAAGAAAAACTATGTAAAATATTCCCGAAAACAAAATTTAAAAATCACACTAAATATTAAGCCAAATCAGAATTCAAGGGCTACTTTAAGGTCCTAGCAAAATAATTATTTAAAAAAAACCAAGTAAAATATTCCCATAAATATAATGTAAGAATTGCACTAAATATTAAGCAATTTCCATATCAGAATTAAATGGCTACTCGAGGTCCCAACAAAATAATAACTCACGGAAACAATACCATAGATTATAATAATTTAAGAAAAAAACTACGTAAATATAAATTAAAAATCTCTAGCCTTAACTTCGCGTTCGTGGCTCATTTTAAAATTATTAAATTGGCTTAATCTCCATAATTAATTATTACTTATTAACAGTTAACCCTAATTAATTTAAACCATTTAATTTATTAAATAGACCGTAGTTCATTATATAAAATAATTAAATACTGCCTCGAATGAAATTTTAGAATCTCAAATCTGTAATTTACGCGTAATAATTCTAAAATACCCTCGTTAATTTAAATTAAAACGACGGCATAAAGTAAAAACTTAGCGATTAGTGCCAGGCCCGGATAAATTTTTTATAAAAGGTTCAGCCTAGCCTAGTGCAACCTAATCTGGCCCCGTTAAACCATACGTTACTCATTTTAGGTAATATAGTTTCGCGCCGTTAAATGAGACCTAATTTGTAAACAGTCGAGGTTTATTATTTAAAATAGAAAAGGAATTTAATTTCCCCTAATATGAGCCCAAGTACTTGATTTAAGATGTTCTAAATTAAGCCTTGTCTAACTGACCTCGTGTCTGGAAATTTCTTCATATTGTAGTTAACTTTCAATAAATAAACATAATTAACTAACAATTAACTCTACCTAAATAATTTAAACTCTGCGATTAAATAAAATAATAAATTGCTAGCTGGATGACTTTGGATTATTGAAAGACTTTCACACATACCGTACTAGGCTTAACCTTTCGCGTTGATTTCAACGTTCTAATGGACATTCAATGGCGGAGAGCTTAGAGTCACGTCCCACCGTCAGCGTAAAACGTGGCTTTCCATCCAATACTGCCTTCGAAAGTCAGGATTATGAGGAGCTGATCAAGGAACGATGTTGACTGGTCGCCGGCGCAGAGAGAAAAGAAACCTGGACAAGTGGCGTCCGAGTTTTATCGTATATTCCGTCGTTGGGGGCGCTTCGAAGTGTGACGTGGGCGCTAATTCAAATTAGAGAACACACCTTTAGGCCTATATAAAACAGCGCCCCTAGCGGAAAATTTCTTCGTGTATTAGATGTCAGTAAATACGTAACTACGTATACAGCGCCCCTAGCGGCAAATTTATTCATGTTTTAGATGTCACTAAATACGTAACTACGTATACAGCGCCCCTAGCGGCAATTTATGAACTATCTATTGCTTACACGAATGTCTAGCAGAATTTTATCATGTTTTAGATGTCATTAAATACGTAACTACGTATACAGCGCCCCTAGCGGCAATTTATGAACTATCTATTGCTTACACGAATGTCTAGCAGAATTTTATCATGTTTGTCAGTAAATACGTAACTACGTACTCAGCGCCCCTAGCGGAAATTTATGAACTATCTATTTGCATACACGAATGTCAAGTAGAATTTTATCATGTTTTAGATGTCAGTAAATACGTAACTACGTACACAGCGCCCCTAGCGGCAATTTATGAACTATCTATTGCTTACACGAATGTCTGGCAGAATTTTATCATGTTTTTAGGTGTCAGTAAATACGTAATTACGTACACAGCGCCCCTAGCGGCAAATGTGTGAATGATTAATATTCCGTTCATAACTAGTAAAATAATAACAACCCGTAGCCCCTAAGTTACCCACAATCCCAATCCCGTTTAAAATCGCTAACGAGTTTTTAGTGAGTAGCCCCTCGATGATTACTCGTAATCTAGACGCAACCATTAAACCCCATCCATTTTAAATCACCAACGAATCCCTATCCTTTTTAAAAGCGTCAATAAAAATCAGCAATAAAAGAAAATTTTCATTAGTGAATAGCCCCTCGACGCGCTGCCTTTAACAGTGCTAAAGTGTAAATCCTTTTTAATCTAATTAATGCATTTTAAGATCCTATATATGCCTGCTGTAACTTAATTGACAGAAAAGGAATAAAAAATGAGATTCGTTAAATCGACGAACAATTTATTTATTCTATAGTACATTTATGAAGTATAAACAAAAGTATATAGATATAAAAACAAAAAGTAAACTTCGTTGAAACTTGCTCGCGGCGTGTGATATGAGAACTTGAGAAGCCCTCTTTTATCACTGAATGGCGTCGATCCCGTCCCCTCTGCTTGGCACTGGGAAGAAGACGTGAATAGGCTCATAATGCGGCAGATGCTTGTATTTTTCTTTGAAATTAGAAAAGTTCATTTTTAACTCATTATCGACATAAACACTAGTATTAATACTTGGAATGCTTTAGTTAGCACAGAAACTACAATAAAACACAAAAACTACAATAAAACGCACAGAAACTACAATAAAACACAAAAACCACAATAAAACGCACAGAAACTACAATAAAACGCACAAAAACTACAATAAAACACAAAAACTACAATAAAACACACATAAACTAAAATAAAACGCACAGAAAGTACATTAAAACACACAAAAAATACAATAAAACGCACAGAAACTACAATAAGGGACCGTCCATAAACTACGTCACACTCTTATGGGGGGAGGGGGTTTCTAAATTTGTGACGGTCCGTGACAAGGGGGAGGGAGGGGTTCTTCGATGCGTGACGTCACATTTAGAATTGATTTTTTTACGAAGTCAGTAAGAGGCCGATTGGCTCTCTTATGTTATAGAAGAAGAAAGACAACATTCTATAGTCCACGTTACAATAATTTACCAAAATTGTTATTCCATCATCACTTAAATAGTAGAAAATTTAAGCAATTATCTACTATTTACACCTTTATATAGCCAATTTAAATAGCGCATTTAAAATAAACAGCGTAAACTCTCTTATGTCTCTGTTTATTCGCCCCTATTATTTGTGAGGATGAATCAAATCCCCCTGCCGATTGAAATGGTTTCGATTCTTTGGCAGATTTTCTAAATCTCAAGCTCGATTAGTCTGTTTACCGTGACAGTGTCGAAACCTAAAATTGTGCCCCTTTAACTAAGCTTTATGGAACTTTTTGAAGCGGAGCCATCGGAGGGTTTGCATTTCCCTCCCGCGGATTTCCGAGCCCTCTTCTAGCTACGAGGGGAGTGAATAGAAAGTATCCCCCCATGGCCACCTAGAACCAGGCTTCTCCCACAGAAAACTGAAACAAAGTTGGACGTGCAGATTCAGCGCCACAAAAGTGCAGCGTCGAAATTTGAAACGAATAGGCAGACTGGCTAGCATACCCTCCGGTGGCTCCCTTTAAAAAAAGCACATCCAGACATTAAAATTCTAAAGGTCAATCAGAAAAAGCTTAAAAGGGAAGAGAACTTGAACAGTCTGCCGAGCAAAATATTTCTGAGAGGGCGGCATATCACTCAAGAAATTAATCAAATTAAAGTTGTAAAGTAAGACAAATCATAGTGCGGAGGGGGAGGGGGTTAAAGAAATGTGACGTGGTTTTTAGGGGAGGGGTCTGAGAAAAGCGTTACGAAGCGTGATCTGGGGGGACGGGGGGGGTCAGAAAATGCTTTTTTTCGCGTGACGTAGTTTATGGACGGTCCCTAAAACGCACAGAAACTACAATAAAACGCACAAAAACTACAATAAAACGCACAGGAACTACAATAAAACGCACAGAAACTACAATAAAACGCACAGAAACTACAATAAAACACGATAAAACAGCATAAAAAAACAATAAAACATCATAGAACAACATAAACCACAGTAAAACAGCATAAAAACACAATAAAACATCATAGACACACATTAAACAGCATAGAAACACAATAAAACAGCGAAAACATACAATAAAATAGCTTAAAACAGAATAAAACAGCATAAAAACACAATAAAACAGCATAAACACAAATTAAACAGCATAAACACAAATTAAACAGCTTAAAACAGAATAAACAGCTTAAAAACACAATAAAACAGCATAAACACAAATTAAACAGCTTAAAACGAATAAAACAGCATAAAAACACAATAAAACAGCATAAACACACATTAAACAGCATAAAAACACAATAAAACACAATTAACAAACAAATAGAACAATAAGGTAACAAATTAAACAATAAACGAGCAAATAAGAGAATAATTGAATCCAAAAATCAGATAGATAAAAATTAATTATGTTAAATTGGACAAGAAAAATCTACATTCTTCACTAGAACTCTATAATCTACTTTTGATTCAGCCCTCTCGATACCTTTTAGTATACCGTCACGTGATTACTGTCACGCGCTTATTTCAAAATCAAATTAAGCCTACTTTTTTACCTCTCCGAGTGACAAGGACTATATCTGAGCATAATTTTCTGTTATTCAACGAAGGCGACGAAGATAAGATACTCATTTTCGGAACTGATCGGATGGTTGGGAGAATCTGTTTTGCTCAACGCATATGCATGGATGGAACATTCAAAGCTTCACCTACACTATTTTATCAACTCTTTACATTGCACCGTCTCGTTAAAAAAAAATATTACCTCAGCTATTTGCATTGCTACCAGATAAATCTCGCGAAACTTATGATCGTATGTTTCGCGCCATAGAAACAATCGCCGCATGAATCCGTGGTTTATCTTTCAGCCCTGCAGAATTCATGTGGTGCCATGGTGACAACGCGGATGCAAGAACGAACAATGATTGTGAAGGCACACATAACAAGTGGAACAAAGCGTTGAAGGTCTCTCATCCCGACATCTATGAACTCATACAGTTTATGAAAAGAAAAGAGGTCCATCAAGAGATTGAAATAGACTCTATAAGCCGTCTTCACTCTGTTAGACCACCTCTAAAAAAGTTTCGCGATCTTGAGAACAAACGGAACATTCTAAGAGAACAATTGGACACCGGCGCTAAAACACCCGAAGAGTTTTTGGAGGCAATAAAATAGGGAAGCCCTCAGATGAGCGGTTCCCGTATGAGCGGATTCCATAATAGCGGTCCTCATATCAGCAGTTCCCTAAATAGCGGTTTCCCGAAAAGGCAGTTTACCCGTTACAACAGTTACCGATACAGCGGTTCTCGCAAACGCGGAGTACCATTACAGCAGTTCTCTAAAGAGCAGAAAAACCGAAATGCGAAAAACGACTGTTGTTTGTTATGGTGTACGCTGTGTTATATGAACTTAAATAGAACTAGGTCAGATATGGTTAGCTTCAAGTTGATTATTTGAACCCCCAATAGTGTTAGGTTAGGTTAGGTTAGGTTAGGTTTGGTTTGGTTTGGTTTGGTTTGGTTAGGTTAGGTCAGGTCAGGTCAGGTTAAGTTTGGTTTGGTTTGGTTAGGTCAGGTCAGGTCAGGTTATGTTGGGTTCGGTTCGGTTGGGTTTTTTAGGTTTTGTTTTGATTGGTTAGAATTAGGTTTGTAATATTTTGGAAATGGTGTAACAATGTTTCGCCTTTTCCAAAATATTGTTGTTTATCTTCATTCACTTCCCAAATAATAATATTCCTTTTCCAAAAAATTACTGTTTACAATTATCTACTTCCGAAATAAAATAAGCTTTCTTGAAATATTTTCTATCCGTGTATTAGAATTGTAAACTGATACAGCCTGAAGAATAGTGCAATATTTAAGTGTACTTTAAAAACACGATCCGTTAGTAGGTCACATTACTGACTAAATGATCACAGAAAAAGGTTAGTTTTCGAAAACAACGAATACAACTGTATTGTTAAGAAATACTCGAAACTGAAGACAAACACTGCTATTTCCTAAAATAGCAGCCGCTATTTCTAAAACAGCAGCCGCTATTTCTAAAACAGCAGTTTTGAACAACGCCGCTGTTTTTTTGGAATCGCGGCTGCTATTTCGAGAACTGCTCTAATAGGAACTGCTCATACGAGGTACACCCATAAAATATGGTTTTAATTTAGAATAGTAAAATGTATACGATACTTATTTTAATTTTGGGAGAAATAAATATTTGGGTTAAAAATCATTGGGAGAAATAATTTTGGGTAAACTGGGATTGGGATAAGTAGCGTTTGGGAGAACTATTTTGGGGGAAATGGAACTAAATCTTTCCATGATCTTACAAATTTAAGCGCGAGCGTCATTTCTCCAGACTAGAAACGTCACTCGTGACGATCTATATCTATATAAATCAAAGTCCTGACTGACTGACAGACTGACTGATAATCAACGCCCAGCCCAAACCGCTTGCCCTAGAAGGATGAAAATTTGCAGGAACGTTACTCATTAGTAGTAGGCGCGTGCTAAGAAAGATTTTTCCAATCCGCCGCCATCTTAAAAATGGCGCCCAGAAATGTAAAAAAATCTTCTCTATGGAACAAATTCCGCGCGTTTCAACCGATTTCGCAAATATTTAGTACACTGGTTTCCTTTAACCTATAGACTGGTTGAATGGTCTTTCGGGTTCAATTTGTTGCCATCTTTTTAAATGGCGGCCAAAAACTTAAAACCCTTCTTTATAGAATGTTCGCGTGAAAAATAATAAAAAAATGTCCCGACGGGCTGACGGGCAACGCCGAGTGCCTTC